>NC_138093.1:470000-820000 GCF_964212035.1 Myotis nattereri
GTACAAAAGTCCGTGAAATGAGGGCCTATGGTTGGGCCCTGATCCAAGATGCCTGGTGTCCTTATAAAAAGAGATTAGGGCTCAGACACACACAGGAAAGAAACCATGAGAAGGAACCGGGAGGGCAGCCATCGCCCTACACGCCTGTTGACAAGGCTGAGCTGGCTTTCCAGCCTCCAGAAGTGAGAGAAATAAGTCTGCGGCCTTGGTGATGGCGGCCCCGGCGGACGGGCACCCCCGCCCCCGCCCCGTCTCCGGACGGAGACTGCAGGCTGCGTTCGCCGGGGAGCAAGCACCGGGCGCTACGCTGGCGGGGTCCCCCGAGGTTGGTCCAAGCGCGGCTGCCGGGCCACCCCGACTGTCTGCGCCCGCGGCCCCGGTGAGGCCGACGAGCCTGGCGAACAGGTCCCCGCGGACGTCCGCGCCCCGCGCCCCGGGAGCGCCCCGGCGGGGAGGTTGCGCACCGGACTCGGGGAAGGGACGGCGCCGCAAACGCGGGCGAGTTGCTGGGAGGTGCGTGGACTGAAGGGCACGCGTTCGCCGCAGAGGCCAGGGCCCGCGGCCGCCGGCGGAGGGTGGGCCCGTGGGTGCGCGCGGCTGGGGCGCCGGGCCGGCTCGGCGGCGGGAGGAGAAATCCGGGAGTTACTCTAGAAAAGCAGGAGCGCCGGGCGCACAGCCGTTCTCATTCCCGTTCACTGCGACGGAAACCCCGAACTGGGAAGAGTCCACGAGAGCAGCCACGGAGTGTTCACCCTTTGGATTAGCATTTAATCTGGCCCATCCCTTTCCGTTAGCAACAAAGCATCGACGAAGCCATGACAGTGTGTGTTGGGGGGACGGGGGGGGGGGGCGGGGAGATGAGCAAATCTCCCAATACAAAGAAATACATCTTTAGATCCTGGAAGAAAAGAGGGAAAAGTGAGGAGAGGAGAAAGTTATTTAAATCCCACTGGAGAAGAGGGAGGGCTCCTTGCTGTGGCCTCCTGACGCCGCGGCCGCGCGTCTGACTCCGGCTCAGAAGCCCCGTCGGGGTCAACCGCAGTGGCCTTTGGGGAGAAACGAAGCCTCGAGGCGACTTTCCTCCGAGGCGGATGTGCCTTGGGACCAGGGAGACTCCCGCGGCCGCCTGGTGAAGAGAGCAGGCGACGTGCTGGCATCAGATGCATTTGTGACGCCCGCGATGCCGTCGGGATTCTGAAACGGGACGGATTCCCGAGCGGACGGGGCATCTTCTGCAGCCTCCGCGGACGGACAGTTAATTCACACTGTCCTCGCCGCCCGGCCACGCAGCCTCCCGGTCCCCACGTGTCCCCGATGCTCCGAGGACCCGCCCCTGCACCTGCGCCCCGCTCTGCGCTCTCGCCTGTCTGCCCGAGACCACCTCTGCCTCCTCGGCTGCAGGCCCGCCCTGTTCCCCGGAGCCGGGAGCCGGGAGCCGGGACCGGGAGCCGGGAGCCGGGACCGGGAGCCGGGAGCATCCTGCACACTCCCTCCGCTCCGTCTCCCAACCCGATCAGGGACTCTGCCGAGTTTCGCTCCCACGATGTCCTATCGCACGTATCCGCTCCTCCCGATGACCGCAAAGGCCTCCTTGCATCTCTCTCACCCCACCCGCCGTGTTCACCAGCCCTCGCTCCTGCAGGTGGCCGCTCGTTCCGATCGACGGCGCCCGCGCTTTCTGAGCGGCTCTTCAACACGTAGGAAGAGGTGGACAATAGGGTCTGTGAACGGCCTGCCCCAAAACAAGACAAGTTCTATTGGGACGGTCTCCACAAGTTACCCGAAAGATGGGAAATGTGTAGCCAGCGGTGGACATGACTGTACTTTGAATAAAGCACTATTGATGTTGCTCTTGAAATTATCATGTTTTCTTTGATTGCAAAATCCACATTTTTAACTGGTTAACGGCTAATCCGCATTATTAACCGGTAATGCGGACTGTTAACTGGTTAATAATGCGGATTAAGCGTTAACCGGTTAATAATGCAGATTTTGTGCGTTTGGGATTCTCAGCATAAATCCACTTTTCATCGCCAGTCACAATTCGGTGCAAAAAAGACTTTCTTTCGTGCCTTTGAAGCAACATTTTACTGATGACTTTTCGGTTTTCCATTTGTCTTTCATTCAGCTGATGTGGCACCCGTTTTCCTTCCTTTAAACCTTTCCCGTTGCTTGTAAACGGTCGGAAATTGTTTGCTGAGCAACGTTGAATCTTTCTGCAAGTTGTTTTTGAGTTTGACACGCATCTTCATCTAATAATGCTTGTCATTGTTGGTCTTCAAACTTTTTCAGTTGACCTGGACGTTCTTTGTCTTTCACGTTGAAATCATCACTTTTAAAGCGTTTAAACCAGCGTTCACAAGTATCTTGAGATGGAGCGTGTTCACCATAAGCTTTCCGAAGTATATGATAACTTTCAGCAGCACTTTTCTTCAAAATAAAGTAATGAATTAAAACTTCCCAAAATGCTCTTTTTTTGGCATGAAATTTGATATTTATGATGTTAACACCTTTAGAAAATTTGACACATGAAGTTCTGAAGCTTGTTGTCAATACAACAAAATAGCATACATATCAAATCGCATATATCAACATATGTGTAACTCCATCTAGTGAAAAAATCCGCATTAACCGGTACACCTAGTATAACAAAGAGACTGTTTTTAATTTTCAATCCAGTAGTAGTCAGCACAGTAGCCATAATATCTGCTTTCTTGTTATCCTTGCAAACTGTTTTCTGGGGCATAAGGTTGCTTTAGGCCAAGTCAAGAGTTTATTTTGCCTTTTTTTAAACTCCCAAAGGGTTGTGTGTGTTTTTTTAATTGAAAGTCATAAGATTTTTTTTAAACTTTAAATTCTTTATTGTTTAAACTATTACGTGTCTTCTTTTTCCCCCATTGACCTCTCCCCTGCCGTTCCCACCCCCCACCACATGCCCTCACCCCCCTACAGTCTGAGTCCATTGGTTATGCTTATATGCATGCATACAAGGCCTTGGTTGATCTCTTACTCCCTCTCTCACCTTCTCCCCTTCCCCCCTCGCCCCCCGCCCCCCCTTCCTTCTGAGGTTGGACAGTCTTACACCCAAAGGTGTGAGACATAAAACGTGTAAGGCAGTTCCTCTGTGATGGCAGCTCCAGTTCCATTTTAAAATGCCTAAATGTATATTATTATTATTATTATTATTATTATTACTACTAGAGGCCTGGTGCACGAAATTTGTGCATGGGAGGGGGGTCCCCTCAGCCCAGCCTGCACCCTCTCCGATCCAGGACCCCTCAGGGGATGTCCGATTGCTGGTTTAGGCCCATCCCAGGGACATCTATCTTACAATCCTGGACGGCTGGCTCCTGATCACTCACCTGCCTGCCTGGTTGCCCCTAACTGCCCCCCCCGCCCCCCCCGCAGGCCTGATCACCCCTCACTGCCTCTGCATGCTGGCCTGGTCACCTCCAACTACCCCCTTCCCCCCCATCCCCCCCCCCCCTCCGCGCCTAGTTGCCCCCAACTTCCCCCCCCTTCTGGCCTGGTCTCCTTTTACTGCCCCCCTGCTGGCCTGGTCTCTCCTAACTGCCCCCCCTCTGTTGGCCTTGTCGCTCCTCACAGCACCCCCACGCAGCCTGCTGTTCAGTCCTTTGGTCTCCCTCACTAACACCCTTGCCGGCCTGGTCATAGGCAGCCATCTTGTGAGGGCATGAGGGTCAATTTGTATATTACCTCTTTATTATATAGTATTGTCATCATCACTATTATTACTACAAAAAGGTAACTTCTACTTGGTTTTTGGATCTTCTTCTGTGTCTGCTGTTTCTAAAAACTAATGGACCTAAAATAATTCTTATGTCAAAGAGGCATATTTTGGGGTAAGTTCTGCTCCGCTTCATCCGTTACTCTCCCAGAGCGACCAGTCTCCCTGGGCCTCTCCCTTGTGCACATGACATATACATGTTAACAAACTTCTGCTTTGTTTGCAGGGATTCCAACCGAGAATTTAGGGTGGGAAAATTACTTTTTATTTTTCTACACCAACTTCCCTCTCAGAAGGGAAGATGAGAGTTGCTTGAGGGGACGGGATTTATGACAAGTGAATTCTTTTGGAAGGCTCTGCTCTTAGATAAGGGATTTTAGAAACTCGAATGTCTTTAGTTCAAAATAATTTTATTTTTTGCCACAGTGGTGGCTTATTCTGGATCCCTTCAGCATGAGAAATGTCCTGATCAAAGTGAATGGGATTTAAGAAAGTCCTAAGGGGCAGAAAAAACACACGCAATCTTCTTGTTTTAATGTGACAATATAACGATGTCTACATAAGGACAAAAAGAGACCGGCACTTCCGCGAGCATTGGTGGTTCAGTGGTAGAATTCTCGCCTGCCACGCGGGAGGCCCGGGTTCGATTCCCGGCCAATGCAACTCATGTTTTTTTCCTTCCCATTACTGCAGGGCAACATTTCACTGCAGAGTCAAAAAAATATGATGACTGCGAGATTTCTCGGGACTAATATAATAATATGTATCAACTGGGATTGAAAAATAAAAATTATTTAAAGGTTGGTAAAGAAAATCCTAAAGTAGCGATGTTTCTGGTATCGGGATGGCTGAGCTGAGAAAGACCAGTTAGCCTTCCTTTTGCAATTTCATCTTCTTAAATTATGCTAATTAGCATATGCTTGGTTTTCCAATAACCTGAAACGTCATTCTGTCAGAGCTCGAGTAAACGCGGGTCTGAGGATTGGAGTCTTTCGGGGGTACGCTAAGCCGCTAGTATTTGGAGTTGGAGTGTAGCCACGTGCGGATATCAGTGTACTCTTTCCATTCTTATTGGCAGCCAAAATATTCATCAATTAGTAGAGGTTAGGAAAATGCCAGAACTTCTTTTTAAATAAAACTTGAAAGAGCGTTAGGTGTGTCTTAGCAGAGTGGCGCAGCGGAAGCGTGCTGGGCCCATAACCCAGAGGTCGATGGATCGAAACCATCCTCTGCTATGTAGACTTGTGTTTTTGATACAAATTTAGATTTTAGGAAAGGGGATTGAATTCAGTTCATCACGGACTATCAGGTAGGGCCTGGGGACCAGTACTGCAGGTCTGCTGTTTTCGGTCTCCGATTTCAGTAAATGCTAGTCATTAGTCTGGCAATTCTGGTGATTTCAGTAACTCAGGTTTGGGGATATGTACACCTGGTACAGATCGGAATGTGTATCCCATAGTCAAACTGTTACAATTTGTAATAATTTATGATCTACATCTCGATCTTCCCAGTCTTGGTTTTACCATGATGACAGACATTTCAAAACAGGTGCCGAACAGAAACTCCAAGCTAGAACAGGAGAGGTAATATTCCTCATGGGAATTATCTAGGCGCTAGCTGGAGTCTTGTAGTCGTGGCCGAGTGGTTAAGGCGATGGACTTGAAATCCATTGGGGTCTCCCCGCGCAGGTTCGAATCCTGCCGACTACGCAGCTGAGCTTTTCTTCCCCAGTACCGCATCATCTCCTGGACCAATTCTGGAAATTCAAACACACTATTAAATAACACGAAACACCGTTTTCCTGGTTATTGTTTTATTTTTCCGTAACACTGGAAGCAGGTAGCACAAGTCTCTTAGTGTGACAGTCGCTAGAGACAAATCTTTGAAAATGATTGTGGGATTACAGAGGGATTTCTGAGCCTGCACCCTAAAGACGCCCCGGCTCTAATTCTCTATGAATTGCTATCTCCCTATCGGCAGTCCACCTCAGGTCTGACTGCTGAAACCTCGTCTGCCTGTAACTTCTTCTACTTGATTTTCTTCCCCAAAATGTGGGCACGCCAGTGCATCAGTATTCTCCTGTGAACATGTTTGATGATTAGGAAACATTTCAAAAAGAATTTTCCAATCGTTCCTCCTCCTGGAGCTCTCTTATCGTTCCACCTCAGAGGCCAGAACTAGAGAGCAAGTACCAGAAAGATAATTTTCAAAGCTGCTTTCAGCTAAATCTTATTTTTTTTTTATTAAAAATCGTTTTGCTTGCTAACTCTTTCTAACGCATACACTTAGTTGTATGTATAACATAGAAAAGAGTAAACATAACAAAAATTATCTTTTGTTATACTTGCATTCTGTCTATTAGGAAAGGCAGAAAGGGAGTAAAAATACTTAAAGAGGGAAAAGTTTTTTCGTAATCTCTGAAATTGCCCAGAAATACACAGTTTTGATTTTGTAAAGAGCGCTGTTACGGCAGGAAAATTCCAAGCAAAAGTGAGCTTTGCTTGGCTTCGCCTTTTCTCCAAGGACCCACGGAACGTTCAGGAAAGAAGTCACCCTATTGAACATCACCGGACGCGCAGCCAACGCCTTAGGAAAAGCTTGCCAGAGAGCTTGTGGCTGTTAGGGCCGTGGTGCCTGTTGGCCCCATGGTGTAATGGTTAGCACTCTGGACTTTGAATCCAGCGATCCGAGTTCAAATCTCGGTGGGACCTTCTGTGTTTTTAGTACCTTCTGATCACCTTTGCATCTCACTGTTCTGACCAGCAGCCTCACGCCTTCTTCATTATTCCACACCCGCCTTCTCCTGTCCCTCCGCCTTCACTGGGCCAGAGTCCCCTTCAGATCTTGGGAAATTGGGTTTTCTTCAAGATGTCTAAGTATTCGCGTTTCACATCTGGGACCTCAGTTCTGGGTTCGGGTGCTATCCATCTCTAACACGCACTCGATCTTGAGAAGTTCGTGGTGCGTGTGAGCCCAGGTCTTCCTGTGCATTTTGTAGTCTCTGCTGAGCGTGATGTAGCAGATTTTAAATTTAATAAATCTCTTTTAAACTGAAACTATAATTCACAAAATAGTAAGAATGACAAACTCTGTAAGAAATATTTATAGGAGTTTCAGGGTGTCCTTGTGTGGCCCCATGGTGTAATGGTTAGCACTCTGGACTTTGAATCCAGTGATCCGAGTTCAAATCTCGGTGGGGCCTGCTGCTATCTTACTGCTGTTTTTTTCCCCGTCACTGGTGCATCCTGGCCTATGCCCATCAAGTCCCCAAACCAAGAGTGCACTCTGGCCTGTAAAGACACGCCCTTACACTTGAACTTCGCGCCCCCACCCCCATCAACACTCAGTGCCTTGCGGTCTCCTCTGGCGGCTAATGTTGCTCGGCCCGGGGATTCTTCTGCTGAACAAAAACCGGCTCACAGAACAGGGGCATCGACAAGGGCGTTCATCCTCTGAGCCCAATGACAGAAGACGGAAACGGCAAACAAACAACAAAACATTTGATAATCTCGCTAAGAACAGACAAGAAAAGCTCACCGTGCAAACCGCGCCGATGCCAAGCACCTCCTTCCACCTGATCCGAGGGCCCACGAGCTTCACAGCTCTGGCTTCGTTGTGTTCTTACCTTCGTCTCAAGCACAGAATTCCTCACAGCATCCAACCCAGAACAAAACCGGGGTTCCCTGCACCCTCCCCGAATCACCCAATCTCAGGCAGATGCCACAAGGACTGTAGGACAAAGAGATATAACTGATAGACAGCAGTGTGCAAGTTCAACTGTGCAGCGTCTTGATTTGATACGTTTGTGTATTGCAGTGTGATCACCACAGTCCATTCCACTGCATCCCATCATTATTTCTTTGTGTGTGTGTGTGTGTGTGTGGTGAGAACATTTAAGATAAATGTTCTCCTAGCAACTTTAAAGTCTGTAATACAGCACCGTTGCTTATGGTTGGTGTGCTGTGCGTCTCCCGAACGGACTCTCCTAACAGTAAGTTTTGCATCCTTTGCCCCACGTCCCCGCAGCTTCCCGCCCCAAGCAAATCCCTTATAACCGCCGTTCCACTGGCTGTCTCTGCGAGTCCGGCTGTTTCAGACTCCACATTTCTCTTTGGAAGTGTATTTTGTCATTTTTATTCAGGTTCACATCCTACCCTACCCCTCCATTTCGGGACTGTAGGCTCTTCTTTATTTTTTTCCCTTTATCAAAGCAAGAGGGACATCCAGGCAAACAAATGCATCACGTTCATGAATGAAGACTTGCAATAAAACAAGAGAAAGTGCCGAACAAGTCGGTTGAATGAAGAAATGTAATATTTACCGGAGCTTCCTCACGTCGCCGACGAGGTGGCCGAGTGGTTAAGGCGATGGACTGCTAATCCATTGTGCTCTGCACGCGTGGGTTCGAATCCCATCCTCGTCGCTCCGGGGCCCGCTCTGCGGTGGGCGCCAGGTTTTAGCGAGTGCTGCCAGGGGCCGTTTTAGTGCCTTCTGAGCCTGTTATTTGTCTGTAAGCGAAGAGCAAGAACGGCGCGCTGAGCGCTGGTCGGACTCTCCTGGGCAGGGTCCCGCGGTTCCGGTGCTGCCGGTGAGTGAGGTGAGGCCTTCGGTCCCTTTCTTCGCTCAGTGGCCGGTGTTGGCAAGTTTTGGTCTCATATTCTTTGCCTTTTAAATCTCAGGCACGTTTCCAAGTCCAAGGTTCTCTGGCTGGACGCCTTATCAGTTCCTCCCTCCCAGCTCCCCCATCAAACTCAACCTTTGCCCCTTAGGAGTAGACACTGCCCACATGCTGTGCTGTTGCTTCTATGGTTCCTTCTGGTAAAACCCATTTTCAAGACCCAGATCAAGCGTCCCTTTCCCGTGCATCTGCAAAGGAAAGTATGCCTCTTCTCTTTGTATTTTAGTTGAACTCATTTAAGTCGAAGATCTTTCCCTGCCCTCCACCCTCTATTTATTTCTCCCTTCTTTGATTCTATTCTGCCATGGACATCTTAATTTTAGCACGTACTCCCATAAAAATCTCACCTGTCGCCTGTGTTCACCTTAGACTAAACTATAGCAAGTGGCCGGGCACACAGTGTAGAGAAACACAATTTGAGGGGACGGTAGAGATTAATCTCTCTGAAACTCCCCCCCCCGCCCCCCCCATCATCTGTCTCTATCTTACAGATGAGGAAACTGAGGTAGAGAGCAGACAAACCCAGTCTTTCCTTTTAAGGTTCATGGAAACCTAGCGTTTTTCTTTTTGTTTGTTTTGTTTGTTTGTTTGTGTTTTGTTTTGTTTTTAAGAACAAGTGGTTGAGGTGATGAGGCCTTTCCAACACGTTCAAGTCCGGGACTGGGATTGCAACTTTTGAGACCTGGAAACTCCTGGAGTACACGTGTGGGAAGTCAGCGGACCTCCCAAGGCCTCATGAAGATTGGGACCCAGGAAGCATGGATTTTTAAAGCAACACCTGGGTTTGAATTTCACCTAACAATAGATGGCTTATGCGGACTACATGGCTCCAAGCTGGCTTACAAACGATGACCCGCTTAATCTTGGAAATAAAAGCTTGGGAGGTGATGGTCCTGATTGCAAGCCGAAGTCTTCAGGAATTGGTTCATACACGATATGCTTTGTATATGTTGCTTTTTCTCCCACAAAGAATCAGAGGTAATTATTGATGCTATGGATGCCTGTGCAGTCTTACCCCTGGTGCCACTCCCTCCCCACTTTACCTTCTGTGAGAATAAGGTTTTAAGGATGTGCCCCAGCCTTTTAAACCCTGTTTCTCCAAGTTTGCACACTGTAAACATTCACCAGATAGTTGTAAAACACACACTTAAAGGCCTGTTGTGTGTGTGTGGTGGCAGGCGGAGGGATTGAAACTTCATCCAAGCATAAAAGACCTGCGGGATGTGTCACTCCTTTTAATTCACGTTAAAGGGTGGTTTTAAACGTGGCCATCTCTTGTATTGTCCCAAAGTAAGGAGGTAGATCTGGGGCAATTTTGCCTCAGCCCATCACCTTTCTCAAACCCAAAGGCTTTGTTTTTCTCCCTAAACAAAGAGGGAAGGAAAGAGGAATGAATATATTACGTACAAACGAGGGAAGCCTCTTTGCTCTCTCTGTACAATCTGGACTTCACAGAGGAGTAGTGGAAGCCAGTCAGACAGGAGCTCTAAGAAACAGGCTGGAAAAGAAAGGGCCCATAGGCACCTTGTGGTTGTTTTCTACCTTGTTTTAATTATTCATTGCTTTCACCTGGCAAGAGCCCTCATGGCCTCCACGTTTGAACCAATATTTAGATACAAAACCAAAGACCACGTTTCACCAGGACGTCAGCAGTTGGAAATTACCTTCTCTTCATCCTATAAATTATTATTAAAATCAGTTATGTAGGCACAGAAATGTGTGTCTTTATATTTTGCGCAGCTACCTTCTCTATGGGTCTGTTGCATGCACACTTCTGTAAACACCTGGGCTCTTTTAATGACCTTAATATTTCTGCTCTGTAATTGAGGTTGGAATGCAGGCTGTTCTCATCCGTTTGATGCGGATACAACAGAAGGAAGAAAGGAAGGTGGAACAGGAGGGGAAGAGTGAAAAACAGTAACATAGACTCCACAGCAGCCAGAATTTTAAAAAAAGAAAGAAAGAAAGAAAGAAAGAAAGAAAGAAAGAAAGAAAGAAAGAAAGAAAGAAAGAAAGAAAGAAAAAGAAAGAAAGAAAGAAAGGAAGGAAGAAAGAAAGAAAGAAAGACAGACAGAAAGGAAGAAAGAAAGAAAGAAAGAAAGAAAGAAAGAAAGAAAGAAAGAAAGAAAGAAAGAAAGAAAGAAAGTGAAAAGACATTGGTGAAACTGCTGACTCCTGGCGCTCTTTTATGGATTAGGGCAGTTTATTGGCAAAAGAGAACGCAGAAGCTAAAGTTAACCACGAAGGGATTCGAACCCTCAATCTTCTGATCCGAAGTCAGACGCCTTATCCGTTAGGCCACGTGGTCGCTGGCTGCGCAGCCTTGCTGAAATATTTAAAAGCATCGGATCCTGAGTCCTTCACGTCACGTCCTGATGCACAGGCTATGTCGCCTGGGCGTTTTCGCCTTTAAAAAGATGGAAATTCTAGACAATGTGGGGTCATTTGGGGCCACGGAGTCGGGATTGGGGAAAGGTTGAAACTGACAATCATTTAAGTCTTGTGGCATATGGGGACTCAAGCCTACCCCTGCTGAGCAGAAAGCTGGAGTTTTGGCTCCTAAGCGATGCCAAAGTATTTATTGCATGTTGTCTGCATCAAGGGATATTTTCTAATAAGCGAACTCATTGTTCCGTATCAACTCACCCACATTCACTATTTTCAGTCTCTCGATACTTGGGTCAGCTGGCTGGAGAGTTGTCATGGTAACCGCACCCGTAAGGGGGTCTTATATCAGGAAGCATCTGCACCGTGACCCTCTCGCCATTCTGCGTGGGTACCTGCCCTTTCACCTCCCATGCTCTTCTGGTGCTTTCTCTGATTTTTTTCATTAAAAAAAAGTTGTTGTTGTTGTTAGTATTACAAATATCTCCGGTTCCCGCCCCCGCTTTCTCCCCCTCCTCCAGCCACCCCTCCCCGCCCCGCCCAGTCTTCACTACCCTATTGCCCGTGATTGTTATAACGTGAGATTAGAGCGCTTTCACACGGTGTCTCTATCCATTTGAAGAAAAGAATGCTTTCCTTAGCGTTTCTCAGGGGTTTAAAGAGGCCCAGGGCCGTTACTGTTTTTTGAGGCGTCCATATATTAATAAATTAAAGTAGCCCACTATGGCCGGAGTACAAAAATTTTGACTGTTAACAATATTTACATTTAATGCACACATCCACACAAAAAAAAACGTGTTTCAATAGCTCATTCGATGGACAAGGTGTTTACAGACTTTATAATGTTCCGTAGGGTGTTTGGCCCAATAACGCGGTATGGATGAAAAATTGTGCTCAGAGGGGCTCCTTTCGAGCTTGTTAGCGCGTGGGTGACCTCGAGCACCTCGTTAGAAGGAAATGTCAGCTGCACGCAGAGGCATTTCCTTACTTTTTTTTAAATCGCACGCCCTGGGAGTATTGGCCCTACTGGCTTGTTTGTCTCGGTTTTTCTTGTTTTCTTTTTTTATTGTGAACATAAACTGCAGAATTTTAAAAAGGAAAAAAGTACTTAGCAGAGGATGGTTTCGATCCATCGACCTCTGGGTTATGGGCCCAGCACGCTTCCGCTGCGCCACTCTGCTCTCTGCCGCGAAGTCTCTCTGTTTACGTACTTAACTCTGTTCAAAAGCCAGTGACGTTCGTTTCTAAAAATAGCTCGTGGGAAAGCACCTATTTATTTTATCCCAATGCTTTCGCTTCCACAAGTTGCCAATTCTGTTTGGAATAATGTCGCTACCAGAATCTGAGAGCAGACAAAACTAGGAACAGAGAGGTAAACATTGACACACATGAGTGACGGCGCAGAGGCGAGGGTGGCTGGAGAGTGAAATGAGAATTACCGGCTTTAATACACAGGGAAGAAAAAAATAACCTCGCCGCGAAGGGAGCCCGGCGTCTGTGGCCCCACCTTCGGGAAGAACACCCTTTTGGTCGGATTTCCCTGGTTTGGGGTGTGTGTGTGTGCGGGGGTGAGGGGGAAATGACAGTTTTTAGACTCCTGCCCGGCTGAGGTGGGGCTGGGGGTGGGGGTTGGTTGGAAAGGCTTTGCCCGATAACAGTGAAAACCTGAACGGTGGGCTGAGGTTTTTCCTCCCGGAGTCGTGTCTCGCGATGCCGAAGACTGAGAACCGTGGGCCAGAAGATTTAAGCAAAGCCGTGGACATTTTATTACAAGCAGATTCAGAGCGGGGCCGGGTATGGGCTGGCGGTGAAGCCAGCCGGTCTAGGTATATCGGGCTACAAGCTGCTCCGTGTCTACCTGTGTCGCCACCGGATCGATTCCCTCCTTGTTCTTGCCCAGCACGGACCTGAACTCCCTGCTCCTATACGCAGGTCACCTGTTGCCACAGGCCCTCCCTCCTTTCATATGCCTCCCACCTGAGTCCAGACACATTCCATTATTTCTGCCTGTTGGTTCCTGTGATCAGGCTGCTCAGACTTCCCTGTCTGGTTCCTCCGGCCTGTGTTTCCCCTGGACCCTGCCCTGTCGGCCTGCGAGTCCAGCGAACGCCTCTCAATATGTGTGCCCTGGGCACCAACTCACAGGGCAGGCGCGGCTACCTCCAACCCGTGTGAAATGTGGGAAGGAAAAAGGGTCTCTAATAAATTCATGAACGAAAGTAACCCCCCAGGGTGGTCGGGCCACAGGTGGGTCTTGGTGGGGAGCCAAGCCCCAATCTTACAATTCAATGAAAGGTTATCTTGCCTTAAGCGAGCCTTGCCCATTGTCCTGGTGCATCTGTTAACACCCCCCGAGCCCCCAGAAGGGATCCTCCTTTTCCAGCGCGGCCGCCCTCCAGGGTGCAGTTCTCCCCTGCACCTCGTTTCTCCCCGCGTTGGTGGAATCCTCCCGCATGGCAAGTGCGTGAAGGAAGCTACAAAACTGTCCTCCTGAGCATTTGAGATCTCGCCCCCTCGCGTGTCGTCATTTTGGCTCCAATAAACTTATAAAATTCTCTACCGTTTCCCGTGTTTCTGCACAAAAAAATGGCCAGTGTCGTTAGTTTTCAGCAGTTAAGTCCAGAAATCCTCATCCGGGGACCCAGGACTTGCCGCGGGAGGCGGGACTCCATTCACGGTGACGTCACCCAGAGCGAGGCCGCGAGGGCCTATATCCGGCGGAAGTTCTGCGCGCCTTCTGTTTTCAATTAGGTCCGCACTCCGCGTATATAAGTGGGCTGCCTTTGTTGCTCAGCCTGTTCAGTACTTGTCTGTTCGCTGCCATCATGTCCGGACGCGGCAAAGGCGGGAAGGGCCTGGGCAAGGGCGGCGCCAAGCGCCACCGCAAGGTGCTGCGCGACAACATCCAGGGCATCACCAAGCCCGCCATCCGGCGCCTGGCGCGGCGCGGCGGCGTCAAGCGCATCTCCGGGCTCATCTACGAGGAGACGCGCGGGGTGCTCAAGGTCTTCCTGGAGAACGTGATCCGCGACGCCGTCACCTACACGGAGCACGCCAAGCGCAAGACGGTCACGGCCATGGACGTGGTCTACGCGCTCAAGCGCCAGGGCCGCACCCTCTACGGCTTCGGCGGCTGAGGCCCCAAACCACTACCTTCGACAGCAAAACCAAAGGCCCTTTTCAGGGCCGCCCACCCCCTCTCGGAAGAGCTGCGCGCGGCTTTTTGGTTTGTTGTGAGTGTGAGACGAGCGTGAGTACACGGGAGGGGTCCCCGCCATTCCGCACCCCAGTGGAGGACAGGCCCTTGGCACCCCTCCTTTCCCTGGCGGGTACCTTGTGCTCTCTTGTTCCCTTGGGACCGTGCACTGGTGTCGCCCGGAAGTTCCGCCGAGCTGGTTTTGACTTGTCCGGCGAGCGTTCAGATTAGTGTACAAATTGCGAGGACGAGAGGCTGCAACCCTTCCCCATAAGAACTTAGTTCGATTAAAAAACTACCAGTAAAACTGCGTTCGTGTTGGGCCTGGGCCGTCAGGCAGGTCTGCGCACTGTGGGCTCACACCGCCCCTCCCCCCCCCCCCGCTCTTCCTCCCGGGCATCGCGCTGAGTGGCCGTCACCCCCTCCAGCACCGGCAGCTCCGGTTCCAATGGGTCTGAACTGGGCCGGTCTCAGTCCCGGGCCCTCCCTGAACCCGAGGCCCAGCAGCGTGTGAGTCCCATTGACTAGCTCAGCGGTCGGCGCCCGAACTCGGGGCCTAACTCAGCCTGGAGGCCGCGCTGTGCGTCCGAGGAGGAGGGGCTCCCTCCCGCGGCCCCAGGCTCTGCCTTTCCCGCCTCCCTCCCCCCTCCTCCTCCCGCTCCGGCCTCCGTCCCTCCCCTCCCCCGCCCTCCCCCTCCTCCCCTTCTCCCCCTCCCTTCTCTCTCTCCTTCCCGCCACCCTCCTCCTTCCTCCTCCTGCCTCCGTCCCTCCCTTCCCGCCTTCCTCCTACCCTCCCTCCTCCCCCTCCCCTCCCCCCTCCCCTCCCCCCTCCTCCTCCCGCCTCCGTCCCTCCCCTCCCCCGCCCTCCCCCTCCTCCCCTTCTACCCCTCCCTTCTCTCTCTCCTTCCCGCCACCCTCCTCCTTCCTCCTCCTGTCTCCGTCCCTCCCTCCCCGCCTTCCTCCTGCCCCTCCCTCCTCCCCCTCCCCTCCCCCATCCCCTCCCCTCCTCCTCCCGCCTCCGTCCCTCCCTTCCCGCCTTCCTCCTGCCCCTCCCTCCTCCCCTTCCCCTCCCTTCTCCCCCCTCCCTCCTTCCAGTTCCCGCCAGTGACGCGGGCTGCGCGCTGGAACTCCAAGGGCTTCTTCTCTGGTTTCCGGGCGAAGTCGCCCATTTTCAGCAATTTCTCTTTCCTCCACCGAAGGCTTGTTTCAGGCCCGCCCCCCATTTCCTTAAAAGCGAGCTTCATCTTTTGCTGTTACCCGCTCAGTTCAAGCTTTCATCAGCCAACTTTCGTTTTACGCTCGGGTTTGATTGTCAGGCGCTGAGTTTATCGGGGATGTTAGGGGCCCGCCCGCCGCTGCCGTCGGAGCCTGTGGGCCGCACGGCCGGGACCCGGAGGTGCTCAGTGCACCTCATGGTGACCCGCCGTCCTGGTCGTCACGGACACTGGCTTTTTATACCTTTTATATTTATCATATATACATGTATTTCAGAATTTCAAAATAATGTGATTATCTTTCAGATTAATTCAGGTGCTCCATCTATCATATTACAAGTCCCCCCTATCACTTTGAGATGAGGAAAAATCAATGTAATCATTTTAAATCTCATCTATTTTAAAGATATGGACTCCAGTACTTAAATAGGAAAAATATCAGATGTAATTGGAGCTAAGGCACCGGTTTGAGGAGACAAACTTATAGGAGGATGTTAATTTAACAAACAAAAAGACTGAGCATATAGCATGAACCTGACACGGAATTACATATACTCCAGGAATTATAGCAGTGACTGACAGTGAGCGAAATATTTCTGTAGACATGGAGCTTATATTTTATTGGGGGGAACAACAAAACAAGAAAAACTGTGTCAGATGTGCTCGGGGCTATGAAGTCCACTGAAACACGGATAGGTGATCTTTCTACTCTATTTTATTTATTTATTTACTTTTTCTGGTTAGGTGATATTTTTAAATGGCATGGCCATGGAAGGCTTTGCGGATAAGGCGATGAGTGGGGAAGAAAATTGAGAAAGTGCCAAGTAGAAGGGAGACCAGGAAGGAGAGCCGGGAGGTGGCCAGGAGTTGCTGTGGCTGCACCCAGGGAGCAAAGGGGAGAAGGTCCGGAGTCGGGCTGTTCCCGCAGGCCCTGCAGACCAACCTCTAACTGAACACAGGGGCTCACTGTTCGGAATAACAGAACCGAAGAAACACAAGTCTTGTTGAAAGAAAACGGTTTTATTATTTATTTACTTATTTTTAAAATCTACTTTATTGGTTTTTTACAGAGGAAGGGAGAGGGATAGAGTTAGGAACATGGATGAGAGAGAAACATCGATCAGCTGCCTCCTGCACACTCCCTACTGGGGATGTGCCCGCAACCAAGGTATATGCCCTTGCCCGGATTCGAACCTGAGACCCTTGAGTCCGCAGGCTGACGGTCTATCCATTGAGCCAAACCGGTTCCGGCCCATTTTATTTTTCACTTGCGACAAGTGCAGGGGGCAGGGCAATCATTTCCAAAGCTGTGCCTGTGGGAGGGAGGCTTAGCCATGGCTTATTACAGGATTTTGTCAGTTACATGTTGGTTTCTAAACCAGGTTAACTACATGTTGGTTTCTTCCTTGTGGTGGGCAACCTCATCCACATTGTAGGATATTTTCACATTCAGCAAGAGTGACATGTAGTAAGAACAGCCCAGACCTGGGGCCCTTGTTCTAACAGTTTCTCCCTGAGGAATTTGCAGAACACACAGAACTATGATCCTGGTTGACAGATGTGGGGAAATGCCCTCGGCAAGGAGGAGGCAATAAAATTGGAACTTCGCTCCAGGAAGGAGTGGATGTTAGAGCCTGGGAAGATCGCTCTGGGGCTCCAGCCATGGATATGCATGTCCTCCCCAGATGCACCCAGGCACCTCCCATGTGTTACATGCAACTCCAAGGGGGTTCCCAGGCCTGGAACCCATGTGTGGGACTCCGCTTCAAAGCCCCATGTCCAAAGCTGGCTTTCCTCTTCCTGTGGCTTCCCCAGCTTCTGATTTGAGAAGATGAACCTCGAGAACACAGATCTCTAAGTCTGTTATGGAAAGATTGACAACCTGATGGCCAAAGCAATCTCATCCAGGAGGAACCTGCTCCTTACAGCACCCAGCCCCTGTCACCTGTTCTCTGGTCCTGGGTGCCCCCAGGCGCCCGCTCTCTGCGACGCCCCCAGCCTGCATGACTTGTAGCCTGTAATGAGTATCCCATGCCCGCGTCCACATGCCTGTAATGCCTACTTTCTCACCTAATCTTTGCCCTTCTACCCAATATAAGCAGCTGGCTTGTGGTGGGAGGCAGAGCAGATTTTTGTGGGTGACCTGCTGCTCTCCCTGCTGCCGGCAGGATTGGAATAAATGCTCAGATAGCATCCGACCCTCTTTCTGCTGAATTGGCTGAAGTGACAGGCAGCCCGGACCCCTTGGTTGTCCGGTTACAGAAGGGTTTGCGCTGTTCACACTGCCAGACAAGGAACCCAATTGATGTCAAATGTTAGCAGGCTTTTTGGCCTCCTGCCCCGTTCTAGGCCTCGGGACTCAGATCCAGCAGGACCAGAGGCTGTAGCCACAGCCAATATCTGGGAGGACTCTGTCCTAAGACACTGCCTCAAGAGCTTCACCAGAGGTATTCTATTGATCACCCCAGCAAAGCCACGTGGTAGTTAATCATTTTATTACCATTTTAGACGTAAGGTGATGCTCACAGAGGGTTTAAGTAATTGGCTGAAACTCAGCGTTCAAACAGGCAGATGGGGCTGTGTCCTGCCTGGGGCATTTCCCCTCAGCGCATGCTTTTTCTTCTTGAATACTTCTGCTTTTTACTACGAGTGGCCCAGTGCATGAAATTTGTGCACATTAAAAGGGAATTAATTAGAGGAAATATTTTAATATTGCTATTTGCGATTGCTCTATAATAGAAGTGTCAGAGATGAAAGAAAATTAGTAAAATGTACATGAAAATCTTCCTCCTGTCAGAGTCTGGGCCATGCTGCGAGACCCAGAGTCAAGTCCCCACCCTCCTGCGTGCACCTCAAAATTGGGTGAGACCCAGCCCCGGCCAGCCCCACCCCCATAGGGTGAGACCAAGGCCCGCTGGCCCACCCTCGTCAAGCCCCGCTAGGTGGGGGGTGCAGCCTCAGGTCTCCTGGCCCAGTGCTGGGTGAGGATGCAGCCTTAGGTCCCCAGCGCACCCTCAGGTCCCCTGACCTGGTGGGGGGTGTGGCTTGAGGTCCCCATCAATCCCTGCTGGGCTGGGGATGCGGCCTGAGGTCTCCCGCCCTGGCCCCAGCGCCACGGAGCCTCAGGCCCCTGCTGATCTCTTGTTTCAGCTCCTTATGGAAACCCCGCTTCTGCTGTGGGTGCAGCCATCTTGTGATGGCGTGAGGGTCAATTTGCATATCACCGCTTTATTATATAGGGTTTTTGAAAAAAATTAAAAGTTATCCTGGCTTTCTTTACTTTAGACTAAAGAAAGGGATGCGGTCACTCGCAACAGGCAAGTGTTCTGTGAGCACAGTGTTTATCCTGGAAAGAGGCACACAATCAACATGTTGCTTGGCAACAAGCACGTTTCCAAGCCTCCAGCTGAAAAGCAAACGCATTTCACAATGTGAGCATGTTCTCTTACCTTGAATAAAGCAAGGACTCAGCTTTTTGTTTCTTTTTATGAACACACTGTTTTTCAAAAATGTATTTTAAACCTGCTTTGGAGAGGAAGAAATAAATGCCTTCACAATATGTGGGCCCCAGGAGTTTTCTTCACAAAGTCCATTACAAAACCGAGTCATTCCTGCACGTTCATAGGGATCTGTTACCGAGTCATTTGCAGAAAAAAGACATGAAACTCCATGTTGCTCATAAGTAGAAAATGAGCTCTTTAAGCTCAGAGTTACTCTGCCAATGGCCATGATTCCCCCTTCACACCGCAGTTCTGAGGTTCGATTGGCTGCCAGGCGATCCTTACATCCCCACCTTGATGTCTACCTTAAACTTTAGCTGGCAATGATTTTGCTGGGCCTCAGAGAACACAACACGTGTGTCTCCTGGCCACTTCTACTTTCCTCTCATTCTAACCATCTACTTGCCTTTGACGGTTTCCCCATTCCTATGACCAGCCTCTTCCTTGAGAAAAAGCCTGACAAACACTGTGGAAAGTCCCGAGCAGCTCGACCGATGAGCAAGGGCCTAGTACTCAACCTGAAGTCTCAGTCCTTCGCCTGTAAATTGGAGATTCCTTCTGAGGCGATTGTAGGATAAAATCAGCGACATGCTGGAGCACACCAATGTTAAATCCTGTGAAATCTTAGAATAAAGTCCTAGGAGGTGAAAAGCTAACGAAAAAAGAAGCTCTGGACAAGGGTAGGGTAACTCTGGGAGCCCTTGGGGCTTGAATGAATCTGACCCTGGAGGCACAATCAAGGCGCTCCCTGCCGAGGAATTCCCGGTAGCTGAGAAATTTACACAACAATGGACACTTTCTCCCCGCCCTCAGCGACTCCAGTAGTTCTCTATACGCTCGGATATTAGCTGAATTTAAAACTCTACAGGGTGGTCAGACAATCTGGACCTTGCCCAGATGTACTATTTAGCTGCAAAAATTTGTGGAAACGTTAGTGGGTTTGGATAAAAAAATGAAACTGAGGACAGGCAACTTACCCCCTTAACCAGGCGATGAAAGATCAAGAGAGCAAATCAGACCAGGCCACCTTCCCTTTGCTAACTACCGCAGCAGCAAATATCCCAGTTGCATAGAAAACTTTTACTAACGAGGCGGGGAGAAGCAGGGTTCTTGCCTGAAACATTTGCACTGCTTTTGGAGCTACAGGTCTTTGAGACATTGTGGGTGGCTCTGAAAAGAGCCTTTGGGTTTGACAGGGGCCGAAGCACCTCACTTGGAGCTGGTGTACTTGGTGACGGCCTTGGTGCCCTCCGACACGGCGTGCTTGGCCAGCTCGCCGGGCAGCAGCAGGCGCACGGCCGTCTGGATCTCGCGGGACGTGATGGTCGAGCGCTTGTTGTAATGCGCCAGGCGCGACGCCTCGCCCGCGATGCGCTCGAAGATGTCGTTGACGAACGAGTTCATGATGCCCATGGCCTTGGACGAGATGCCGGTGTCGGGGTGCACCTGCTTGAGCACCTTGTACACGTACACCGAGTAGCTCTCCTTGCGGCTGCGCTTGCGCTTCTTGCCGTCCTTCTTCTGCGCCTTGGTCACCGCCTTCTTGGAGCCCTTCTTCGGGGCGGGCGCGGACTTGGCGGGCTCGGGCATGGTCGGGAGAACTCCTGAAGCACTCAGAAGAGAAGTAGGGAAACAGTAAGACAAGGACTCAACGGGTCCCTTTTATATAGAGCGTCGTATGCAAATAAAGTGATAAATTACAGTTCTGTGTCTGATTGGTGGTTATTCACAACGTCAAAAAAAAAATGAGCACTGTCCAATCAGAACGAAGGGATGCCAAATGTGCATTTTGATTGGTTAAGATGAAGCCGCAGTCTTAACCCATGACACATATGTTTCGCGCCCGAAAAGGTTTATAAAAAGGGCCGCCCCCATCCTCTCAACACTTCCTGGGAAGTTTGTAAGCGCATCATGTCTGGACGTGGCAAGCAGGGCGGCAAGGCGCGCGCCAAGGCCAAGACGCGGTCCTCGCGGGCCGGGCTGCAGTTCCCCGTGGGCCGCGTGCACCGGCTGCTCCGCAAGGGCAACTACGCCGAGCGCGTCGGGGCGGGCGCGCCCGTGTACCTGGCGGCGGTGCTGGAGTACCTGACGGCCGAGATCCTGGAGCTGGCGGGCAACGCGGCGCGCGACAACAAGAAGACGCGCATCATCCCGCGCCACCTGCAGCTGGCCATCCGCAACGACGAGGAGCTCAACAAGCTGCTGGGCAAGGTGACCATCGCGCAGGGCGGCGTGCTGCCCAACATCCAGGCCGTGCTGCTGCCCAAGAAGACCGAGAGTCACCACAAGGCCAAGGGCAAGTAAGCCAAGTGCGTACAACCTACTGCCTTTTAGTTTTACCCAAAGGCTCTTTTCAGAGCCACACATTTTCTCAAAAAGAGCCAGCTTTGGTGCTGCTTCCCAGCCGTGCAGGGTGATCACCTTCCTCCATAGTCACTGCAGCTCGTTATCGGGAGTTAACGTTCTTTGCTACTTGTGATTCCTGCGCTTGAATGAGGTCCTGGGAGAGGGGACTGTTATTAAGGCTTTGAGTTCGGGGGGGGGGGGAGCCAGTAAAGGAGACGCTTGCGAGTTTCAGAAGACATTAGGGGGACAGTTGGGCTCGGTGTCGAGTAGTTTCTCTAGGGAGGAGGGAAACCAAAGGTAAGAGGGAAGGTAAAGAACGTCACAAAATACAACTGAGTCTTCTCAGCGCGTGGTCCTCAGATCCTTATGCCCCAAGACAGGTCCACTGAGCCAGAATTGGCACCTTCCCAGGATACCCAAGTGGTCCCTTACTTAGAATTTGAGGTAAAATAAAGAACTTTAGAAAATTCCCCCCCTTTTTTTTTTTATCACAGACTTGTTAAACAGATCGGAGAGTGGAGCAATTCATCAGCTGTCTAGTAATTCACTTGTTTAACTTCAGCCAATGGCTTCTTTGCGCGGGACTTTTGAAAAAGCGCACAACCAATCAGCAAGGTTTTGAGGGTATATAAGGGTTGCCTCCGCTCCCTATCTCCCTTTATTCAATTTAGTTGGTTCCCCTCACTGTCCTCCAAATGGCTCGCACCAAGCAGACGGCGCGCAAGTCGACGGGCGGGAAGGCGCCCCGCAAGCAGCTGGCCACCAAGGCCGCCCGTAAGAGCGCGCCGGCCACGGGCGGCGTGAAGAAGCCGCACCGCTACCGGCCCGGCACCGTGGCCCTGCGCGAGATCCGCCGCTACCAGAAGTCCACGGAGCTGCTGATCCGCAAGCTGCCCTTCCAGCGCCTGGTGCGCGAGATCGCGCAGGACTTCAAGACCGACCTGCGCTTCCAGAGCTCGGCCGTCATGGCGCTGCAGGAGGCGTGCGAGGCCTACCTGGTGGGGCTGTTCGAGGACACCAACCTGTGCGCCATCCACGCCAAGCGCGTCACCATCATGCCCAAGGACATCCAGCTCGCGCGCCGCATCCGCGGCGAGAGGGCGTGAGCTCCGTCCCACCCCCTTGCGCCGAAACCCAAAGGCTCTTTTCAGAGCCGCCTAGAATCTCAATGAGAAGCGCTGTGGGCCAAGGGCTGGGATGTAAACTTAGTTCCCCTCCAGCAGTTCACAGCTTGTTGCAAATAAGCGTAAGGTCATTATGCGGAACGCGTCTATAGGCGCAGAATCCACACTTTGCGCAGGTGAAGTACTAATTAGGTGGTAATCTTAAAGGGACAGCCAGACAATAGGTCCTCCCTTTCCTCCCACAAAGGCCGCGTCCCGAAGCCCCGCGGGCAATGCAGGATTTGCGGTTTCGCGCACAGTAGCCATGGGGGCTCCGCGCCCGAGGCGACTGGGAGACACTGGCCTCTTCAGCCGCTAAGTAAACGCTTTGCGCTTAAAGTGGAGCCCAGGCTCCAGGCTCCAGGCCTCACCACAGAACCCGGGTTCCCCGGAACTGACCTCACCGGACTCAGGCTCTTAAGAGCTACCCATTTATTTAATTTAAACAATTTCTATATATTTGCATTATTAATGTGTCTTGAGGTTTTTGAAATTGGTTTGGGACATTGAGGTGATCTGTTTTCATAAGGGACTGGATGCACTTGCGCAGCTTGCCTCCTGGGGGTGAAGTGGGACTGCTGGTTTCAGAGTTTCCTGTGATGTTTCAGACGTCCTCCTAGGCCCCTCTGTGGCTGCTTTGTGCCCCACAAGTGAGCAGGTCATGTGCCAAAGTTGTCCCAAAATAGGAGCCTTGCTGGCTAGCGGGAAGAGGATGTAAAGGTGAGTTTCAGGGGTCCCAAGGGTGCTTAGCAATGGGCTGAGTTGTTTCCCTGTGTTTGAAGACTGGAAGGGGCAGAAATAGTACGTGAAATTGGGATGGTTTGGACACACATTGTGAAAGGTAAGGTTCTTTACCCACAAAAGGTTGGATGCGGGGGTGCATTTTCGGTTGACCCCTCCTACGGCTCTGTTCCCATGTTTGGTCATGGATCACTGGGAAACATGCTACCGGGACGTCTTTGGTCTTTGTTTTTTTAAAAAATATTTTTATTGATTTCAGAGAGGAAGGGAGAGGGAGAGAGAGAGAGAAATAGAAACATCAATGATGAGAGAATCATTGATCAGCTGCCTCCTGCATGCCCCCTATTGGGGATCAATCTCGAAACCAGGGCATGTGCCCCTGACATGAATTGAACCTGGGACCCTGCATTCCGCAGACCGATGCTCTCTTTACACTCAGCAAAACCAGCTAGGGCTGATCTTTGCTTTTTAAAAATGTATTTTTTTATTGATTTCAGCAAGGCAGGGAGAGGGAGAGCTAGAAACATCCATGATGACAGAGAATCATTGATTGGCTGCCTCCTGCACGCCCCACCCCAGGGACCAAGCCCACAACCTGGGAATGTACCCCAACCAGGAATTGACCTGTGACCTCCTGGTTCCCAGGTGGAGGCTCTACCCCTGAGCAGCAGCGGCTGGGGCGACCTTAGCTTTTTTTTTTTTTTATGTCATTCCCATGTCAATGTACAGTTAGAGTGAGGCAGCTTTGGCTTTCTTGTGAAATATTTATCCTTTATTTGTCCTTTTTCACACAGAATAATGAGGTTATTGTTTATGACAGTTGACAATACGGATTTCTAATGAGCGTATTGGTGGCAGAACGGAAGGCTCTGCCCTGAGGACTTGATAGTCTAGCTCAGGGGTGGGCAAACTTTTTGACTCGAGGGCCACAATGGGTTCTTAAAGTGGACCGGAGGGCCAGAACAAAAGCATGGATGGAGTGTTTGTGTGAACTAATATAAATTCAAAGTAAGCATAATTACATAAAAGGGTACGGTCTTTTTTTTTTTTTTTTTTTTTTTTTTTTTTTTAGTTTTATTCATTTCAAAGGGGCCGGATCCAGCCCGCGGGCCGTAGTTTGCCCACGGCTGGTCTAGGCCCTAGAGTAATGTCCCAGGTTGGGCAACGCTTGGATCTTGCTAGAAATGTGGTCTCAGACCCACCCAGGCCCCTCAATGAACACTGTCCCCAGTTCTCCTGGGGTGATTCTCATGAATGCGTTTTAGGAACCTACTCTTTAAATGGGTGGTTTTGGTCTCAACAAGAAAGTCAGTCTTCTGTGAATCCTCAGCAGGAGTAAGCATTTGCAAATCACAGCATAGAATAGAGAATAGCTAATTCTATTCCCGGCATAGAATTAGCTATTCTCTGAAGCACTGACCCACAACAATGTGCACCGAAGGCAGTTTGATATTATTATAGATCTGAGGTCTCAATGCTGACTGCTCATTAGAACTTGGTATATCTTCTTAAATGAGCTGAGAAAAAAAAAAAGGCAGGATTGAGGCAGATAGGACTGGAGCTGTTGTAGCAGATGGTTATACTTGGAAAGTATATGAAAATAGTAGCATGCTTCAATCACTGCTGAGACGCCAAACTCAGTCTGACCTCGTCCACAGAAGGCACTGAGTCTGACCTTTCATCCTCGTGCTGACTGCACACAGCTGCGTACGCTCTCAAGCAGTATTTACTGCAAAGTGATCATTTAATTTTAATGAGAGTTGTATTATCTTACTTTCTCTCCCAAGGAAACAATTCTGGTCAGGATTTACAATTCATTTCCGTTGTACTGGAAACGTGTCCTTCTGAAGACGTAAGAACTCCACAATGTTCTCTCTTGCTTTTAGACATGACCTGTGCCATGTCCCCTGAAATTTATTTTCCTTTCTTGTTTAGTAGTTAAACACCCCAACCTTCCTTTGCAGTGAGGCACGGCCATTATTTTTGGTCAATGGTATCTTATACCATCCCTCAGGTTTTCAAAAAAAAAAAAAATGGTGGGGGTATCCCCTTCTCCTTTTTTCTTCCTTCAAGACAATCTGAATGTGAGGGCTGTAGCTGGTGCCAACATCTTGGTCAGGGCCAATGAAGAATGACGAGAATGGCAGGTGGGAAATCACCTTAATGCAATGGTGGCCTCAGAATCCACTGCCAGGCCGGCCATTTCCAAGGCGATGGAACAGAAAGGGTCACAGACCAACACAAGTTCCCCGAGGCCCATGACTTAATTGCACTGAATTAATTTTAAACGCACAGCCAGAAACAAGGGGGGAAGAGACTGGGCAAGTGAACACATTTCAGATCCATTGTAAATGGGCAGCCAAGTCTCACATCTTTCTCCCTCCCTTCCCCCTTCCCGGGACTGTCTTCTCTGCGGAGACAGTGGACTTGAGAACCAGAGTCCAGGGAAGGGGCCCAGCCGTCGGGAGCCTGTGCAGTTGGCCCTGCATCTCTCCCATAGAGCAAACATGTTGGACCAAATAAACTCAACCTGTTAACGACAGTCCAAACATTGAAATGTGCACTCCACACCCTCAGTTAATCCCTCTCTTGCTGTCTTCCCTTGTCATTTCTCTTCCTCCATCTCCCAGAGCTGCCTCCAGGGAACTTGGGAATGTAAGGTTAAGTCATGTCAGCTTTTGGCAACGCTACCCCCTGGTTTGATCACCTTACATGTCCAAGCGAGGTGACACGCCCGTTGAGGACACTGCTCTTTTCCTAATACCTGTCATGTAGGCTCTCAAGGAGTGAACAGTTTCCTAGTGTCTCCACTCAGCACCCCAATTAGGAAGAATCTGCACCAAGGCCACCTCAGCCCCGTGATCCCACAGGAGAGCCCAGGAGGGGGGGGGGCCTCCTAGCCCAACATTTCGGGTACCCGTGCACTTGTTCGTGGAGGCCATGTTAAAATTCCGCAGCTGAAACAGCGCTGTTGATTCTCAGCCTGTTAAGGGAAGACTGCAAAAGCCAAAGACATTACCCACAACAAACAGGCCTTGTTTTTGGCCTGTTTCAGGTTTCCTTCTCATCTCCTTCCTCCTGTAAAACCTATTTAATCTTCCAAGTCTAAATTGCCTACCACACGGCTAGAGGTTTGAGGTACTCTCCAAGGACCCTCTTTTGGTTCCATGGCCTCCGCCCAATTCCTTATATGCCAGAAATCAGCCTTAATCACACCAGCCTGAATAACTTAGAGTCAGAAAGCACACGACCTCTATATACCCAATTTGCCCCAACATACCTGCGAGGAATTTCCTTAGAGGTGAGAAAAGCGGCGCGCCCTAGAGCTCTTTATGTGAAGGCGTGGGTGGCTCTGAAAAGAGCCTTTGGGTCAGGAGTGAGGCCGCGTGCTCGCGCGCCTACTTGGAGCTGGTGTACTTGGTGACGGCCTTGGTGCCCTCGGACACGGCGTGCTTGGCCAGCTCGCCGGGCAGCAGCAGGCGCACGGCCGTCTGGATCTCGCGGGACGTGATGGTCGAGCGCTTGTTGTAATGCGCCAGGCGCGACGCCTCGCCCGCGATGCGCTCGAAGATGTCGTTGACGAACGAGTTCATGATGCCCATGGCCTTGGACGAGATGCCGGTGTCGGGGTGCACCTGCTTGAGCACCTTGTACACGTACACCGAGTAGCTCTCCTTGCGGCTGCGCTTGCGCTTCTTGCCGTCCTTCTTCTGCGCCTTGGTCACCGCCTTCTTGGAGCCCTTCTTCGGGGCGGGCGCGGACTTGGCGGGTTCGGGCATGGTGCTCAGCTCTCAGACAAAAAACCAGCAGAATGGGTGCCGCTCTCAAAGCCGGCCTATATTTGTATGGCTTATATGCAAATAAGGGCTTAATCCAATTCAATCTCTGATTGGCTGAAATCATCCAATAGAAACCTTCAACGCAATCAAGGGGATTTCAAATCTTACTGACTGCCTGTTAATGAGGAAGCCGCCCTGGGTGTTTTTTTCCTCCCTTAGAAAAGTTTTCTTATTCATAACACTGCAAACAACTACATAAATGTCTTATCAATCGTATCTACTCATGAATCTTGTCTCTGCCTCGATCCATATCTGAACAAAGTGTAATATAAATTCCTGACTATCGTTTCCAGCCAAATTAGAGACCGGGTTGCTAACGCTGGAAAAAAGCATCTAGATGTTAGCTGTATATTAAATTTGTTCCAAATTATGCTGCTGACATTCCCCGTTCCGTCTGGTCAAAGCCGGCGACACTAAAGCTTTTTCAAGTTTCAAAGAACTCTCTCACCTTCAGCGGTGGGATTTTTCTGTTTCTTGGCGACGGAGCATATGAGAGAAATACCAGTGTTTGTTTGGTTAGAAATGATGAAAGAGGGCGCTTGTGCTGCAGAAATCTAATACTTTTCAAGTCAGAAGCTTTTATAAAGGTCGAAACTGCGCAAATTCAAACGCGGAGTTTTTGAGAAGGTGGCAAACCCCTGGAACTTTCACTTTCACCTCCTCCCAAGTGTAAATCAGAACAAGGAGATTAAAAACTGCCGGAGATTCAAAAAGCCGATTAAGGAGAGCGATCAATACCTAAATACAGGGCGGGTCCAGGGCGGAGAACTCAGTGAAAAGATAACTGAGCAACTTTCCATTTTTTTAATAGACCCGATAGCCAATCAGACGGCCCGTTACGTTGCTTAATTCGTGGCGCGGAATTTGAATATTCGGACCAATCAGGAGGCGTTTGAGGTTATAAATAGGAGCGAGGCCAACAGTGGCTTCAGTTCCGAACTGTGTTGTTGATCTGTCCTTATGGCTCGCACCAAGCAGACGGCGCGCAAGTCGACGGGCGGGAAGGCGCCCCGCAAGCAGCTGGCCACCAAGGCCGCCCGCAAGAGCGCGCCGGCCACGGGCGGCGTGAAGAAGCCGCACCGCTACCGGCCCGGCACCGTGGCCCTGCGCGAGATCCGCCGCTACCAGAAGTCCACGGAGCTGCTGATCCGCAAGCTGCCCTTCCAGCGCCTGGTGCGCGAGATCGCGCAGGACTTCAAGACCGACCTGCGCTTCCAGAGCTCGGCCGTCATGGCGCTGCAGGAGGCGTGCGAGGCCTACCTGGTGGGGCTGTTCGAGGACACCAACCTGTGCGCCATCCACGCCAAGCGCGTCACCATCATGCCCAAGGACATCCAGCTCGCGCGCCGCATCCGCGGGGAGAGGGCGTGAGCTCCGTCCTACCCACTTGCGCCAAAACCCAAAGGCTCTTTTCAGAGCCGCCTAGAGTTTCAATGGGAGAGCTGTGGCAAAACCGGAATCTGTTCCCCATACAGAACTACCTCCAGGTGGGATAGGCGCTGTGGTTGCCGAATTTCTTTGTCCAGAGGCCGCTTGCCTGCATCCAGTTCTCCCTATATAGCAGCAGCCCCAGCCTAATGCGTGGCTGTTCTCTTACTGGAATAGCTGGCTTCGCCCCATGTGAGGCCTGGAATTGTCGCCAAAGCTCTAACCAGGCATTCAGCTTTGCAGCCTGCACCCTCTGAGAAGTACATTGCCACTAGGCCTGAAGCCATCGTCCTTGCGTAACCCTTTCTTTGCTGGAATTACTCAACCAGGGAGGCCAAGCTTCCCACTTCAACCCCAGAAGGAAGTCCTGTACCTCGGGCTATGCAGCGTGTAGGGTTTAGTAAGTTTGCTCACGTTAAGATGTGATTTCCTGCCCGGGGTGGTTGGTAAGTAATGGCATCTGTTCAGTCAATGGCTCCGCACTTGAGTCAAACCGAATCCCCGGCAGGAGCCAGGACCTGGCATTCCCTGCAGTTTAACAACAGCCGCACGTTGTTGCTGGAGCCAGTCCTCAGCTGCAGGACCCAGGATTCAGATTCAGGATCATCGGACTGCCCCGTGCCGTATGTTTCTGCCTTGAAGCTAACTTCCAAGCGCTATGGCAACACATGTGCTTTTACGTGAATGTGGAAAGGGTTATTAGGCTACCAGTTATCATAGCGACAGGAATACCCCTTTAAGAATCGTAATTTTAAGGTGGAAGGCAGGAAATACAAAGTTAAACCCAAATGGGTTGTGTGTTTAGGTGGTAGAAACAACCCCTGTACTTGTTAAAGTTTAGAAAAGCTTCATTAGTATTAGTCCTAAAGTGGGAACAGCTGTGTACTATTAGCTTTCCATGGACGAATGTTTATTACAGGGTGGAAAACAAAAGGAAAAAGGGGCCATAGGCTACACCCGACAATCTCAGGGAAGGTGGGAGGCCTGCAGGGAAGGGGGGGCTGCAGGGAAGGGGGGAGGCCTGCAGAAGTGGAAAGTATCCACATAGGGCGAGCTGACATGAAAACTTTCTAACTAAAAGCGATTTGTGGCGGGTAGTCAGGGCCCCAGCTGGTATCTTTCCTGACAAAAGTGAGTTTTTACCTTAACTGAATCTATTGTCATTTTGCATCTAGGATAACCCACCTTTGGAATGCCAGGACAATCCCCCCCAGGGCAGCAACCACAAATCCCATTATCTTTATTTTATGGTGTTAATTGTTTAATGTTAACATTAAATTTAATGTGGTCCATCTACACAATGGAATTCTACGCTGTGGTAAAAAAGAAGGAACTCTTGCCTTTTGCAACAGCATGGATGGACCTGGAGAGCATTATGCTAAGTGAAATAAGCCAGTCAGAGAAAGATAAATACCACATGATTTCACTCATTTGTGGATTATAGAGAACAACATAGACTGATGAACAGGGACAGATCCAAAGACAGAGAAACAGCCATCAGACTATTAATCCCCAGAGGGAAAGTAGGGGAGGGAGGGGGCAAGGGGAAGAGATCAACCAAAGGACTTGTATGCGTGCATCTACGCCAAACCAATGGACACGGACAACAGGGGGATGAGAGCATGAGGGGGGGGGGGGAAGAGGATGGGGATTTAATGGGGGGGGGATGAGGACACATTTGTAATACCTTAACTAATAAAGAATTTAAAAAAATTGTTTAATGTTAACTATCCTATAGCCACAAATTTCAAAGAAGTATGTGTCTGCTTCTTTTACTTTGTGTCCAATCCCAGAGGTTTCCCTGCTTTGCTTTCTCCCACCTCCCTACCTATCGCCAATGAATTTCATGTAACCACCTTACATCTCCCCCTTTGATTCTGATGAATAAAATAAGTGGTAAAACCACAGTTTTCCAGAGCGTTTTCCTCAATCTGTTCAGATGCTCCTTCCTGGCAATTCTGTTTAGCTCAAAATAAACAAAAATTCTGTGCAGGTTTGAAAGTTTCCTATGTTGACAGCACAAATTCCCATACATCAATAAGACTGGGTCTTTCTCAGCATAACAAGGGAAGCTGCTGGCAAATGGCTGGGTCTCAAGGGCATAATGCTCAGTGGAAAAAAGCCCATTTCACTTTTTTATTTTTAAAACTAGAGGCCCGGTGCACAAAAATTTGTGCACTCGGGAGGGAGGGGGGATCCCTCAGCCCGGCCTGTGCCCTCTCGCAGTCTGGGACCCTTCGGGAGATAATGCCCTTCTGGCTTAGGCCTGCTCCCGGGTGGCAGAGGGCAGGCCCAATCCCTAGCTGCAGCCCCTGGTCGGGCTCAGAGCAGGGCAGATTGGGAGGTTGTGATGCCACCCTCAGTCACGCTCAGGGTAGGTCCAATTGGGGGGTTGGGGCACCGTCCCCTGTCACACTCAAGGCAGGGTCGATGGGGAGGTTGTGGCGCCACCCCCTGTCACACACAGAGCAGGGCCCATCAGGGGGTTGGGGCACCGCCCTCTATCACCCACAGAGCAGGGGCGATCAGGGGGTTGGGGCGCTGCCCCCTTCACACACAGAGCAGGGCCCATCAGGGGGTTGGGGCACCGCCCTCTATCACCCACAGAGCAGGGCCGATCAGGGGGTTGGGGCGCCGCCACTCTCACACTCAGGGCAGGGCCGATGGGGAGGTTATGGCTCTACCCCATCACACACACAGCAGGGCCCGTGGGGGGGGGGGCGGGGGTTGGGGAGCTCCCCCCTATCAGGCACAGAGCAGGGCTGCTCAGGGGGTTTGGGCGCTGCCCCCTGTCACGCTGATCCCGGTGCCAGGAGGCATATTACCCTTTTACTATATAGGATAGAGGCCTGGTTCATGGGTGGGGCTGGCTGGTTTTCCCTGAAGGGTGTCCTGGATCAGGTTGGGGATCCCCACTGGGGTGCCTGGCCAGTCTGGGTGAGGGGCTGAGGGCTGTTTTCAGGCTGGGAGTGACTGAAGCTCCCAACTGCTCCTTTTTTTCTTTTTTATTCTGGGCCAGCTTTACCTGGAGGCTTGGCTCCAGCTCTTAGGCCTCCATGGCTGAAAGTAGGTTTCTGGCCTTTGCTTACAATGTTGCGAATCTGCTGGCTGAAGTCCGGCGGTATTTCTTACAATGTTTCTTAAACTGCCTGCTCAGAGGCTTGCAGCAGCAGGTGGGGAACGTTGGTTTCCTCCAAGGATCCTCTGTCACTGAGGCAAGCAAGCCTCATGTTAGTTTCAAGCTGCCTGGCTGCCGGATGCCATGTTGGCTGACAGTTAATTTGCATATCTTGCTGATTAGCCAATGAAAAGGGTAGCGGTTGTACGCCAATTACCATGTTTCTCTTTTATTAGTGTAGATATATTTCGGAGAGGAAAGGAGAGAGATAGAAACATCAATGACGAGAATCACTGATCAGTTGCCTTCTGCACGCCCCACACTGGGGATCAAGCCCGAAACCTGGGCATGTGCCCTGACCAGAATCAAGCCAGCAACCTCCTGGATCATAGATTGATGCTTAACCACTGAGCCACACTTAGGATTGTATGCCTTGCTTAACAAATCAATGTGTGTGTGTTTTTTTTCGTGTAAACAACAGAGGGTGTTTTGTTTGTTTTTCTTCTGGCTGCCCTAGTGGTGAAATACCCATCTGGCTTAGATTTAGTCACTTTATGTTGGTATGTGATTTTTGGAGATATTGCTGCTCCGACCTCTAAAGTAAACAGTTTCAAGGTTTGATATTTGTAGTGTCAAATTTTCTGGTGGGGAACTTGGCTGAGTTGATCCATGGTGTTTAGGGCAGTGTGCTTGGGACATCCTAACTGTATGATGTTGAAGTACAAAAAAATGCAGTTATTGCTCAAGCTAAACACCGGATTCCAAACCTAGATTTAACACTGGATCTAACTGCAGTTTCAACCTCTCCTTGAAATGTAATTTTAATCAACCCCTGGGGAATTTTCTGTTGAAGCACTAAGGGAATCAGTCATGTGGGCCCCCTCCACCCCCTTAGAGCAGTGGTTCCCAAAGTGGGGCACACACCCCACGGGGGCCATTGGAGAATGAGTTCTTAACAGTGATTTTTTTGCATCTCTTAGGTTCTAGGGGCCTTATATACAGTATATAAATATATATTGTGACATATTTATGCATTTCAGCTCTCTGTTTCAAAAATTTGCTATTTTTTTCCTATCACTTCATATCATTATTATTTTTTAAGCAGTTTCTTTGTGATTTCTTTCTCAGTATTTCAAACTGTCCTTTCGTTCTTTTATTTATTCTCCTTCATGGACGCCATGTTCTTTGGAAGCTTGTTTAGACCAAGCTCATGGCCTTTTAGGCTTCCTCCACGTGAATAGGAGCTCACTTTTTGAATAATGAGAAGTATATGGGGGGGGGGCACTAGGATTTTAGAGATGCTTAGGTGGGGAGTGGCCAAAAAAAGGTTGGGAGGAGGCAGGAGGCAATCTGCATGATAAAAGTCCTCTAACTCTCTTCCCCCAAACAGAAGATGCCTGGGCCCAAGAGAAGTCCTTTCTTTTCTCTTCTCTTCTCTTCTCTTCTCTTCTCTTTTCTTTTCTTTTGTTAATAGCTCTCTTGCCCCATCCTTGTTCCTATATAAAAATTTCCCTTTGGTACCACCCTTCTGAGCACCTTTCTAGCTGTAGTTGGGGTGCTGCCTGATTCACGAATTGAGTAATAAAGCGAATTAGATTCTCAAATTTACTCCGTTGAATTTTCTTTACTTTTTTCACAGTCACAACCATCTCTTGCTTTGAACATCCTGATGCATTCTAAGGGCAGCATTTGTATCTTAACGCTCTCATGCAGTCGCTCAGCGATTTTTAAAGATAATGCAAACCTCTAGGAATGGCTGCATCCTTATCACTGTCACTTGCGTAGGATTCCTTCTCCTAGCTTCAGCGCTTATGACAGCTTTCCTGGAATTGGATGAGCCAGCCCCAGGGAAGGGCGGGCACCCCTCCACCCTCTGCCTTAGGCCGGAGAACAGGGCTTGAGCCCCTGGAATCCACATTCTTCCCCTCCGGGACCCCCATTGTTTAAATGCATGAGCTCAGCTTGTTTGAATGGAAGCACTGCCCGTGCTCGGGTTAGGCTGGACATGCCCTGGAACCCTGCCTTGTGCGTCAGTGCTGCCTGTATTATAAATATTCTGCCTTAGAAACAGAAGTCTGGGCGGCATGAGTTTTCTGTCAAAGAACTACCAGCCAGACATGTTTCCTACAATCACTCAATGGCTGCCTGACTGACGAGTGTTCTCCTGCGTGTGGAGAAGGCCGCCAAGACCCGGTTTGGCAAACAGGCCCCAAACCGCCGGAGAGCGACCGCTCGTGGATTCCGAAGCCACAGCCGGTGGGTCGCTTGGCCCTTTTACCAATTCCCTTGTTTCGGGGTTTGGGCTTGTTTCTTCCCCGGGTGGGGATGGCCCAGGATGCCCGTGGGATGGGCACGCCTCCAAGCGGACTGGTTTCTCTCGGGTGCACGGTGGACGCTCCGGGTCAGAATTTACTTTCTAAACATCAGAACACCTGCCCCGCGTTCCCCGAGGCTCCAGCAGCGGGGGCGGGACTCGGGCGGTTTCCCGCCTCTTCCGGTCCCTCTGCTCCAATGAGGTCCGCCCACCGGTTATTTAAGAGGCTGCCGTCCCCAGCGCGGGGACAGAGGGTCTGACTTCTATTCGGTCATCATGTCCGGTCGCGGCAAAGGCGGGAAGGGCCTGGGCAAGGGCGGCGCCAAGCGCCACCGCAAGGTGCTGCGCGACAACATCCAGGGCATCACCAAGCCCGCCATCCGGCGCCTGGCGCGGCGCGGCGGCGTCAAGCGCATCTCCGGGCTCATCTACGAGGAGACGCGCGGGGTGCTCAAGGTCTTCCTGGAGAACGTGATCCGCGACGCCGTCACCTACACGGAGCACGCCAAGCGCAAGACGGTCACGGCCATGGACGTGGTCTACGCGCTCAAGCGCCAGGGCCGCACCCTCTACGGCTTCGGCGGCTGAGCCCGCCCCCCGCCCCGGCTCCCCCCAAAGGCCCTTTTCAGGGCCGCCCACCCCCTCTCGGAAGAGCTGCGCGCACTGTCGTGCTTTGTTGGGGTGTGTTGGGGTGGTGGGCTGCGGGAGTTCGTACACTGGGGCGCTTTCCACCCCTAAAGGGTCTGTTCCCTGGGGCACCCCTTCCTCTGCGGAGGCCCCGCGTCCCAGGCGCTGGCTGGGGAGGAGCGGCTCCCGGAAGCCGTCTGACCGCTCGTGGCCGCACCTTCTGCCCAAAGGGACTCCGGTCGATTCAAGGGGAAGCTCCCAGGGAAACTGCTCGGTGCTGGGCCTGGGCCGTCAGGCAGGTCTGCGCACTGTGGGTTCACCCCCCCGCTTCCTCCCGGGCATCGCGCTGAGTGGCCGTCACCCCCTCCAGCACCGGCGGCTCCGGTTCCAATGGGTCTGAACTGGGCCGGTCTCAGTCCCGGGCCCTCCCTGAGCCCGAGGCCCAGCAGCGTGTGAGTCCCGTTCACTAGCTCAGCGGTCGGCGCCCGAACTCGGGGCCTAACTCAGCCTGGAGGCCGCGCTGTGCGTCCGGGGAGGAGGGGCTCCCTCCCGCGGCCCCAGGCTCTGCCTTTCCCGCCTCCCTCCCCCCTCCTCCTCCCGCTCCGGCCTCCGTCCCTCCCTCCCCCGCCCTCCCCCTCCTCCCCTTCTCCCCCTCCCTTCTCTCTCTCCTCCCCGCCCTCCTCCCTCCCCTCCCCGCTTCCCCTCTCCTCCCTCCCCCTCCCCCCCTCCCTCCCCCCCCCCCTTTCCGGCCGCGGCCTGAGCGCTGGGCTTGGAGGCCAAGGCCCCGCCTCCACCCGCCGAGTCTTCCCCACCGAAGGCCCTTCCAGGGCGGCCCACGCCCTCGCGGCTGTCGCGCTCGCGTTGCTGTGGACACGTTTCCTCGTGTTTGATGTCAGCGGGGCCTTAACTGGGGGTCACGGGGGCGGGCGGACGGGAAAGAGCAAGTGAACGGGCGGCGGGGCGGTGGTCCCAGCCAGTCCTGAGCCCTCCGTGGAGGGGAGACAGCCGTGGGGCCCCCGCTCTTCCTGCAGGGACCCCGCACCCCCCGTGGAAGGAGGAGGTACGGGCGGGGGTGGCGAGGGGGCGGGAGGCGCCGCTGAGCTCGCTCACCCCGTGACGGGGGTGGGGTTGGGCCGGTGGAGGTGGGGCTGCTCGTGGGGTGGGGGTGGGGTGGGAGTTAGGGTGGGGGTGGCGATTAGGGTGGGGGTGGGTGGGGGTTTAAGTAAACACGTGTATGACCTGGGGCCGGGAGTGCCCGCCGCCCGCGGGGGCCCAGACCGTTAACAGGACAATCGCCGGCACCGCGGGCGCTGGTTCCTGACGCTCCGCTGTGACCACTGGCACCTGCGGCCCCCCATTCCCGGGCCGGCCCCCCCCCCCCGCCCGAGGCCAGGCCGGGGTGAGTTACCCCCGCGGAGCCCGAGGGGCCCGGGGCCTCCCCACGCGTCCACCCTCCGGCGCCCGAGGGCCTCGCTGTGCGTCTGTGAGCGAGGAGCGCCCTCCTGCGGCCACAGGTTCTCGGGGCCTCCCCCCCCCCCCGCCCCGCCTCCGGCGCATTTTCCCGCTGTGACTCTGGGCCGCTTAGGTAGGAAGCTGTCTTTCCTCGGTTTTTATTATGGACCAAACACTGCAATATGTTTACAAAGTATGTTGTCAGGTTGGTAAGTCAGCCAACTAAATAATTTGTATTTTTTAATGCTTGACAAAAGTATTTTTTTATAGACAACTATTTTTTTTGTTTGTTTTAAATCTCAATATCCTTTATTCCATTTAGTTTATTTGGCAAACGATCCCAACACTGACCCGCCGGTGAAGAAGCCGTAGGGCGGACAAAGAAACCAGAGCGCAGGAGGGCGGACAGGAGGCAGAGCAAAGGCCGAGGCGGCTGCTTCCAATGGAGACTGGAGGTGATCATACGCACAAGTCGTGCTTGACACCCGGGGAAATGCCATCTACATAAGACAACTGACATAAGCACAGTCCGTGGACAGGGGCAATAGGGTGGTGAGGACCTGGGGGGGGGGTGGTAGGGGCTGGGTGGAGAGGATAAGGGGGGGGGGGCGAGAAATGGGAGATACCTGTAATATTATTAACAATAAAAATATATTTTAACCAGTTAATTGTCACGTGTCCAAAACAGCAGCCATCCCCACACGCCACAATATTTTGAATTTAAGGAATCAATTTGCAATGAATATTATAAAAGTAAATATATTACGATTTGGATGTTCTTGAATATTTTCAGTTCAAAATTCTTTCGAAAATGATTGTAAAGTTGGTCTATATTTAAAATACAGTTTTGGTATTTTCATACAATAATCGTGTCCCAGAAGTTTGGTGGTATATTTCCTGAGAAAAGTATCGATGGCAGCTTAGGAGGAGAACTGCCTCCTGGTCGCTCTGCTGATGGCTTCTCCCTGACTCCGGAGGAAATACGGAATCGGCAGTTCCATCGGCACCGGATCTGTAAGGGCTGCAGGGCCCTGTGGGGACACGCTGCCAGGAGTGTCCTTTCTCCGACGTTTGGCCTCCGGATACAGGTGCGGGGGCGGGGGGCTGCCAAGGCTGCATCATGTATGTTCCACCCGAAAGGCGAGGAACAGGTAACAGAGTCATTGTGTGGTGTTCGGCCCTTAGAGAAGATGGTCCGATGTTCCCGTCTCCTCTTCTGTCTGTGCTACTTGAATAAAAGTGACTGACAGAGCAGCCAGTTCTAAGGTACGAATGTGCACACATTAGGCTCATTTAATACTCAAAGGAGCCAGAAGAGAGACATCAGCGTTATGACCTCCATGTAAGAGATGGCACTGAGGCCCGGGGTGTATAATGACATCTGTGCCCACAGTGGAGCTGAGGTGGGAGGCCAGGGGGTCTGGCCCCAGGGAGCACCTGGCCTCCCAGGGAGCAAAGACCCCAGGGCACAGGGCTCTCCTGCTCCCTTCTGTGGTTGTGGTGAGGCTTTTCTTAGATGTTCCTCTGCCTTTGCAGGGAAGTCAGGCTTTACCTCCACCCTCCAGAAGTTGGGCTCAGAAGTTGGGCGTCCACCTATGAACCAGGAGGTCACGATTTGATTCTCGGTCAGGGCACACGCCCACGGTTGCAGGCTTGATCCCGTGTGGGCCCTGCAGGAGGCAGCTGATCCATGATTCTCTCTCATCATGGATGTTTCTCTCTCTTCATCTCTGAAATCAATAAAAATATATTAAAAATAAAACTGAAGGGGAGCAGAATAGGCTGCTCCAAAATATGCTATTTGTCATGTGAATTATTTTGGTCTCAAGGCAAAGACCCAGCAGACTCAGGAAAAACTTCTATGCCTAGAAGAATTTAGACACAGGCAGTAGGATGGTGAAGACACTGGGGTGGGGGCAGGGGCTGGGAGGAAAATGGGAGATATCCGTAGTACTATCAACAATAAAAAATATATTAAAACAAAAAAATATAAAAACATAAAAAGAGAATTTAGATAGTGGGCCTGTCCCAGACAGGGAGCTACTAACAGAGCTAACTAACTGTGACCTGGCTGACCTTCGTGTAGGACAGGGCATCCTTAGAAGGAAACAGCTGCTCTTTCCCCTGTGAGTCCCCCCTCCCTTTGCAGCCCCAGGCCCCTCCCTCCTCCTCTTCCTCAGCTCAGGATGCAGACAATCCTCAACTGCCTTTGGGTCTTATATTTTTTGGAGCTCTTGTATGTACAAAATAAAAGCCGTTTTTCTCCTGTTATTCTGTGAATCTAATTATTAGATCAGCCAAAGAACCCCGAAGGGAAGGGAAAAGACACATATGGAAGGGGAGGAGCCAGGAGAGATATCACTGTAGTTCGAATAGGTTCACCAGCTGCTTAATGTCCAGCCTCGTTACTGTAAATGGAAGGTGCCGCCATGAGCAACCATCCTAACACCTAACAGGCACAGACGGACGCTGTCCCCGTAACAGTTTTCACTGTGGGGTTAAGGGGCACAAATGAGGGGAAGGATTTAGGTCGCAGGCGGGAGGGGGAGCAGGGGGCGACCTAAAGGCTCCTTCTGCCTAGAAAAATGAAGGACGCGCTCACGGTTGCAGATGGGAAGGCGGTAGGTTGACAACACGTTAAGGAGCGTTTGTTGGAAATAAAGCAGCCAGATGAGCAATGACCTACGCCATGCTAGGGTTCGCGACCTCAGGAATGCACTCGGCGACAATCAGGTGTCCTTCTGCAGTTATTTTTGCATTTCCCAGCCTCTGCACCCCGGCTTTGTTGGCGTTTCCTGCAGGGAGGTGAGTTAAATCAGGCGCCCTCTACAGGGCGCGGGGAGCCAGGTCAGGGGAACCTTCTGGGAAAGTGAAAGTTCATGCTCCGGGAACACAAACAAAAGAAACAAACCAGAGAACTGCTGCCATCCGCAAGGCCATTGGCTCGAGGGGGTAGCATACCAGGGACTTTCCAAACGCGAGGGCCCCAGCCGGTTTTCTTTGGGATCATTTGGGAGGCGCCATCTTAAGCCAGGATCACCCCAAATGGCTCCCAAAATAAAACCGCCATACTTTGCAAAGGAGTCTATTAAAAGTTGTGATTACAGCCCGGACGGTGTGGCCCAGTGGCTGCGTCGACCTATGAACCAGGGGGTCACGGCCAGGGCATAGGCCCAGGTTGTGGGTTCCTCCCTTCCCCAGTGTGGGGCGTGCAGGAGGCAGATTAATGATTCTCATCACTGGTGTTTATTTCCCTTCCTCTCTAAAATTAATACATATGTTTTAACTACACCATAAACCCGACAAGTTACCTTGAGGCTCGTTGTTTGCTCACAGCCCTTCATGAGACCAGGTGGGCGGCCCTGAAAAGGGCCTTTGGGGGGAGCCGGGGCGGGGGGCGGGCTCAGCCGCCGAAGCCGTAGAGGGTGCGGCCCTGGCGCTTGAGCGCGTAGACCACGTCCATGGCCGTGACCGTCTTGCGCTTGGCGTGCTCCGTGTAGGTGACGGCGTCGCGGATCACGTTCTCCAGGAAGACCTTGAGCACCCCGCGCGTCTCCTCGTAGATGAGCCCGGAGATGCGCTTGACGCCGCCGCGCCGCGCCAGGCGCCGGATGGCGGGCTTGGTGATGCCCTGGATGTTGTCGCGCAGCACCTTGCGGTGGCGCTTGGCGCCGCCCTTGCCCAGGCCCTTCCCGCCTTTGCCGCGACCGGACATGGTGAAGGAAGAACGCAGATCACAACTCTGTTCCCCAGCGCTGGGCGCAGCCCCTTATATACCCGCGCCGCGGGCGCTTCAGGAAGCCGAACGCGCAGGGGGCGGGGCACGCGCGCCGGGGCTGCCTCCTTCCCGCCGCCGCTCGGGGTGCAGAGTCGCGGGTTCCTGTGGCCGCCAGACCCGCGCTGTGCGCAGTCGCGGGGATTGGCTTTGTACGCGCGTCCTGACCACTGTGACCCTTTGTGAGGAGGCGGTCACGCCGCCCTTATCGACAAAAGGGAGAGAGGCCAGAACGAAGTTACTGGTTAAAGGCGAAGGAGAAGTATTGATCCTACAACTCTGGCTATTCTTAGTGAACGTGGCCGCACGTGGGTCGGTCCCGCCCGCAAGCGCAGCGCTAGGCATCGCGTGCAGCTTCCTAAGGGGGGGAGGGAGGGCGCTCCAGGAAGGGCAGCCATGTTCCTGGGATTTCCACTTTTGCTACCAGATTTGTGAAGCACTGTTTGCACCGTGAAAAGGAGTAATCCTCGCGGGGGAAGGGAGGGTAGTGGAGGAAGGTAGAGACGGTAAAAGGTGAAGAAAAAGAAGTTATTTTTTAAGGGAGAAATCCAGGCTTGGAGTGCTATTCCTGTCCTAAAATGCTTTTGGGGTTAGAACAAGTCTGTGCTCCCGGTCCCCGTGCTCCGGGCCCCCATGCACCCGGCCCCCCATGCTCCCGGCCCCCGTGCTCCCGGCCCCCCATGCTCCCGGCCCCCCATGCTCCCGGCCCCCGTGCTCCCGGCCCCCCATGCTCCCGGCCCCCCATGCTCCCGGCCCCCGTGCTCCCGGCCCCCGTGCTCCAGGCCCCCATGCTCCCGGCCCCCGTGCTCCAGGCCCCCATGCTCCCGGCCCCCGTGCTCCAGGCCCCCGTGCTCCCGGCCCCCGTGCTCCAGGCCCCCATGCACCCGGCCCCCCATGCTCCCGGCCCCCGTGTTCCCGGCCCCCATCTTCCCGGCCCCCGTGCTCCGGGCCCCCATGCTCCCGGCCCCCCATGCTCCCGGCCCCCATGCTCCCGGCCCCCCATGCTCCCGGCCCCCATGCTCCCGGCCCCCATGCTCCCGGCCCCCCATGCTCCCGGCGCCCATGCTCCCGGCCCCCGTGCTCCGGAGGGGAGTTTCAAGTGGGAGAGTGTCCTCAGAGGAGACATCTGATAGGAAATGAAAACAGCTGTGACTTCTCAGGGCTCCTCTGCACACTTTATTCGAACACAAAGCCCCTGTCTGCTCTACAGCGTTCTATCTCCTTTGCCCTGTTGGTATTTATTCAGCGCGGCCACTTTTGCAGTTCCCGGACACTTAAGCACAGCGCCAGCACCTGTATCGCTCACCATCACTCACGGAGGGGAGGGCGGGTTAACACTGCCATGGAGAGAACGCAGGTCCCGAGTGAGCTGTGCAGCGCTTACCTGTAGTTTCTCTCAGCTGCTTTTCACATCGACAGAGCAAATGGTTCACGCCAGGATCGTGGACAATCCACCGTTTTAAGATGTATGCAGATCTAGGGTTCAAGAGTACAAGCACAACTTTTCGGCAGGCTACCAAAACGACAGGGAAAGGTTTTCAAGTTGGCAGTCCCATGGGACGTAATCCGGCTTTCAAGAACTCCCCACCCCCACGCCTCCAGTCCCAGCGAGAAGGGCCTGACCTCAAGCAACAACAGGAACTGTAGGCAGCGCGGCCCACCCCCCTGTAAACACCTGGGGAGGCGCTCGCTCTTCTGGTGAACGCAATGGTCTCAGGGATTGCCCTCCGGGCAGGGACCAGCTGCAAACAGGGAAGGAAAAGGCCCTACGTCCCCACGTCTTCTCCCTTATTCGTGACCTAAATAACCATGGGCTCCAGGAAGAGTTGCACATGAATGAAACGGGGACGTCTGCTGTAGAAAATGCTTCGCACTTATCTTACATCGAGTATATGTAACTGAGAACAATTTCAACCATTTTCAACAACGAATAGTATGACTACCATGATGACCCAAATAGGGAACTTTTAAAAATCTGAATTTTAATTGTATCATTAGGTGTAGATAATGTTGAGCTGTAGATTGAACAGGAAAAGGGACTATTTAATGGTTAGGTCTGATCCAATAATTGTATCAATATCCCCTCCCCTGGGAACTGACCTTTAGGCCACTCACAACCTGCATCCCTTTTGCTGAGACCACATGCCACGTGTTAAGACCATTATCTCTCCCCTCTGGACTTTCCCCAAGATTCAGATCCACCCAGGAATTCTCTGCCCAGAAAAAGCCCTCCTAGACTGCTCCATGTTAAAACCTCTGACTTCCCATCCCTGGGTTATGATGCCATTTTGGGGCTCAGCTCATCTTGTATCCAGATGACCCAATACGTTTATAATCCCTCACCGCGGTCGGCCTCAGGCATTTCTGCTTTGGCAACCCAAACATTAATGTTTGTGATAATAGCTATTGGCAATGATGCTATTGAAGATAACAACCCCTTCCTCTATAGCAGTGGTTCTCCACCGTGGCTGCACATTAGAATCACCTGGGAATCTTTTTAAAATCCTGATTTCTGGGCCCCAGCCTCCGGAAATTCTGTTTCTTTGTTATGGGGTGAGGCCACAACATTAGTCACAAAGAAACAGAATTTCTGGAGGATGAGGCCCAGAAATCAGGATTTTAAAAAGATTCCCAGGTGATTCTAACGTGCAGCCCAGGTTGAGAACCGCTGCTCTAGACACGCATAACATTCCTGCCCAGGGAGACGGAGAGCGCCCGTGACCAAAGCCGATACCCACCCTGTTTGTACAGTGTTTGTATAACGTGGTTTCAGGTACCAGAGACTTGGTTCCAGTCAGTGTCTGCCAATCAATGACTTTAAAATCAAACCAAGTGACTTTTATACAACTAACTGTGGCATCTTTAAAATGGAGTATTTTGTCTTGGATTTATATGAAAAAGTTATCAAATCACATAGAATCGAGGCTAGAATAACTAGAGTTTTGGAGATAGGGGTATTTATTAGAAGAAACACAACACCCCAATACTTTACTTGGTTATTTATTACAACATGAGGTGTGGTGCCGGTACCGAATTAATAGTTGGACAATATAAAGTGGTGCATAATTATCCAATATTTGCTGAATTCTATTAGCTTTATGGTGTTGCAAAGAAAGAGATGAGTGGGAGCCGGTCATGCCTGTGATGGAATGTTTGTTCAGTCCCTCAAGTGGGCAGGTTCTGCTTATTGATTTAGGCTGTGACAGTCTGGTTCAGACTTTGTTAATGAAAAGGCCCCGGGGGGAAATACAAAAATTCATGCAGTGATTTATTAATCCTTACCACCCCCCCCCCATCCCATTGAATTTCAGGAAGGGAGAGGGAAAGACACAGAGAGAAACATCAGTGTGAGAGAGATGCATCTACTGGTTGCCTCCCAACCAGGCCTGGGACTGAGTCTGCAATCCAGGTACGTTCCCTTGATGGGAATGGAATCCGAGACCCTTCAGTCTGCAGGCAGACGCTCTAACCACCCAGCAAACCAGCTAGGGCTCCTGCACTGATTTCAGTGAGAAACGTTTGTTTCTAATCCTCTGGGTTCCGACTTGCAATGTTAACAAAGGTCAAATGCATTTTGTATTTTGAATATCATCTCGGAATATAGGAACTATGTTCGAAACTGCATGCTAAGTACTGGGGGGCCAATCTGGTGGACTGGGTGTCTGTCCTGAAGGCCTTGCAATTTTAAGGGGAGGGATGAACACCAGTGCTTCCGCAGGGCTCTCCTGCTCACAGCTGGTCAACTGAGGTGGACCTGCCCATCTGATGCTTTGTGGGTAGGTGTGTGGGGGGTGACCTCCGATGCCCACTCTAGGTCTGAAAAATCGAGTGGGCTACCTTTTAAGAGAAGATGGATGACTAGCTAGAACTGGTTATTTAAAAAAAACAACAACACACAAACAAAACATGCACGGAGCAGTCTTGCCCTCGTCCCTCCTAAAAATGGTTAAATCACCAAAAACAATGGGATCAAACCCAGTTTCCACACTGGTCGCTCCAACACTTAAAAAAATCAAACCAACATTTTTTCCAATATAGGTCGTAGTCCATCGTGTACTTTGAATTCCCGTCCCCCTCTGCCAATTCCCAGGGCTCAGGGCGAAGCACTCGCAGGCGAGCTGTGCTATTGCTCTCGCGAAAAAAACTATTTTCTGGGTCCATTTGAGTACAGATCCGCTCATATACACAAAACTGCAAAGTCAAGAATGTGAAGAACTATGTTCTGGAAGAAATATTTGCAAAGGAGACGGAGAGAAGTAGTATTTTTAAGGAAAAGCGGGAAGTTGTCTCCGTTTGACTGAAGTTTTCAAGAGAGTTGGGGGAATCGGGAAAGTTTCAGGGGGCCGGCGGCGGAGCAGGGCGCGCCGGAGAAGGCAGGAAGGAAGCCTGAAGGCTCCCGGACCCGTTTCCCCCAAATCCCTCATGATTTCGTGCACAGATTTCTTATATTTTTCTCCTTTTTTAAGGGGAAAGAAACACAGCAGCCCGGCTGAGCGGAGGAGCGGGCTAGGCTGCACGGCGCACGGAGCCGCCAGCCAATCACCACCCAGCGCCTCGCTATATAAACCCCCGCCGCCCGCGCCGGGCCACGCTCCTCTGACGGTTCAAGTCTCCTGTGGTCTTTCCGGGCGAAACTGAAACATGTCGGAGACGGCTCCCCTGGCTCCTGCCGCTCCCGCTCCCGCGGAGAAAACGCCGGTGAAGAAGAAGGCGAAGAAGACGGGCGCAGCCGCCGCCAAGCGCAAGGCGTCCGGGCCGCCCGTGTCCGAGCTCATCACCAAGGCGGTCGCCGCCTCCAAGGAGCGCAGCGGCGTGTCGCTGGCCGCGCTCAAGAAGGCGCTGGCGGCCGCGGGCTACGACGTGGACAAGAACAACAGCCGCATCAAGCTGGGCCTCAAGAGCCTGGTGAGCAAGGGCACGCTGCTGCAGACCAAGGGCACCGGCGCCTCGGGCTCCTTCAAGCTCAACAAGAAGGCGGCCTCCGGGGAGGCCAAGCCCAAGGCCAAGAAGGCGGGCGCGGCCAAGCCCAGGAAGCCCGCGGGCGCGGCCAAGAAGCCCAAGAAGGCCGCGGGCTCGGCCACCCCCAAGAAGAGCGCCAAGAAGACCCCGAAAAAGCCCAAGAAGCCGGCGGCGGCGGCGGCGGGCGCCAAGAAAGCAGCCAAGAGCCCCAAGAAGGTGAAGGCCGCCAAGCCCAAGAAGCCGGCCAAGAGCGCGGCCAAGGCCAAAGCCGCCAAGCCCAAGGCCCCCAAGCCGAAAGCTGCCAAGCCCAAGGCTACGAAGGCCAAGAAAGCGGCGCCTAAGAAGAAGTGAAGCTACTGCGGCAGGTCCTGCTTTGAAAATCTCAAAAGGCTCTTTTCAGAGCCACCCACTAATTTCAGGAAAAAGAGCTGAGCTGGCTGCATTTGGTTGTGTTTTCCTTTAAGTGAATGATGCCCTTACCCTGGGGAGGGTAGGTGGGGTCGGTGGTGGTGGTGGTGGGAGACGGGTGAGCGCTGTTGGGTTCCCAGGAACAATCATAGTCGCTTCCGGGAAATCGGGGCTCTGGGTAGAGCCGTTGGCATCCGCTGCCCGGGACAGTGGTCTCACCTGTTCACTTGCCCTTGACCGCGTGGCTCTCGGCCTTGGGCTGCAGCACAGCCTGGATAGTGGGCAGGACACGCTCTGCCCCCTAGCTTGTGAGCTCCTGGTCGTTGCGGCCCGCCAGCTGTAGGGGGCGCCTGGGAGTCTTGCCGCCCTGCTTCCCGCGCCCAGACTCGTTAGAAGGGGAAAGTAGTTATTGCAACAAGCCGATCCGCGGAAAGGGTTATTCAAGTTTCTGTGTTTTTCCTAAACTTTCCTTCCGCAGTGGTTTGCAGAGGTTATTGAGAGCTAATCGGAACGTCCCCGTGCACTCACGCGCATGGGCTCCAGAGAAAGTACCCATTAGAGAGATTGCGATGTTAAGTCTTGTATAGTCTGTGAGGCAGTTGAAACCCTTGCTTTTTTCCCTCTTGAGGGCAGTGGAGTTCTTTTGGGGGAAGGGTATCCACTGTTATTCTGCCCATGATTGAGCTGCCACCCTGAGGCTGAGGGACTGAACGTGGAAGTCGCCCTCCTCTGGGGGGTTGTAAGTGGCCCCCTTAGCCCGATTTCTTCCCCGCAGATGGTGGCGAGGACCTAGGGAGCCGTAGTCTCCTGCTGAGCAGGCAAGGAATTGGAGGGTAAAGAAAACAAGAACGTCCTGGAAGGCAGGGCAGTGTGGCTGGCAGAGAACTGGATTGGGCGTGGCCAGGGCACACAATATGGGCACTTGTCTCACCATTTCCACTTCATGTCTGGGACTGAGCTTTTATTATTATTAATCACTTATTTCAGGGAAGTTCACTTAATTTTACTGGCAAATCTGACAAAATCTTCAGTTCTACAGAACATTTGGGGGTGTGAACCTGGGTAGGGGAAACATTTTTCAGGGACTCTCAATGCAATTCAGCATTTCTTTCAATTATGTGTGTAGGCAACCAATCACCGTGGATTTTGCAGTACCTGTGACTTCTTCAGCAGAGCAGCCACTGATGTTTTTGTATCGCTCTGCAGGGATTGCAATTATCTTGGAAATAAAATTTACACTAAATTTTTGAAAATGATATTGGTTACTCCTTGCTGCTCCTTATTTGATGTGTTATTAATGAAACGCATTATTTTACAAGCTCAAATACACTCTGGGTATGTTTTCATGTTGCTTTCTTATCCTGTATGCATCAAGTACTTAACCAACATCCTTTTGAAAACAACATCCATCGCGTCTAAAGAACAAAAGGAGTCTTGTATCCCTAAGCCCATTTCCAGGGGGCACAGTATCTTGGTGGAATGTCTCTTCACCTTATACTTTGTTTATAACACCCCCTACTGGATTACAATTTAATTTTTACTATCTTATTTTTTTTTTAAAGTATGTAGCCTGTAGCAGGTGTTTTCTAACCAGTTCAAAATGTTCCCAGTGACAGCTGCATCTCATAATTTCTTCCTACTTTCCACTTGAGAAAGAATACCTGGGAAAATGGGAGAATGTGAGGTTGTTACTCAAAAGAATCTGCTTGAAAAGAGACCACATGGAGTAGGGAATACGGGAAAACAGCTGTGAGGTCTTTAATAACCAGCATGAGAGAGTCAGGCTTTTAATGAAGAGGGAGGAGGAATAAGAATTATGGGGGGAAGTAGTCATTCACTGAGTGGTCGAAGTGACCATACCACCGCTGAAATCCCTTACAGTTTACAAAGCACGTCTCCGGCTGCCTCACTAGGAAGCATTTGCATTAGGCCTGATTGAAGTGCTTGTTTTACAGGTAAGAAAACTGTGGTTTAGAAACATGAGCTGAGCAGAATCACCCTCCTGGCGCTGGACCAGAAAGTCCCACACGGGTTAAGATTATGTATGTTTCTGGGAGGGGTTGAGACTACAGTTAGGCCAAGTATTAAATCTGGGTTGGTGTCTGGGGCTTTTAGCACAGTGATGCCATTTGGGGTCGTCGGTGTTTGTCCATTACCATCTACACTTATGACATACCAAGCACGCTGACCTAGACACCATGGACTATTAACAGCCAAGAACCCATCAGGAAATTTGAGATTACAAATATCAAGTTTTGAAATGCAGTTTACTTTTGAGGTAGAGGCAATACTTACAAATGAATGTATCGACATAGAACAAACCTCAGCCAAAGGGATCTGCCACCACCAGGATGGCCGGAACAAAGCCAACCCTCCCTGTTTGTATGAAAAGCAAACACTGATTTGTTGGTTTCAAATAAAGTCCATTGACCCAATCCTGAATGGTGACATCCTACACAATCACCAGGCAATGGACTTGGACAAAATACTCTCATCTAGACTGCAGTGCAAGCCTCATTCACTCCCCACCGGTTTCACTTGCGCTCCCGTGGGCACGTGCGCTCGCAGACAGCCCCCGGCCGTATTCTCCCACGTACATGCTGCTTCACTGGCTGAGGACATGCAGTAAGGGCGAGCTACTCAACTTCATCGGGTGCAATTCTGCAGTGAGTATGCGCTAATTTGCGCAACAAGCCCTTAACTCCTTAATAGACCTTCAGTTATAATTTCAGGACTCACTTGGTGCAATAGCAGTGCCCAGCTCTGTCAGTGACAGCAGAGCCACGCACCCTGCCGGAAAATGCAGCGCAAGCCGCCTCAGCGACAGCGGGCGAGTCCTCGGGTGGGGCAGAGTGGGGCGGCCACAGCACCACTTCCACGCAGCTGCCCCCACTACGACCCGGCCCGCTACAGCGCTGTTCGGGGACAGACGTCTCTCCTTGGCTTACAGCTCTTCCATTGAGCGGTGGGCGGCTCTGAAAAGAGCCTTTGGGTTTTGGCGCCAAGTGGGTGGGACGGAGCTCACGCCCTCTCGCCGCGGATGCGGCGCGCGAGCTGGATGTCCTTGGGCATGATGGTGACGCGCTTGGCGTGGATGGCGCACAGGTTGGTGTCCTCGAAGAGCCCCACCAGGTAGGCCTCGCACGCCTCCTGCAGCGCCATGACGGCCGAGCTCTGGAAGCGCAGGTCGGTCTTGAAGTCCTGCGCGATCTCGCGCACCAGGCGCTGGAAGGGCAGCTTGCGGATCAGCAGCTCCGTGGACTTCTGGTAGCGGCGGATCTCGCGCAGGGCCACGGTGCCGGGCCGGTAGCGGTGCGGCTTCTTCACGCCGCCCGTGGCCGGCGCGCTCTTGCGGGCGGCCTTGGTGGCCAGCTGCTTGCGGGGCGCCTTCCCGCCCGTCGACTTGCGCGCCGTCTGCTTGGTGCGAGCCATAACTGAGGAGCGGAGTCGGTGGGCTGAAGTGGGCGTCCGGACGCTGTATTTATACGTGAGCAGAATCGCTCTGATTGGTTAATTTCAGGACGTGATCCCGCCGTATTAGGGTGGGATTTCCGTTACCTGCGAGTCTCTGATTGGTCAATTTGAAGGCCGTCTTCCCCGCCCCTGAAAATTATTTTCTTAGTTATCAGTTTCATCAGTGATGTTCCCACGTTTACAAAGTCTGACCCAGAGACATTTATTATTATTGAGATTTTCTCCTGTTTGGAAAACAATGTGTTTGAAAGAGAAAGAGCTTAATTTTTGTTGAAACACCGGCATTTTGTGCGGTTAACCGGTTTTCTTCCCGCTCCTGTTACTCGCCCCGCCCCGCCCGGCCCCGCCCCGCCCCCCTGTTAAATCCATTGTCTGAGCCTCTCCCGGGATCGATTTCACTGTATTTTCGGTAAATTCCCAGTTCTCTGTAGCAGGTGCTTGTAGGATATACTGGGAAGACGTGCAGAATGCGGTATCATTCAGGGTTCATGCAAAGTTCCCATTTCCTGGCATCCCTGGCGCTTTACTTTCAAGTTCGACTTCAAATGGTCATTTGACTCCACCGTTAGGTTTGGATGCATTACAATGTCAGCTGGGCTGTATAAGCAGGAACGGATGAAAAAGCATTAAAAAAAATAAAGGAAAGAAGGAAGGAAGGAAGCATTTCCAATGCGGAACCTTGGAATAGATGGCAGCAGTATTTTGTGTGACTGGCTTATTTCCTTCCAGTTTCATCCATGTTGTAGCAGATGTCAGGTTTCAAGAAGGCGACTTTTGAGTTAATCCCTGAAGTAGTGACGGAGCTAGAGCAAGGCCCGGAGGCAGGGAGGGAGCTGGTGTTAGACAAAAAGACCATTGCAGCTGGGAGGTGGGAATGGGGCGGGGAGTAAGAGCACGAAGGCCAATTTTGTAGCATGTTCGGGTTTTGGCTTTGTTAAAGGAAAGTAAGCAAAATAAAAGTTATTTATTTTGAAGAAGAAAAAATAAATAGATGGCAGCGACCCAGGGTCTTCATTGCACATTTACTCAAAATGTTCCTGGCGGGAGAGACAGGGGCGTCCTGTACAATTTGAGGCAAACCCCGTGAAGCTGTGCTCAGGGCTGCACTCGGCTACATGGCAGGGTTTCCTGCCATGGCTTCCACTGATTTTCAAAATTAAAAATGGTTCTATCATAAAAATATTTTTTTTAAGAAATTGATTTTATTTATAGGATTCCCTGAAAGTGTTTGTTTCATCCAATAGAAAGGGAGGTTAGGAATACCTAATATATATTCTATTCATACTTTGGCCAGTTTGGGTCCAATCAGAGTTTATTTATTTATTTTTTCCAATCAGAGTTTAGATTTGTGAGTCTTTGCATATGGGTACCGTAAGTACCCGGGTTTTCCCTTTGTTCTGTTTCCGTTAGCCTCCCACATTTCTTGCCCTTATAATTCCATGCCATGCCTGAGCCAGCAAAATCCACGCCCGCCCCCGAAAATGGCCCCAAGAAGGCAGTGACCAAGGCGCAGAAGAAGGACGGCAAGAAGCGCAAGCGCAGCCGCAAGGAGAGCCACTCGGTGTACGTGCACAAGGTGCTCAAGCAGGTGCACCCCGACACCAGCATCACTGAGTGAAATAAATAGAATTTCATTACCATTTCAAGGACTTTGCTGTGTTAAGAGTAACTGCCTTTAAAGGCTTTTTAAATAAATATAAATTTAATCATTTTAGTGAATTTAAAGAGTTGTGCAACCATTACCACATTACAATTTTACTTTATTTATTTATTTTTAAAAATATATTTTATTGATTTCAGACAGGAAGGGAGAGAGAGAGGTAGAAATATCAATGATGAGAGAGCATTATTGATCCGCTGCCTCCTGCACGCCCCCCACCTGGGTTGGAGCTTAAAACCCAGGCACGTGCCCTTGACCTGAACTGGACCGGGACCCTTCAGTCCACAGGCTGAAGCTCTATTCACTGAGCAAAACTGGCAATGGCAGCTTGTAAATAATATATTTGCTTTCAACTTATAATCCTCACAGTTCAAGGCCAGTGTATTTTTTTTTTATTTAGATAAAAAGCAGATATAGAGAGAAAAAAAGCAGATAGCCCCGTTGTATTTTAAAACCATGAAATGTGGCCGCCAGTGGCAGAGTGAGCTGTGTGGTGTACATACCCAGGCACATGAAGACTCCCGGCAGGTGGCGGGAGGTGAGGCAGGGAGGTTAAGTCTCTCCTTGGTCTTGGACGAGGGCGTTTGGCGTTGTCAGTCATTGTAGCCCCAGAGGGTTTTTAAACCCTTGTCCCTGGCCCCGCTCTCCGTGCCTGTACCTCAGAGCTCAGAGCTTCTGCGAAGAGGGGGGTGAGCTCACTGGAAGTGGCTAATTCAGAAACAACGATTTCCATCTGCAGGGACATGCACAGCGGCCTCTGACACGGGTTCTTCCTCCTATTCTTTCAGTGCCGGGCAGGTTATAGCCTCAATGCGTTAGTTTCAGCTGGAGTCTCTCCTCCTTCTTGAGTTCTACTTTTCACCTGGTAACTGTCCTCCAAGATTTCTAGGGGGAATGGGCACAGTTCCTTGCCTGGCTTCATCTACACTGACAAGGAGAATGCAGAGCTGCAACCCCGATGGGCAGAGGAGCAAGTGAGGGCCAGGTCGGGACGGCAGTCATTTGACCTCGTCCTCAGCGCCTGTCCCTTCAGGATATACTGACCTCATGACACAGGCCAGATGCTGCTTTCAGCATTGGGGGTGCATCAGCAAGCAGATTAGATAGAATGTGGGAGTGAGGGTGCAGACTTCCTACGTGGAGAGGAGGGTGGCGGCTCCAACAACCGGTAAACTAGCTTTTAAAAAAATATTTTTATTGCTTTCAGAGAGGAAGAAAGATAGAAACATCAGTGATGAAAGAATCACGGATCGGCTGCCTCCTGCACGCCCCACACTGGGGATGGTGCCGGCAACCCGGGCCTGTGCACTGACTGGGAATCCAACTGTAACTTCCTGGTTCATAGGTCGATGCTCAACCGGAGCCACGCGGGCCGGGCTCCAGTTCCTTCTAATGAGGATTTGCTGTAACAAGCCACAGGCACAATGCGTGATTAAACTCTGGGATCCATCGGTTTCAGGACCCATACATTCCTAGTCTAAGCCCCTCGCCTGACCTCGCGCATCTCACACCCGCTGCCGAGCCGGCCTTTGCTCCAGGGCCAGGGGGAGCCCTCGGCCCTGGCCGGGAGGCAGGTGGTTTCCTAGGCAGCCATCAGCACTTCTCTCCAGCAGGCAGGTCACTAAAGGGACTTTTCTTCCCTTTATCAGTCTGAGGACATACCTTAAAAGCTTTTTATAATCCTATTGTGGAGTTTGAATTATTCATAATAATAACAATAATAATAAAAGCAAAACCCTCTCAGAACTTGCAGCAGGCCGGCTTCCGAGCTGAACGGCGGAGGGAGGGGAGAGCAGGGGCCGCAGGGCAGAGGCTGTGACCCGGGCGGGAGCCCCTCCTTCCCAAACGCCAGGTGAGGCCTCGGGCTGAGAGTGAGACACCGAGTTAGAGCCCCGCCGCCTGGTCCAGTGGATGGTGACTCACACTCTGCTCCGCCCGGGGCTTGGGGAGGGCCGCCTGCAAGTGAACGGAAAGGACCAGGCCCAGCGCCTTTTAAATCCAGCACCGCGGGGCTCAGGGAGGGGCCGCTCCAGGCCTGGGAGGAGGCGGGAGCGGGAGCGGGGTGAGGCCAAAGTGTGCGGATGCTCCGGCTGGAAACTCATATTGTAATAAACCCTGCTTCCCCTTTCACCTTCTCTCCCGCCGCCCCGATTTGCTGCCTCATTCCGGCCTGTACCCCAGTTCCTCCCGATGGGCCGAGGAACCTCCATTGGTCCTGAAACTCCTGCTAAAGGTTAAGGCCCCGCCGCCATCAAACACGAGGAACCGTGTCCACAGAAAAACGAGCACGACAGTGCGCGCAGCTCTTCCGAGAGGGGGTGGGCGGCCCTGAAAAGGGCCTTTGGGGGGAGCCGGGGCGGGGGGCGGGCTCAGCCGCCGAAGCCGTAGAGGGTGCGGCCCTGGCGCTTGAGCGCGTAGACCACGTCCATGGCCGTGACCGTCTTGCGCTTGGCGTGCTCCGTGTAGGTGACGGCGTCGCGGATCACGTTCTCCAGGAAGACCTTGAGCACCCCGCGCGTCTCCTCGTAGATGAGCCCGGAGATGCGCTTGACGCCGCCGCGCCGCGCCAGGCGCCGGATGGCGGGCTTGGTGATGCCCTGGATGTTGTCGCGCAGCACCTTGCGGTGGCGCTTGGCGCCGCCCTTGCCCAGGCCCTTCCCGCCTTTGCCGCGACCGGACATGGTGACCACGGAGAAATGGCGAAGCGGCAGCCGAAACCCTATTTATAACCCGGCCGGAGAGGGTGGGCGGGGCCTGGGGTCCGTCTCCGCCCAGCTCGTCCGCGTCTTAGGGCGGGGCCGGCGGAGACAAAGGCGGCTCCGTGCGCCCTGCTCCTTCCCGATCCATTGCCAAGGCCCCGCGGAGGGACCTTTTAAAAATGCTGTTGTGCATCCACATCCCGAGGTGATTGTACCTACGTCAGACTAGCGTGTCTTTCCGGTTTAAATTATTGGGGTCTTACTCCCCGCGGAGCAGGCAGAGGCCATGATGGCACATGGGCTGGTGCTTTAAACGCCGACCTAATGGGAGAAGTCCGGGCTCCTCTCTCCCAAGAGGCGTCTTTGCACACTTTACCGGAGGGTCACGTGGCGATGTCGGCACGTAGCTGCAGGGATGCAGGAAAGAGCTGGAGCGACCTGGGGTGCTTGTCCTTGGGGGCCTGGACCCCACTGCGTGGGCCTCAACACCCCCTGCACCCCCCTTCTGAGGTCCGGGACCCCGGTTCTCTCATCTTGACTTTCGTTTCATTTTTGGAATGGAAATGTTGGTGCTTGGCATCCGAAAGTAACTTTTTGGTCAAGTATTGAACGGTCAGCGAGGAGGAATAAAGGGTTCTCTGAAAGGTAACCGCGGGTAATCATATCGTCAGTTCTAACTGGGCAGGCCTCGGCGGCAGGACACGCGCCAGCCGCAAAGCTCCTTCAGTGAGAGGTTGTCTTTGCCGGAAGCCCGCCCTGTGCATTATTGTTCTTTGCACCTGGGTCACCCCACCTTTGACCTGCCCAAACCAACCCCTTTTCTTTTCCAGGCCCCTGGAGGTTTAACCGCCTACCCTCCAGGGAGCACATAATCTTTTTAATAGTTTGGATACAGGCCTTGTTTCCTCCAATCTTTTTAAAGAAATTTTCTATTGATTTCAGAGAGGAAAGGGTAGGGAGAGAGAAACATTAATCTGATCTTCATGTTATCTTCCTCCCATCTCCTCCTCAATGGTGAATGCATAGAAAACACAAACCTGTTCCTCCGAGAGCATTTGAGAACTTGCCTCCCAGCTTATGTCCTGGTGTACAGTTCTCCACAGGTTTGGCAATTTCTTAGGCGGACAACTGCAATTTCCTAAGTAAAGTGATCTTCACGCCCCCGGGGTTTATTCTCCCCAGCGACCTTGAACCTTTTAATCTGGTATTTGGCAATCTGGTCCTACATTCCTTTGCTTTCATCATGTCCGTATCTCTATATCAAAAACAAGTGTTCGATTTCTGTCGTCAATGCTAAATTTACATGGTAACATTTAAATGTATATACAGAGTGGTGCAAAAGTAGGTTTACAGTTGTGGGTACGCAGAACACGAGTTTATTCTTGTATTATTATTATTTATTAGTGATTGTATTCTCATTCATATGAGCAACTGTAAGCCTCCTTCTGCCCCACCCCGTGTTTCCCAGACTTAACCATCAGTCTCCATCACACTTCCATCCCCCACACACAGTTCCCCCTCGGACCACAGTTTCTGGAAAAGTATTCAGAACCACCTTTGAGCATTTGAAATGTGGCTGAAGGTGAGGAACTGAAATTTCAATTTTATGTAATTTTATTTGCTGTTTTCAATTTAAAAGCAGATGCTGCACTGAGTTATTGAAACTGTTGAGCTACATTTGAACCACTTGGGCAAGTGAAATTAATTTTCTCGGCAGGACAATTTGGGGAATGTAAATGTATATCAAGTATTTCGAGAAAAAAATGATATCAGATTGCATAAAGCATGCACCCAGTTTGGAAGATGTAGGCTGAAAAGAAGGAATGAAAAATATTACAATAATAAGGGTTACGTTTTGAAATAAGAGTGTTTTGGGTATTTCGGGTTAAATAAATCATGGGGACAAAGGCAGTCGGGTAACTGAGGCTTGTCTGCCACCCTTAGCTCAGGAGTGGAATAGGGGCCATGGCTTCAGGGCAGAGGGAGGGCACGTCACCAGGAGGAGCAGGTGTGGGTCATCGGTTGTCTCCTGCCCTTGGTCACTCGGATGAAGTTATCTGCTGCAGTAGATCGCTTTCCGGGACAGGCCCCTGTTTATATTCTTTCAGGTAGGTGAGGAAGAGGCACATGGTTTTAGTGCTTCTGCTGGGAGTTGACTGACTGTAGCTCACAATAATCCATGTGTCAAAGTGGCTAATTTTGAGGTGGCATATTCTGCAAGTAAGGATGGATACTAGAAAGATGCTGACCTTAGAATTCTTCAGGGGCAGGATATCAGGAGTTGAAAGCTACTTGCAATCAACGTGGCTAACCTTTCTGTTCCAAATGGGTGTGTTTTTTGAGAGTAAGCATCCACACCTGATTACTAAAGCAATTATTGTCTAGGAGACCTTAAGCTTCTGTACAAGAGACTTTGCATTCCAGGAGTGCAAAAAAGAAGACAAGCAACCATTCAGTGGAAGTAAAAAAGCATGTCCATGAAAAAATGTATTGTTTCTGGAATTTAGGTAAAGACCAAGAGAAACGGAGATAAGAAAGTCAGGTTTCACCCTAGCTGGGTTGGCTCGGTGGATAGATCCTGGGCCTGAGGACTGAAAAGTCACAGGTTAATTCCGGTCTGTGGCGAGCCGGCTCGGCCATGGCATACTCAGCCCCAGGGAGCCTTATGTGCCACGGCACTCGGCCGGGGCCAGTGAGCCCGAGTGGGGGTGATGAAGGATGGAGAAAAGACAAGAGAATGAGCTGGGTCTGGGTGGGACGCTGCTCCCGGATGGAGACAGCGGCATGGACTACAAGACGTGTCTTTATCTTAAAGCCAGATTCCACCAGGCAAAGTAAGGGCGTGATCAAGATGTTTACAACATTCTCGTGGGTTTCGATTCTACTCAATTACACACACCTGAACTCTATCAAGCCCACATCACTCAGACACATGGGGCCACGTGTTAGAAACCATAGGTTCAAGCTCACAACTACAGCTGTTGGCTATAATTGTGCTGGGAGGGCTCTGCCCTCCAAGCTGAGACTTGCACGTGGCCATGAGAGGACTGTGCCCTCTTATGAGTCTGAGGCTTGAACCTGTCCAAACACTGTAGCCACTTTCCACAGCAGTCAAGGGCACATGCCAGGGTTGAGGGCGTGGTCCTCAGTAGGGGTCATGCAGGAGGCAGCTGATCAATAATTCTCTCTCATCATTGATGTTTCCCTCTCTCCCTTCCTCTCTGAAATCAATAAAAATATATTTAAAAAAAGAAAATCAGGTTTCACTGAGGGGATAAGAACACATATGTAATACCTTAATCAATAGAAAAAAATTAAAAAAAAAGAAAATCAGGTTTACTAGTATTAACATGTATAGTTCATATACCAGGTATACCTGGGAGAGACCCAGGAAAGATTAATTCATAGACGTGGCTTAGAGCTCCCGTTTATAAGCATCTTCAACAAAGTACAGTCTTTTTATTTTTTTATTTTTATTTTTTTTTTACAGAAAGAACAGGAGAAAGGATGCAGCTTTAGGCTTCTAAGGATGGCAAACTGGGGAGGTGAAATATATGTAAGGAAAGCAAGAGTCAGCTTCGTTTGCAGGTTCCTCTTGTGCCCGTGGGCTGTCACCAGTCACTAAGGACCCAGTGGTCACCACAATGTCTGTCCTGACTTTAGGCAGGAAAAGGGGATGGAAGAGACAGCTCATCTGGCACCTGATGCTTCGGCTCAAAATCACTCTTGTGTCCCAGAGGCTACTGTGGGGTGACTACTCTGGTGTCCTTCACTTCCCTGTGTACAGTCCTGACAGTCTCCTTTTGAACTAGGTTTTCTCCCCGATGGTTCCCTTACCAATTAATTCTCCGTAGGAAACATTTACTCTGCTTTTGAGGTGTGGTGTATGGTTTTGGATTTTGCATGTTGGTAGCTGTCATAAGCTCAGTGCACAAAGACCAGTTTGTCTCTGTGACATAAACCAGGCCTCCATGTGCTGTAGAGGCCGCCACAGCAAAGCCAGAGAGGCTTGCTGACAACTCCTCTCGTTTGATTTCCCTGCGCTCGGACCCCGAGGATTGCAAGTCTGTTCCTTTCTTGCTACAGGAGGGTGTACGGCTGCACACCACTTCGGTGAGTTCGCAGTTAGCCTGTCAGTTTAGGGGTCACAACAGGCTGAGCCGTGAGTTACAGAGACCAGGACACTGGCCCAGAGCACTGGTGGGGGTTCTGGCTTTATTTGCAGCAACAGGCCAGTCTGGTTCGTAGGCCCCCCGCTGTTCTGGAAGTGGTCTTGTTTGCTTCCTTGAGAAATGTGATCAGCTTCCCACTGAAGGCGGATATAAAATGAAAATGTCTGTTGAGTTTATACTCCACTTCAAAATGAGTGCTTGAAAGCCGGGTTTCGTTCAGTGCTGACTTTACAGGGCTTCATTCATTGTTTTCTGATGAGACAAATGACCAGGGGATGAAAAAATGTTAAGAATGCCCTCACCAGTGAAATTTAAAAAGCCCGCCCTGACGTGTGATTGGCCAGCTACCCCTCCTTTGTTCTATGATTTCTTTTATTCATACTTGAGGCTGACAGTGAGTTTACTGGGAAATGCAGCCTATATACGAGGAATACACAGCAGACATGTCCACAGAACAATTCCTAGCATGTCACAGGCAGTCCTAACTGATGTGCTGGCACCCAATCGCAATTGCCTTCGGTGCAAGGGAACGCCAGAAATTAGTGTTATGAATCTTTCCTAACATCTTTGTACAAAGTGTGACCAATGGCTTAAAAAAAATGAACTAAGCACTTTGTGGCAGGTACAGTAAAACCTTACCAAGCGGCTGTGAGCAAAATGTAGATTTAGACACGTCTCCTGGCCTGAAAGACTTCACCTTCTCAGGAAAAGTGGGCAGCTCGTCCCCTTCATACTGGGGAATGCAAGAGACCGAAGCCTTTCACTTTTAACCCCAAGCGTGTTGCATTGACCGCCTTTATTATAATATGGAGCACCTACAGGACTTTCCCTTATGGTGACTTGGTTTTTATTGTAACTTTCAAGTGGCTAGGAACTGCTGCAAGCATGATTTCAATTAGCTGCTAAGGTCGGGAAAATGCAAGCCCTTTCAGAGAGAAGGTGGGTGGCTCTGAAAAGAGCCTTTGGTTCAGTTGTTGGCGTTGTTGCCAAAGGAACGCAGGGTCCTCACTTGCCCTTGGCCTTGTGGTGGCTCTCGGTCTTCTTGGGCAGCAGCACGGCCTGGATGTTGGGCAGCACGCCGCCCTGCGCGATGGTCACCTTGCCCAGCAGCTTGTTGAGCTCCTCGTCGTTGCGGATGGCCAGCTGCAGGTGGCGCGGGATGATGCGCGTCTTCTTGTTGTCGCGCGCCGCGTTGCCCGCCAGCTCCAGGATCTCGGCCGTCAGGTACTCCAGCACCGCCGCCAGGTACACGGGCGCGCCCGCCCCGACGCGCTCGGAGTAGTTGCCCTTGCGGAGCAGCCGGTGCACGCGGCCCACGGGGAACTGCAGGCCGGCCCGCGAGGAGCGCGTCTTGGCCTTGGCGCGCGCCTTGCCGCCCTGCTTGCCGCGTCCAGACATGCTGACCAGTAACACCAGGAGAAGAGCCACGGGAAGAGGAAAAGGAGAAATGTCCGGGAGGAAGCAAAAGGACGCAAGTTATAGTCCTGGGTGGGATTGTTAATCGCGAGATGGGATTGGTTCAAAATTATCTCAGTCCCCGCCAACCAATGAGAAAGGTGATTAGATGCAAGTGAATTTACATGAGCGCGTCACCGACACATCATCAAATCAGATCTGGAGATGCTTGAGGACCTCATTTGCATAAATTCTCTATAAAAGAAGACGCTTTAGACCCAGGCGGACATTTTACAGTTTTCCGCTTTGCATTGCAGCTTTTCTCTTTTGCATTAAAATGCCGGAACCAGCCAAGTCCGCGCCCGCCCCGAAGAAGGGCTCCAAGAAGGCGGTGACCAAGGCGCAGAAGAAGGACGGCAAGAAGCGCAAGCGCAGCCGCAAGGAGAGCTACTCGGTGTATGTGTACAAGGTGCTCAAGCAGGTGCACCCCGACACCGGCATCTCGTCCAAGGCCATGGGCATCATGAACTCGTTCGTCAACGACATCTTCGAGCGCATCGCGGGCGAGGCGTCGCGCCTGGCGCATTACAACAAGCGCTCGACCATCACGTCCCGCGAGATCCAGACGGCCGTGCGCCTGCTGCTGCCCGGCGAGCTGGCCAAGCACGCCGTGTCCGAGGGCACCAAGGCCGTCACCAAGTACACCAGCTCCAAGTAGGCGCGCGAGCACGCGGCCTCACTCCTGACCCAAAGGCTCTTTTCAGAGCCACCCACTTTTCAGCATAAGAGTTGTAAGGACTTCACTGGCCACTGACTGCTAAACAGGGTGCCAAACTGGTATTGTTTTGATTATTTTTATAAAAGTGTCTTGATGTCTTGTTCTTGCAACGGGAAGCACACTAGGACTGACGTTTGGTTAAAAATAAGAGGGGTATTAACTGGTTTAGTTGTAGACTTTTAATTTCTTCCATTGGGTACTTTCGCTACGAAGGTGGCTAAAGCACTGACATGCTGTCTCAAGTGCTGTGAATTCCTGTGTCTTACACATCCTTGCATGGAAAGGGAAGAGGATTTAGGTTTGTTAATAATCCTTAGTGGTCAGGGAAAGAGCTTCATCCTAGTTCCAGTGGGTGTGTTTGCTTAAAGCAACATAACTTCCCAAAACAACGTGCAGGATGGTTAATGAGCATGAAAGTTGAAAAGGGTTTCATTGGCTCCAGGTTAGTTCACGAATTCTTTGAAAGTGTTTACAATAGTGCATCTACCTACGTGTTCTTCCCCTGCCCCATCCCCCACCCTGACCAGAAAAGGAACTGACTGTGGCTTTGTTTCTAATTCTAAACGTGCTGTAATGCAGGGTGCCAGGCAGAATGTGCCGCCTGGTGTATCCACCTCCTACGCTTTGGATTCTGTGATGGGTTAGGCTACCTGACAAAGGCCCTGCCGCTGCAGCTGAAACAGGTAGCCACGAATTCCCTGTAATGCTCCAGGTGATCCCAGTGAGGCAATCAGAGTGCTGAACTAGTCAGGTGGCAGCCGGAGGAGGATTTGTCCAGAGACCTGCTTTGGAAATAAAGAGCTCAGGGGGGAGAGAGCCTTCCAAGAGCTGGAATGGGGAGCAAACAGTGTCCTTTGCAGCCCCACAAGGGAACGCAGCCCCCTGACACCCAGGTGCAAATGCTGATCTACACAACTATAAAGTTTTAAGTGTGTATTTCACCATGATTGTGATAATTCATCGACAGACAATAGAAAATGAATGCCCTTACATACATTTACTAAGTATTGCCTAATGTGTTCAGTGATGTCTTTAAGATTATAAATTTATACCTGTAACTATTATAAAAATCAATATAGATGCCTGTAAACTTTATAAATATTTCAGGCTCTCATGATTTTGAAATTGATCTTATTTGAACAGCAGCAACCTGCATTTTCTTTTATATGAGAGTCTACACTGTCTGAAGATAGCAGCAGAAGTCTAATTGTGTGGAGAAGTACTTCATCTACTGCAGTATTATTACTTCTGCTTATACTACTACTTGAAAAAGCTGGTCTTCATTATAGGCAAACTATAGGAGTCATGGTAAAATGTCCATAAATAACTTCCTGAACTGTAAATCTCCCTAAAATATTTAAATGTATTATAATGAGTTCATGTTTTAACACAAGTAGCAGCGAAGTAGATTTTAGGAATATTTTCATTTTATAAGTGTTAGGGTTGCCAAAGGAGGAACGCACGAAACCTGAAGTGGTAAGGAATTATAACTTATGAGGCCATCTGGATAGCAGATGGGCTGAGCCCCCCAGTGGTGCCAGCACCCAGGGATGGGGTAGGGGATTGTCAGAGATTTTAATGGACTCTAGGGCTTTTTCTAGGTGGAGAATTCTCTGGGCGAATTCTCTAGAGGGGAAAGGTAATGGCCTTAGCAAGTGGACTGTGGTGTAAGAGAAAGGGAATGTGGGTTGTGAGTTCACCTAAAGGCCGGTTCCTAGGGGAGGGGTATGGATTCAATGAGTTGATCAGAACTAACAATAAGTAAAACAACCGAGGGTGTGAGAACCCAAGTTCATGGACCTGGCAGAGCTCAAGTTCCAACCCCAGTCTTCTGATGCTGTGGGCTTCCAAAGACGTCCACATAGAATTAAAAACCACGTTTAAAGAGATCTACGGACTTCCTAGCACCTTGGGAAGTACCTTTACATAGGGTTTCTCCTCTCCCCAGCACCCGCTACCTGTTGTCTTGGTGTGTGTGTGTTCCAATTCATCTTTCATGTTTCCTGAGTTGGCCAACAGGGAAGCTTGGCTAGGCTCAGAGGTGGGCCTGCAGCCTGCACTTCCCTCTGGGTCCCGGGGAGCTGAGGGTGATAAGCCCTCCCCAGCAGGCCCCCTCCAGAGCAAGGACCATGTCTTCCAGGGTGACCCACGTGCCTGAGGCTGAGAGGGGCACCCTAAGCATATTCTTTAAAGTGTAAAATAGAACCAACCCTTTATAGCCAGGGCAGCGAGGTGCCCTGGTGTCCGGAAAACAGAAAAGGATGGGTTATTTTTCCAAAGATAATTCAATAAAGGTGACACAGGTTTTGGGAAACTGAGAAGCAAGAGAGAACTGGTGTGCCAAGGACAAGGGAAGGAAGCAGGAGCCAGAGCAGGGCTCAGAGCGCGCACACGTCAGTTATTAAAGTCTAGAAATCTGGAGGGGAGTCCCGGTAGAGATAAGGCTCCAATCTTGGGAGCAGGCGCTTATAAAGCTGATGCTGGAAGCCTGGAACCCAGACTGGGGGTGGGGAGCGGGGAGCAAAGCCAGGAACTGGAACCAGTTGTTGTGATAGAGGGGAGGGCATGCCATAAGAATGGAGCCGCCATTGTCGAATAATTCTCCTCACTAACTATGGTGAGAGGTTCTCTGACAGACCCTGGGACCCTGGAGGCTGGAAAAAGATAAGATGGCGCCATGGGTCCATGACTCATAAAACAGACACATTGGAGAACAGGCCAAGGACAGGACACGCTTGGACTGGGTGGCTGTGCTGGGACCCTGGACCCCTCCGGGAGTGTTTCTCAGGAGCGCTGACCATTCTCTGGGCCCAGGAACAGGCTGAGCTGTTTGTAACATCACCGATTAGACACCTTATCAGGGTGTGAGCTCCTGCAGGCCGGACTGCAGACTCTACCCTCCCGTTTCCCTGCTACACATGCAGCGCACAGCACGTAGCTATCTTCTCCATCGTGTGCATCGTGTGCATCTAACCAGCCAACTGCAGGGGGGGCGGGGGGTCAGAGTAGATTCTTGTGGGTGGCCTGCTGGTCTCCCTGCTGCCGGCAGGATTGGAATAAACGCTCATATGGGATTCAACCCCGTCTCAGCTTAATTGGCAGAAGTAGTGATCGACAGCCCAGATGGATACCTTGGTTCAATGGTTACAGTTGCCCCAGAAGGTGAGACCAGAGCTGACACAGAAGCAAACTAGAGCGCCCCCTTGTAACTACCCCTTGCCAGCCCCGCTAGCTGTGCCTAGAAGCGACTGCAAATGAGCGTGGTGTGCACAACTCCAGCCTGTTTGCCCTAAAAACAGCAAGTCCCGGGAGCACTCGAGGCAGAGGAACAGGCCTACTGTACTGAGTACACGGGGCTCCCATACAGGTCTTCCTAGAACGGACAAAGGCTCAGCAAATTCAGGCGTCATTGTGCTTGGAACAGAAAGTCATGCAATTCTTTCGCTGAGACTGTAAGCGGCTCTGAAAAGAGCCCTGAGTTAGGCGTCCACACCCTTAGATAAAACGCTTAGCAAGGGCTCTAAAGGCCGCGGGCACAGGACGGGGGATGGGGATGGGGAAGTCACTGGAGCCACACAAAGGAAGGCAGGCGCAGAGCCACAGCGACACCTAGAGGACGCTCGTGGAGGCTGCCAGTGAGGCGCTTTCGGGGGACGCTTTACTGAAAACAGACCAGACATTTCAGGGTCGATTTGGAAGCTTTATAAAGCGTCTCCTCCAGCCCACAGTCCCTGCGAAAATGTTAAAAACTGGTGGCAAGTAGCTTGAGGGGATTAGATAGTGAAACATACATGGGTTTCAGTCCACGCTCACATACACTCATGGGAGCCTCGTACTGGACACTATTGCCCAGAGAGGTGGCCCTGCACCCACCACGTGGGGGACTCGGGGATCCCCTCCCGAGTGTCGGCACGAACGCTCAGGACTTGGACTTGCCAGTGCACAGCTCTCTATGGGAAAACGTGGGTGGCTCTGAAAAGAGCCTTTGGGTCAGGAGTGAGGCCGCGTGCTCGCGCGCCTACTTGGAGCTGGTGTACTTGGTGACGGCCTTGGTGCCCTCGGACACGGCGTGCTTGGCCAGCTCGCCGGGCAGCAGCAGGCGCACGGCCGTCTGGATCTCGCGGGACGTGATGGTCGAGCGCTTGTTGTAATGCGCCAGGCGCGACGCCTCGCCCGCGATGCGCTCGAAGATGTCGTTGACGAACGAGTTCATGATGCCCATGGCCTTGGACGAGATGCCGGTGTCGGGGTGCACCTGCTTGAGCACCTTGTACACGTACACCGAGTAGCTCTCCTTGCGGCTGCGCTTGCGCTTCTTGCCGTCCTTCTTCTGCGCCTTGGTCACCGCCTTCTTGGAGCCCTTCTTCGGGGCGGGCGCGGACTTGGCGGGCTCGGGCATGGTCGGGAGCTCAATGGACTGCTTCAGCTAGACTCTAGAGGATGGAGTAGATAGAGGAGAGTTCGACTTATCCGCCTTATATACGAAGTGGTATGCAAATAAGGTGTTAAATTCCTCTGTGCAATTCGTGCGTATTCAGAGTGACGTCATAAGGTCTGCCCAATCAGAATGCCAAATAGAGCTGCAGATTTAGCCAATGATACAACTGCTTTTTCGCGCCCGGACATGTTTATAAAATGTGAGACCGCTGCAGTTTCACTTTGCTGTTTGCTTTTTGTTGACACGTTAAATTCAACATGTCTGGACGCGGAAAGCAAGGAGGGAAGGCGCGCGCCAAGGCCAAGACGCGGTCCTCGCGGGCCGGCCTGCAGTTCCCCGTGGGCCGCGTGCACCGGCTGCTCCGCAAGGGCAACTACGCCGAGCGCGTCGGGGCGGGCGCGCCCGTGTACCTGGCGGCGGTGCTGGAGTACCTGACGGCCGAGATCCTGGAGCTGGCGGGCAACGCGGCGCGCGACAACAAGAAGACGCGCATCATCCCGCGCCACCTGCAGCTGGCCATCCGCAACGACGAGGAGCTCAACAAGCTGCTGGGCAAGGTGACCATCGCGCAGGGCGGCGTGCTGCCCAACATCCAGGCCGTGCTGCTGCCCAAGAAGACCGAGAGCCACCACAAGGCCAAGGGCAAGTGAGGACCCTGCGTTCCTTTGGCAACAACGCCAACAACTAAACCAAAGGCTCTTTTCAGAGCCACCCACCTTCGCACTGAAAGGGCTTGCATTTTTTTTTTTCTTTCCATAAGCAGCTGCTTGAAAATGGTTTTTACCGTGTTTGGTCAGTAGATGTCAGTAAACACCCATACGAGCGAAATTAAACTCTGAAAAGATACATTAAAAGGAAAAGTTATCAGCCAAGTAGAAACAAAGGTGTTTGGTTTCAGGTAATTAAGCTGATCACTTTTGCAATACCTCAAGATTAAGATAAGAAATACATTGTATATAAAGGGGATGTTTGGTCAAAGGTGACTATTTAAATGCAAATATAGTTAATGACCCGCCGCAATAAACCATCTTTTCAGTCTCTTGTTGGGTAGTTTTGCGTTTTAATAGGACAAATCACCTGTAAGTGGGTCTGCAACATTGCTGGGCCTTACCCGTTTGCAATTAGGAAACAATCCTTTATGTGCCCGCAGTCGTGCCCTTTATTTTTCAGGGTTTTTTTATGCTATTTCACCCACCCTCTTCCGCCTCCAGCCTCATGACCTTAGGCAGAACTTAACACAGGCTTCAGCCTTACTGTAAAAAGGCTTAGTAATCTTTGCAACATTCCAAAACTTGAGTATTTTCTAAACATTTTACACAGGCATCAGGTAAAAGTGTCAAACTTAGTGGCATGCTTTCTGTGAGGATGCTGATTAATAGGGAATACACATATTAATGTAGTTACAACAGAAAATAAAATCACTGCAATTAATGGTCTTGTTGCATTTAGGGAAAGTATATGAAAACAACATTTAAAAATTTCCAAGTTGGGGGTGGGGAGAGGGAAAGTCTAAGGTCATATGGGTAAATCAAGAAATTTATATTGAAATCCGTCTTCCTAAACTTGAATGAGGCAAAAACAAGTCAGCCAATCACATTTAGCGCGCGCCTTTTCAAATGGAACACAGGAAAGGCAGTTTAAGCGCCAAAATTTACAATTATTATCAAGCGAACAACATACGTCTGTGATAATTTGTGCGGGGATAAAGCCACAATATTGTGAGAGACGGTACAAAGACGATAGAGGCGAAAAACGGTAGATAGAAAACCCCTTCTGAAAGGATGCTTGGGAGGAAAAAGTTAATTTTCGGTCTTAACCTACCGGAAGTCCCACCTATCCGGAAGTGATCGCCGCTAGCAATAACTTTACTCTGAGGCATGATGGACAGATATCTGGTCCAATCAGAGCGGGACTCGCCTTATATATACCGGTTGAGATCCCACTCTCCCCTTCATCCCCAGCTTCGCCTCTCCTTGCTTTGTAATGGCTCGGACCAAGCAGACGGCGCGCAAGTCGACGGGCGGGAAGGCGCCCCGCAAGCAGCTGGCCACCAAGGCCGCCCGCAAGAGCGCGCCGGCCACGGGCGGCGTGAAGAAGCCGCACCGCTACCGGCCCGGCACCGTGGCCCTGCGCGAGATCCGCCGCTACCAGAAGTCCACGGAGCTGCTGATCCGCAAGCTGCCCTTCCAGCGCCTGGTGCGCGAGATCGCGCAGGACTTCAAGACCGACCTGCGCTTCCAGAGCTCGGCCGTCATGGCGCTGCAGGAGGCGTGCGAGGCCTACCTGGTGGGGCTGTTCGAGGACACCAACCTGTGCGCCATCCACGCCAAGCGCGTCACCATCATGCCCAAGGACATCCAGCTCGCGCGCCGCATCCGCGGGGAGCGGGCGTGAGCTCCGTCCCACCCACTTGCACCAAAACCCAAAGGCTCTTTTCAGAGCCACCCACAACTTCAATTAGAAGTGCTGTAGGCAAAAGGGTGGCACTTAGTCACCTTCAGTGACTCGGCTTAATCTGCGCGCAATTTCAAGGTAATTTGTGTTTGATAATTTCTTTCTACCACATTTGTCAGAAGTACCGAAATCCTGAGTAAATCCTCACTCCTTGGCGCAGCACTTGACAAGCAAACCCGAACGCCTCCGGGCGATTCCCGAGTGTAATTTGCATAATCAGCAATGGGAGAGCTCCTAGTCTCAGGCAATTGGTAAACAATATAGCAAGGAAGTCGCTCAGGGCATAGAGTCAAAGTAGCTTAGTGCACCGTTTTCACCCCATAAGCAACACTGGTGAAATGAGACTTCAACGTGTGTACGAACAGGGTTATAAGCTTTCACTTTAAGGCTCAACGCAGGAAATACAAGTGGGAAAAAAACACGCTGAAACCTGTGGTGGGAAATGAGGCTTTAATTTTCACAATTAACAGCTTTTTTTCTTTTAAGTGCATGCAAGTTTCTGTACTTTTTATTCACAACTTCTCACATGGTATCACCGACTCCTATTCTGCAATAAAGTCTTCTCTGGATGCCTGGCTGGGTCAAGGGCAAATAGTGGAGCCCTGGAAAAGCGAGCGCTGCCCAACCTTAACCCCAAAAGCACTTTAGCGCGCCAAACCCTTCACTGGGCAAGTAAACGTGTACTTACTCTTAACACACAGACCACCAAGCACCAGGCGCAACGTGTATGAACAGCCTCAGGTCCGCCGCCTCCCACCCCGTCCAGGGAATGTGGTGTCACCAGCTCTTTGTCGGATGACGTGGGTGGCTCTGAAAAGAGCCTTTGGATTCACGGAGCCAGTCGGGTGCTCACTTCTTGGGGGCCGCCTTCTTGGGCTTGGCAGCTTTCGGCTTGGGGGCCTTGGGCTTGGCGGCTTTGGCCTTGGCCGCGCTCTTGGCCGGCTTCTTGGGCTTGGCGGCCTTCACCTTCTTGGGGCTCTTGGCTGCTTTCTTGGCGCCCGCCGCCGCCGCCGCCGGCTTCTTGGGCTTTTTCGGGGTCTTCTTGGCGCTCTTCTTGGGGGTGGCCGAGCCCGCGGCCTTCTTGGGCTTCTTGGCCGCGCCCGCGGGCTTCCGGGGCTTGGCCGCGCCCGCCTTCTTGGCCTTGGGCTTGGCCTCCCCGGAGGCCGCCTTCTTGTTGAGCTTGAAGGAGCCCGAGGCGCCGGTGCCCTTGGTCTGCAGCAGCGTGCCCTTGCTCACCAGGCTCTTGAGGCCCAGCTTGATGCGGCTGTTGTTCTTGTCCACGTCGTAGCCCGCGGCCGCCAGCGCCTTCTTGAGCGCGGCCAGCGACACGCCGCTGCGCTCCTTGGAGGCGGCGACCGCCTTGGTGATGAGCTCGGACACGGGCGGCCCGGACGCCTTGCGCTTGGCGGCGCCGCCGGACTTGCGCGCCTTCTTCTTCGCGGGCGCCTTCTCCGCAGAAGGAGCGGGAGGCGCGGTCGGTGCGGTCTCGGACATGGTCGTCGGCGAGGATACCTGGCCGATTAAAAAAAACGAGTCTGCGAGTGGCGCGGCCGGTGCGGAGAGTGTCTATATAAACACACAGCCACGCCGCGCGCTGATTGGCTCCCGGCTCCCTCTTCCGCCCCAGAGCAGCTGGGTCTCAGCTCTGTCTCGGAATTGTGTTTGTTCCATTCTAGGAAAGCCAAAAAATTAAAATTTCCTGTGGAAGAACCACTGCAATTTTACTCTACAATCCACCGGGACAGGTCAAGCTTTGAGGCCGTCATACTGTCGCCTTTCGATTAGCATCATGTCGTTCTCAGCCTTTGTCAAAAGCCCCCGACACTCTCAGAGATTCACAGATCGGAGAGTCCACTTGTTGATTTTCGTTTAAAATATAAAATTTTCCCTGTGTGTCTCCAAGATCTTGCCCCCCAATAATGTTCTATACCTTCTTGGCTTGTCATACACGTCAGCATCTGCTGCATTCTCCTCGAGATTTACCCAGAAAATCGCCTTCCTAGGAGAAGAAATAGCACAGGCTCTCTCAGGATTTCTCTACAAGAGCAGTCCTAAAGGGTGCTTGGGATACCAATGATTTTTCATCAGAAAAGCCTTTGATTTGTCTGAAAAAGCTTTAGCACAGGTTTTGGCGACTATTTTTGGCTGTAAGGAGTCAATATTTATTTAAAGTAAATGGGGGATGTAGTAATCAATGCTTGTCTTTTAGGGCAGTTGGGCCTTTTACAATAGCTGATGGCAGAATAGATTCAGGTAAAGGCATAAAGAGAGTTGGTGCTTTCTACAGGTTAAAAAAATTCTTTTTTATTTTTTTAATGAGGGGGATGTTAGTCAAATGTTCATGAGATTTTGGGCACAGAAGTCTGTCGTGCTTGGGGAAGATACATTTGGCAAAAATTCAAGTAACAGCAGCATTAAGGAATATACGCAGCACACACACTCACTTATGTAGGATTCCTTTAGGACAGGGACATTTAAAAGCAAGAATGTTCTATAGTTACTACTAAAATTCTTATTTAAGAAAGGATATAGGTTTATAGGCAGCACATTACAGCTTATGCTTTCTGTTCAGTAAGATACAGGTTGATGGTAGAGTTGTTAGGACAAGAGTCTCACTGAATGCTCTTTTTGCTAAATGCTGAAATACAGCACAGTGTTTTGTAGACACAGAAACAGCCAAGGAGCTTGACAGGAATCAAATCTGGTAAATGAACAGCAAAGGAGAAATCAACATGTATTTAACCAAATAGTCTATGAGCACTGGCTAAGCCTCCTTCCGGGGACAGAGCTTTGGCTATGCATCCCTGTCTCCTCCACCTGCTGCAAATTAATAAAAGGACAGGCCCACAACTGTCTTTCTTGAACTGAACAGCCCAAGCGGCAAACTCCTTGAGTTTGGTAACAGTGATTTGATTTTCTTTTTTGCTCCTCAAGCTCTATGCTCGTTGTCAACAAGCTCAAGGCTGTGTTCCACTCAGACTATGAAAGGGAAACGCTGGGATATAACACAATAGGCAAAGCACAGGAAGTTAAGCTTTCTCCTTGACCCATCAATGTGTGTTACATCAATGGTTTTCCTCTCTCTCTCTCTCTTTCTCAGCAATAAAAAACATATCCTCAGGTAGGATTAAAAAATGTTTGTAAATCAATAAATAAAATTTAAAAATTATTAAAAAATACATCGGATTACAAAAACACCATATTAAGCTACTGTCATTAAATTTATCAAATTGCAAATCAGTGAAGTATTAACATGTATTAACATATGTGCTTCTTTATCAATACATTAAACAAGATTACCCATATGACCAAGAATTAGAGTTTGATGGAGTGATATATTTAAATGATGTTTTGAGATATCAATAGCTGCAGATGCATTGTGATATGACTATAGCACAGGTCTAGGCAATTATACTGTTAACTGTTTTCATAAACAGAGGAAATGCTACCATTCTGTTGGGGGATACTAAGAATAAAGATCAAGGTGTTTTTTTATACACAAGTTCTCAGACCCTCTGAATCCTGTCGGAATTCCCAGGTTAAGAACTCCACTCTGAAATTTGTTTCCACACCGTGTGTTTTTTGTTGTTGTTGCTTTCTTTAAAAAAAATATTTTTTAAATACTTAAAAATATTTTGTATTGACTTTTTAGAGAGAGAGGGAAAGACAGAGAGAAATATCGCCCAGACCAGGGAGGAGGCTGCAACCAAGACATGTACTCTTGACCAGAATCGAACCCAGGACCCAGGAGCCTTCTGTCCACAGGCCGGTGCTCTACCCACTGAACCAAACCAGTGAGGGCTCCTTACACTGTGAACTCGTGGAGCAACTTTGATGCGAGCTTGGTCCTCCTTACAAACCATAGAGAAAAGCCAGGTCTACCCAGAGTCAGCTGGAACTTCTCAACGAAGTGAGTGATGAAGTAAATATAAAAGTATTTATTGTTGTGAATTGTTCTCAAAAGAAGTGCGGGGTTTGGGAGGAGCACTCCCATCAGTGTGCCCCTTGGCGTACAGATAATTCGGAGCTGAAATCAATTGAAGCCCAACACAAACAGGAAAGTGTCTCCTTTTTATTTTTATTTTTTTTTAATATATTTTATTGATTTTTTACAGAGAGGAAGGGATAGAGATAGAGAGTCAGAAACATCGATGAGAGAGAAACGTCGACCAGCCGCCTCCTGCACATCCCCCACCGGGGATGTGCCCGCAACCCAGGTACATGCCCTTGACCAGAATCGAACCTGGGACCTTTCAGTCCGCAGGCTATCCACTGAGCCAAACCGGTTTCGGCTCCTTTTTAAAAATAAAAATATTTTTATTGATTTCGGAGAAGGGAAAGGGGGAAAGATAGAAACATCAATGATGAGAGAGAATCATTGATCGCTGCCCCCTGCATGCCTCCAACCAGGGATGGAGCTTGCCACCCAGATATGTGCCCTTGACCAGAATTGAACCCAGGACCCTGCAGTCTGCAGGCAGAGGCTCTATCCACTGAGCAAAACCGGCCAGGGCAGTGTCTCCTTCTTAATGAGATTCGGATAGAGAAGCCTGCTTTAGGAAGGGAACCAGAGCATAATCATTTTAGAAAACACACTTTAGCACAAAAGAATTAACTATGAAAGTCAGGAAGGATCCGTGCAAAGATCTGTTCACTGCATTTCCCTTTGCCCCGTTGTTTCTGAGTTGTCTAGCAAGAAATTTTTTTTCCCACTTTCGTTACCTGCAAATTGCCTATTTCTCTTGTGAAATCTCAGAGCCCTTCTCCCCTTTCTCCTTTATTCAAAATGACATATATACTTCATTTTGCCCATCTTTGGGATTTTCATAATTCCCCATGTGGATGTATTACATTTTGGCTTTCTCCTGTTAACCTGTCGCTGTTAATTGGATTAGCCCACCTAGAACTCTGAAGATGGGAGGAATAATTTTTCATAGCCCCACACAAAGATTTAGCAAATTAGGGTGCTGTCTTAGTACTCATCATTTTAGAGGAGTGCATTTTGGGGAGAGGAATAATTAATGATGTGGCTGTTTTGTGTGTGTGTGTTTTCAGATGTTAAACAAATTGCATGGCTTAGATCTTTATGAGGAACAACATGCACGAACTCATGACTTCATATTTTGGGAGCCCTGAAGGACAAGTGTCAGGCTTCCTTGTGGAAAGTGTATGGAACGGCCCACTTAAAGGCTTCAAGTGTTGTATGCAAACTACACATACGCACACGCCGTAGCATTGATTAGATTTCCCCTCCCGGACTCAGCGTGGCTTCCGGCGCAACACCGGGTTTCCACAGCTCGGAGCGGGGACAATGTGCAAAGGGCGGGAACTGAGTGGGTCGCCACGCCTGCTATTAAGGTTTCAATCAGGTCCGTCCCTCGACTATAAATAGGCTGAGCGGCGCTCGCCACAGCATTGCGCTACCAGCTGAGCGCTTGGGAAGTCAGCATGTCCGGTCGCGGCAAAGGCGGGAAGGGCCTGGGCAAGGGCGGCGCCAAGCGCCACCGCAAGGTGCTGCGCGACAACATCCAGGGCATCACCAAGCCCGCCATCCGGCGCCTGGCGCGGCGCGGCGGCGTCAAGCGCATCTCCGGGCTCATCTACGAGGAGACGCGCGGGGTGCTCAAGGTCTTCCTGGAGAACGTGATCCGCGACGCCGTCACCTACACGGAGCACGCCAAGCGCAAGACGGTCACGGCCATGGACGTGGTCTACGCGCTCAAGCGCCAGGGCCGCACCCTCTACGGCTTCGGCGGCTGAGCCACGCACCGACTGGCTTCTTCAGCAAAACCAAAGGCCCTTTTTAGGGCCACCCACCCATTCGTTTAAAAGAGCTGTTAATTTTAACTGCACTGTCTTGTCTTTGTGGCGGTTCAGATAGTCAGGCTTGTAAGTTCCTTCAACTGCGAATGTTTCCCCTCTAAGTTTCTTACGGGGAGTTGGGAACAGTGGTGTGGGGAACCCTGCAGCCCGGCGTGCGCCCTTTCCAGGGGTCAAACCCAGACCCTCTGTCTGATGGCTGAAACCCTGCCCACTGAGCCAGTGGCAGTGCTATTTCGCCATTTTTTTTTTTTTTGCTTACAGTATTACAAAGGGTATTACATATGTATGCTTTTTTCCCCCCGCCTTTGACTATCCCCTGGCCTCCCCTACCCCCCAGTGTCTTATGTCCACTGGTTATGCTCATGCATGCATACAAGTCCTTTGGTTGATCTCTTACCCCCTCCCTCCTGCCCCCCAGCCCTCCCCGGCCTTCCCGCTGCAGTTTGACAATCTGTTTGAGGCAGCTCTGCCTCGGTATATTTCGCCATTTTGATAGTAAGTGGTGGCGGGGAAGCGTGTATACGAAGGAGTGTTTCTCAAAGGAAAGGACAGCGCTGCCACTTCTTACTGCTGTAACCTGGGGTGTCGTGCCCCTTTGTCACTCCCAGCAGTAACCCTCTGCGGTTTCCAGGTAAATGAGGGGAGGGAAGTCGCGGTGTTTTCTGTGGGTTGCAGTCTGCTCAGCATCACTGGTTCACAGACCGTGGGCTTCCAGACCCGAGTGCCCAGCGCATGGACGTTGAACCCGGCACACGTGCCCAGTTTGGCTCAAGTAATGTGTATGTATGTATACTTTAAAGAAAGGCATAGAAAAGCATTTTCTATTCCCACATTACTACCTCCCCTCCACGTCCAGACTGGCCCGGGCCCCTCTCCTTCTGACCAGGACCCCCCACAGTGGCTGGACGGAGCCAGGGGAGACCTGGAGACCGGATGGGAACTGGAAAGTGACGGTGCGAGAGGGCGCGCTGGAGGCTGCAGACAAGGAACCTGGTGGAGACCGCGTCCTGGGAATTGTGCTGCAGGTCTGGTCTGTGAGACTAGGCGTAAGTGCGGAAGGGATTGTGTGCTTTGCCATTAAAACCAAAACACAAACCTAACTCTTAAGCGCCTCCTAAAAATATCAAGGAGGTCGAAGCAGGTGCCGTAACCACTGCTCTCCCCAGAGCGCTGCAGGCGCCCAACATGTCTCTAAAGACCCGGAGAGAAGGCGCGGGGCGAGGTCCCTAACGCCCACGCCCGGGGGGTGGGGGGAGGGGGCGGGAGGCATTAGCGCCGCAGCGACACCTAGAGGCCGTCCCCCACCCCCACACCCCGGCCTAGCGCGGGCTTTTCAAACGCTGGCGAGGCCTTCGGCGCCCAGTGATGACGTTTCATCCGAGACCGGAGGCGCCGCGGCCCAGTTAGAAGCCGCGCGGGGAGCTGCGCCTCCAGCCGACCGGGCAATGGCAAGAGGTGAGCACGCGCTGCGTCTCAGGCCCATTGGGTTACACTCCCCGGGCCCGAGGGCGCGGCCGGGCTGCCAAGGGAGGGGGGACACCTGAGGGGCCGGGACGACCCCTGGAACGTCGGGCCCAAGGCTCGGCCCCAGGACTGGCCGGTGCACAGCTCTTTACGGGAAGGCGTGGGTGGCTCTGAAAAGAGCCTTTGGGTCAGGAGAGAGGCCGCGTGCTCGCGCGCCTACTTGGAGCTGGTGTACTTGGTGACGGCCTTGGTGCCCTCGGACACGGCGTGCTTGGCCAGCTCGCCGGGCAGCAGCAGGCGCACGGCCGTCTGGATCTCGCGGGACGTGATGGTCGAGCGCTTGTTGTAATGCGCCAGGCGCGACGCCTCGCCCGCGATGCGCTCGAAGATGTCGTTGACGAACGAGTTCATGATGCCCATGGCCTTGGACGAGATGCCGGTGTCGGGGTGCACCTGCTTGAGCACCTTGTACACGTACACCGAGTAGCTCTCCTTGCGGCTGCGCTTGCGCTTCTTGCCGTCCTTCTTCTGCGCCTTGGTCACCGCCTTCTTGGAGCCCTTCTTCGGGGCGGGCGCGGACTTGGCGGGCTCGGGCATGGTCGGGAGCTCTGCGGATGCCTCCGGTTAGAGGAGAAAGTAAAGAAAGACGGATGTATCCATTTATATAGAACTTGGTATGCAAATATAAAGCAAAATCTTGTGTCTGATTGGTGGATATTCAAAGTGACGTCAAAAATTATCTGTCCAATCTGAACGCGAGTCCCAAATTTGAATTTTCAGTGATTTAAGATGAAGCTGCAATCTTTTCCCCACTGATAAAATCAAGGTATTTAGATGAACCATCACGATTTCTCTAGTTTAATTTTTAAAGAATGTTCGACTACCCTATCTTTTTTTTCAATTTTACATATATATATATTTTTTTATCGTGAACAGTGTTACAGATATCTCCCATTTCTCCCTCTCTATCTCTGCTCCTTCCAGGGCCTACCCACTCCCAGGTCTTCACCACCCTATTGCCCATGGGCTACGCATATAAGTGTGTAAATTCTTTGGTTTATCTCTTCTCTGGTTTCCCCCACCCTACATCCCTCCCCGCTTCGGGGCTTATTTTGTTGTTCAATCCATTTGTTCATTAGATTCCACAAATAAGTGGTATCATGTGATAGTTGTCTCTCAGTTTGGCTGCAACCTTAAGCAATGACACAATTCTTTTTCACGCCCAAATAGGTTTATAAAAATACCGCCCCTGCCTTTTCCTCTGTTTCCGTGTTGGGGGCGGGAGTCAGGGAAAAAAAGGGTGGTTCCCCATCGTCCAGACTCGCCACGGGCAGTGTTGTTTCATGATGCAGAAACACAAAGTGACATTAAAGGGCAGGGAATAAACCGGGGAGAAAGCACAGTAACAGAGATAAGGGAGGAATTTGTTGGCCCATAAGGTTACAGTGCTTCATACTGACAAGTGTCAAATTCCCAGTCTAGCCACAGAGGAGGATCACATAGGTTTTCAGTCTAACTTGTGAAGCGATTTTAAAAAATAAACTGAAGGAAGCCGGTGTTTAACGGCTAAAAGAAGTTACCCTCGTTTATCGGAATCGGTTTCTCTGCCAGTCCTTCACATCCCATCTTGTCGCAGGGAGATGTATTCTTTCGGATTTCGGCTTCGTCCCCCCGCCCCCCTCAACAGCCTGTGGCAGCCTGGCCCCCAACAAGACCTCACTCCTGAACTTAACACGTCTTATGTTTGTTTCCTAAAATAGTTAACTTGCCTTCTCACCTCCCAAAGACCCTTTCAGCTTCATCCTGTCTCCCTCATTGTCCAGCCCAGGGGTGGGCAAACTTTTTGACTGGAGGGCCACAGTGGGTTCTTAACCTGGACCGGAGGCCGGAACAAAAGCATGGATGCAGTGTTTGTGTGATCAAATATAAATTCAAAGTAAACATCATTACATAAAAGGGTGCGGTCTTTTTTTTTTTTTAGTTTTATGCATTTCAAACGGGCCAGATCAGGCCCCCGGGCCGTAGTTTGCCCGCGGCTGGTCCAGAACAACAGCGAACGGCTTTATTTGTGTTTGTTTAACCATAGCCCCTCCCTCATTGACTTTTATTTTTTCGGACAAGGAAACGAGCCATATACGTAAAGCAGCAGAAACTGAGTTTTTGTGTGAATAGAAAAGCGTTCTCCTCACCTCTCTAACTGCCTAGGTAGCTACTGCTGTTTTATTCAGCCCCCGGAGCTGGTTCATAAGTGCTTGTCTGTAGAGCCACAAATCCGTGACCTGCTGTCCCTGCCACGGCCCAGCTGCCTCCAACCGGACTTCGCTGCCTCAACTCCTCCCGGGAGCCGCCTGCAGCGTTTCCTGTGCAGCCTGGGCGCCAGGGGCGTGGGCCTGATTCCCACTGGCCCTCAGTGATTTAGTAGCTTCCTTTCTGTTAGGGTCGCCGACGGAGGAACACAGGAGGCCGAAAGGGGTGCGAATTATGAAGTTATTAGGTTACTTGGGAAACCAGATGGGCTGAGCCCCATATGGCGGCAGCGCCCAGGGGCGGGGAGTCAGGGGATTTTAAAGGGCTCCAGGAGGCTTTTCTGGGTGGAGAATTCTCCAGGTAGGTCTGAGGGGGAAGATAATGGTCTCAGCAGGTGGAATGTGCTCTAAGCAAAAGGGAATGCCGGTTGTGAATTGGTCTCAAGGTCAGTGCCCATGGGCGGAGGTATCGAGTTGAAGATTTAGATGCAATGATTTGATCTGACATTTTCTTCTAGGGCCTGGCTACTCAAATTGGGGTCCCTGAACGACCAGCAGCAAGTCACCCAGAAACAGGCTCCACCCTTGACCTACAAGCCAGACTCAGCACCTTAAGGAGACTCCCACTCGCCTGGCTGCAGTGGAAGCAGGTGCTGAGGGTCTTTGCTCTTCACGGCAGGGAAGGGGGGGCTGGGGATAAACAAAGGACAGGAAGGAGCACGTTCCCCCGAAATCTCTTCTGTTTTCCACACATGGTTTTATACACCCCCCCCCCTTTTTACTTTTCCTCAAGGAAATATTTATTGCCTATTATCAGTGATCATATTTGACAGAAAAATTAAGTGTATACACTTGTCAAAAACATAACATTGAAATCCAGGCATCTATCACATTTCCATGCAAACTCGCCCTGGTTTTCAGAATTCAGCTGTCCATAGAGATTCTGGTCCAGGGCCACCCTCCATAGTTTCCGATAGCTGAGGGTCTGGTCAGTCATTGGAACAAATTCTTCTTTATATGTGACAATCGTGTCCACAGGAAACCCTTTCAGGCTCAGGTATTTCATTCCTTAGCTCTAATTCATCACTTGGCCCAGGGCTTTCATATGTTGAAACATCCTTTTTGTTCTACGTCATCACGGAATTGTTTATGCTTCTCCCCTCCCCCCACCCCGACCGGAGAGAAAGTCAAGGAGTCCAGCAGGGTGCAGGTGCCCACTGCCTCGGAAGCCTGGCCAGGACACATGGCGCTGCGGGCAAAGGACCAAACACTCTCCTTTTCGGTTCTTTGTCTGGGGTTCTTTGTTGTCAGTTATTATTAGCATTGCCATTAGCTTTTTTTTTTTCTTTTTAATTTAACTAGCTGAGGATGTTAGTGTGTTTCCATTTGGGGTAAAATTGAAAGCCACCAATTGTGAGACAAAGCTCTGAAGTGAAATCAACACGGATCCCTTCAGCTGTGGAAATTTCCCTTCCTGATTTCATCCTCCCCAGAGATTTCACCAGGAGAAGGGCACTTCTCTGTGCAAATGAATGTGAATATTCGGTGACTAATGCATGCTGCCTGGAAACACAAGACGTTTGTGGTCCGATTCATGTCCAATTAAGGAAAAAGATGAGTCCTACAGTAAAAGCATCAAGTCAATGACCCTTGACCGTTTGCCCAAGTGTAACCACTGGGTTTATAGGATTTAAATAAGGGTATGAGGACCAAGCAACTAATTTTAAGTGTGTGGATCATAAATAGAGAAAAGCCACAGGCCCAAAATGACACAACTCATGGCAAAAGCTCAAGATAACAAACTTAGATTTAATAACTTGTTACAGTTAAGCCCCTCTTGTACTGGGGAAATGGAACCAACTGTGGTCGAGGGTAGTTTATAGTAGTTGATAGTAGTTGGGGCAACGGGGCAAGTTGATTAATGAATACCTTGGTAACGGGGCAGTGTTGATTAATGTATCCCATGTAACTTTGTGTGTGTTTAGCCAACCGTTGTATGTTTTTTGGGAATAAAAGGCTGGCCTAGAACCAGGGTCAGGGCTGGCCTAGAACCAGGGTCAGTGCTGTCGTGGGAAAAACCGCCTATGGCAGTCGCTGGCCAATTTTCAATAAATCCTCACTTGCTGCTTAAGACCTAATTGGAGTTGGTGGTCTCACTCTCGCGAACATTGGTTCATAACAAACTGACATAATTACAGTTTCAATCTCTCCCAGACAGGTAATCTTCCCCCCGCCCCCCCCCCTTTCTTTTTTTTAATTTAATATATTTTATTGATTTTTTTACAGAGAGGAAGGGAGAGGGATAGAGAGTTAGAAACATCGATGAGAGAGAAACATCGATCAGCTGTCTCCTGCACGCTCCCCATTGGGGATGTGCCCACAACCAAGGTACATGCCCTTGACCAGAATCGAACCTGGGACCCTTCAGTCCGCAGGGTGACGCTCTATCCACTGAGCCAAACAGGTTAGGGCCCACCACCCCTTTTTTAAGGTGAAAGGAGAAACAGAATCTTAATCAAGTGGTCTGGAATTTTCCAGTCAAATACCAGTAAGGTAATCAGTCTAAAAAGGCTCCTCCTTAGGCATCTGCCTGATAAACATCCTCTCAGCCTCTTCCCCCAAAGAAAGGACACCTCTGCCCCCAGAACACACCTTTCTTTTCTTCTGTAAATCGCCTCCTTGCCCCACCTTCTTCCTATGGAAACTGCAGGTTGTGCAACCCCTGAGAGCCCCTTGCAGTAGCTAAAAGCCTTGCTGTCTGCGGCCTGACTCATGAAACGCTGAAAGATGATTGCCGGAAGCTGGTCCATCCTTGCTGCTTGACACATTCGATGCAGGGAAGAAACATCTGCACAGCATATGTTTTAAGGGACCTGACGTATATAGCATACTGTTCTTAATAGGTTTGCTCCCCTTAGCGCTGTGTGTTTTAACCAAGGTCACCTCTCCGAGAAAGGTTGTTTCCCCAGGTAGGGATTTTTCCCTGAAGTCAGGGAGGGGATAAAACTCCTTAACTAAGTGCCAGGCGGGTAGTTACTCACTTTAACTACAAACAATCACGCTTAAGCTACATAATCTTTACTCCCTGGAATGGAGATAAGAAACGCCCTAACCTTTGCAATAGAAATTGACAGGATTAAAATCAACTGGTATAAATATGGATGTAACAAGACAATAAACAGCAGAACTTCGCTGGAGATCCTGGCTAGAGATCCTGGCTAGGCTGCTGATCAACTGAACGCTGTCCCCGTGTGTGTCCTTCCTTCTTCGCCGACTCCATCCACACCTTTGGGGACCCCTGGACCTGCTGGGGTTGGACCCCGGCAGATGACCAGACCTAATTTATTCGGCTGAATCTTGTGTTGCCACAGACGAACCTGGGCTCTATATAACATTGAAGAGTGGTGAGGATTGACCGAAACGGGAGTGGTCATTCCACGTGCACATGAGTTTAGTGAGTTACACAGGATATGGGCCAGACAAAATAGTCCAAGAATTGTGTTAAATGAAAAAGAGGCTCAGACTTGGTAAGAAGATACTTTTTTGGAAAGAATTATGGGCAGGATGAAAGGGATTATTGCTATAGGCCCGGGGGACTTGCTTAAGGTCTGGATGCGTCCCAAGGTTAGGCAGAAGGGATTTTCTTCAGATGGAAGAGTTAGCAAGATTAGGAACCAGCCAGTGTAGGAAGATGAGGCGAGAACGTGATTTAATTGGAAAGCAGATCAGAAAATATTTTAGCCGGAGGTCTTCCAGTTCTCTGGAGGGACCCTCATGAAGTTGGAGGGTGGGTCAAGGTTCTGGAACCTGGGGTCCCGGAGAAAATGCAACCTTTGGCTGACAAGCCTATTATTGATTGATTAGTGGGGATTAGCAGTTCAACTAATCATCTGTGAATTAAAGAGTGGGAATTGGGAGGACCTGTGTCATAGGCCAACAGTTCACCCTTGAAGCCTAAGGCTCTGGGGGAGACGTGGTTCCCTGCTGTGAGCCACTTCTGGAATACTGGAGGGGTGGGGATTTCTCTAACCTTCGCTGTGTTCCAGGATCTCAAGTCTCAGATAAAAGTCAATATTGTCAGGTACAGTCAATGATATCATTTAAATCTTGATGGACCTGATGTTTAAAAACGTTAACAGTGTAAAGAATTGAACACACTTGGTTTTACTTTAATCTGAAATGAAATTTAACTGAACAATTATCAATAAAAAGGCAAGTTGGATGCTGTGGGAATGGCCTCTCCAGGTAGTTTCTGGGTCCAGTTATGATCGATCCTTTGATGAGCTGAAGAGAGTGACTTGGGCCACAGGATTGTTAATTGAAAAACAAAAATCGAGTCCTTTGCTTTAAATAAGTGGATTTCTGTGATGGACTTTTCCCCATAAACATTCTCTCCAGATCCAAGAAGTGATTGATGTGTTAAGTTCTACATAAAATATAACTCTACACAATGGTAGATATTAACTTAAATGTAATATGTACTTATTTTGTTATATGATGTGGCCTCATGGACGTTTTATGTTTTCATTTGCCTTTCTCAGAAAAGTATTGTTAGAGTTTTGGAATATGTACAATATTTTGTCTTTTTATGATGTTTACTTTAAAAACAAAAGAACATGTGTAATAAAAATGTGCATTAGAAAGTCCTACGTTTATTTGAGTCTGAAAATAAGATGCATGGATTTAAAAAATAATAAAGAAAATAAGAATGAGGGGGAATATGGCTCGGACATGTTCACGGAGGACAGCAAGTATAGTCATGCTGCTATCACACATTTCGAGGCTGAAAGTGCCAGTAGGGCTGGAGAGGGACACTCCGGGGAGCTTTATTTCCAACGTGGAAAACAAGGTACTATTCTGGAAAGCAAAATACCTAAGGACTAGATAAACTGCAAAGCCAGAGAACAAGAAACCAGGGAAAACGCTGGAAATTTCCTGGAATAGAAACTAGGAGGTGAAACCATAGTGATGAGCACAACAAACTGGGTTCCCTGGGCCGAATTCCATGATCAGGATTCTGAGCTTTGTTACCTAAAGTCTGCCCCCCCTGGGGCCCTTGGACTGACCTGGAGACACCGAGCATAAAGCCAAGGCTGGTGAGAAAGCCTAGGGTAGAGGGAAAAATTATATATTGAAAAATTCCTCAGAAGGAAATCTGTCTGGGCAGGGCTCTGTGGTGGCGGCTGTAGGACATCTGCCGCAAGGGTTTAATCACAGACCTCAGAGTATAGAGATTCAGTGAAAGCTGCTGGAAATTAAAAATTGCCGCGGGCTCGTAGCGCCACCTACTGTCTAATGAAAGCAAAAACAAACCCCTTATGGACAGTTTCCAAAAGGGAGAAAGTAAGGACCTTGAGAATGCGATGGACAACTTTTACAAAAATTAAACTTAACATTAAAGGATAATTTCCAAGGAAAAAAGATAAACAAGTCGTGATGACAAGGAAATCTCTCCTGCACCCTTCAAATGACACCAGGCACAGTTGGCTATACAGGTTTTAGTGAAATGTGAGGAACTGATAATCCCTATTTAACAAGGCTTTTCCATTGAAAAATAATGTCTTCCCCTTTTTCCCCTTTGAAAATGCATAACGTCATTATCTACCCTAGATAGAAACAAAGGAAGAGGCAAAAGAATAAACTATAGTCTTGTCTTAGGAACATTCATTTAAAAAGTGCTATTTAAAGCACAAATGAAAAGCAAGAGGATATGTTATTTAAAAAATAACAGTATACATGTAGGGCTTATTCCAAGAATGGGAGAAAAGTTTGACATCATAAATCTTCCAGTGAGAGATGGAGAAAAACTATGTGGTCATCACTGATACAGTGGATGTATCTGCTAGCAGATAACACTCATACTTTAAAAAAAAATTATCAGACATTTTCAATATACTGAGAGTGAAAAGGAGTAGCTACTTCATAAGGAGCGGCTACAGTGTGAATAATGTTTAATGATCAGTTTTGGAAGGACTCCCCAAAAGCCAAAAAGGAAGGCAAAAGTTCTTTTGTGGTACTGCTCCTATTCAACATGGCACCAAGGGCCCTGCCCATCTTTTTGGGCCAAGACAGGAAGTACTGATGCCAGGGATTCGGTAGGAAAAGATGTTATCTTTCTTGTTTGAAAATAACATGTCGTTGCAAAAGTCCACGGGTTTGTACAAACGATTTGATCTCACCGAGCGCTACGGAGGTGGTGGACACAGGAAATCAGGCCTTCCTGCGACTTCAGCAGTGACCCATCCGGAATGGAGATGGAAAACCCTCTCACCATTTACAGCACAGCAGGCGAAGGATTCTAGGACCAGGAAAACCCCTCCAGATCTATACAAATAAAACGATGAAATGTCACTGAGGGATCCACACCAAGACTCACTCGAATTGATAGCTATGCAGTGTTTACGTCCTGTGGTGACTTAATGTGCTCACATGCTCCTAAGTTCCAAAATAACCGACACGGCAATGTCGTGCCCCAGCCTGATGGATCGTCGGTGAAGCAATTGTACACGTCATGTTGATGAGCAAGAATAGTCCAGATCACCCCCGCCCCCCCCCAAAAATAACACACCACAATAACAAAAACCCAGAGGCAGCAATAAAGACTCGGTGTGATTCGGGGCTGCGCTTTAGGGGGGGCTGGGTGATCCCCAGACGCAGCCTCGGGAGTCAGAAGCGACGCGTGTTCGCTCAGGTCTGTCGGCCGAGCTGACCGGAGGGCGCAGGGCGTGGCTGGAGCGGGTCCTAGTGTATCACAAGCGACCCGGGACGATGACTTAGATCAGTGGTTCTCAACCTTCCTAACGCCGCGACCCTTTAAAACAGTTCCTCATGTTGTGGTGACCCCCAAGTTCATTGTTACAAATTGAACATAATGAGAGCATAGTGATTAATCACAGAAACAATATGTAATTATATATGTGTTTTCCGATGGTCTTAGGCGACCCCTGTGAAAGGGTCATTCGACCCCCAGGTTGCGAACCGCTGGCCTAGCGTTCCCCACACACATGTACTTCTGTGCGGTGCTGAGAGCAGGACCCGGGCCGAGACGGTGGGACGCGGGGCACGGTGAGCGAAGCTTCGGGTGTATCGGGAAGACAGATGTGTCAGGAGAATGACGAGTGAACATCTGGAAAGACTGGGAACGTCTGGGTGTTTGCAAAATAATCCATAAATAAAATGCGGACGAACAGGGGAGGGTTGTGTGCCACCTGCACCCGAGTCTGAACCGTCTTTTGAGGCGGTTTGCGTGGCTGTTGGGTATTAGCTTGTCTGCGAAGGGCAGTTCTCAGTGTGAGCTCGGGCCCAGGCGCTGGGGCGTCACCTGGGAACAGAAATGCACACAATCGGGTTCCGCCGTCAGTCTAGGGGCTCAGCGCGCCCTCGGCTTCAGACTGCTGTTTCCCTTCGTTCAGGAGCCGATGTGAGCTCTGTCAGCTCCAGGGCTGTTTCCCTTCAAGACCGTTACCTAAGCCACGCAGGGCTTGGGCCTCACGGACTCAGACCTTCATACCAGAAAGCACGCGGGATATGTTAGGAGAAAGATTTGAATTAAAAATGAATGCAGAATTCCAGTACTTACTCCACAAATTTTTATTAATCATATCACAGATGTGTGGCCAGTCCTCTCATTCAGACTTCTCTAAGCAAAGGTAGTCCATCGGAAAGAAAGAATTCCCAGTAAGTAGGCTTGTGACAGAAGTCAATTCTATTTTTATGATTGAAACAAGTAATAAAATGAGAAAGCTAAAATAAAACACCGTGTTTGGGCTCCTCCACTCAGGTAATGACCTTTTGATGAATCAATGTGCAGGAACCAGGAGGGGGTGGGTATGTGTGGGATAAACAGCAATTATTCTCAGGCAGATCAGACGTTTCGTATTTCGTAACTTCTATGGGTTGATTCACATGTTCAGTTACTGTTTGCATTCATTTCTTCTCCGCATTCATCTCTGCCCTAATTGAAAAAAAAAAAAAAGGTGTTTGTTAGGTGTCATTTTGCCACCTGCATTAATAATTGTTATACAACGAAGTAGATCCTTTTTACATTTGCTTGTACACGTGCTCTGAAGTATCTCTGCAGTGTCACCTACACTTTAGTCATTATTAGCATGAACAGACAATGACTCAATTCATACTTAGGAGATGTTCCTGAAAAATACAGGCTCTGTGCTCCAAATCCCACCAGGACCCCTCTTGGGGTGGTATTCAAACAGTTCAAAGCTCATATTCTCGCCCCTTCGTTTTTGAGTTGCAGGGAATTGGCTACTCTGATTTACACTTTAAATCAGTGACTAGGGAAAATATAACGGGTAACAACTGCTAAATCCATAACAGATTGTCAGAACTGTTTTTAAGAGTTTTACATGAGCCCGGCTGCGGTGGCTCAGTGGTTGAGCGTTGACCTTTGAACCAGGAGGTCATGGTTCGACTCCATGGTCAGGACACATCCCCAGTGGGGGGTGTGCAGGAGGCAGCTCATCATTTCCATTTGGTTATTTTATATTTTTTATTGTGGGGTTCTGGAACCAAATTTTAAATATCTCTGAGCTCCATTTTCTTCTTTTTCAAATCTGTGTAGGCAAAAGGGGTTTTTGTTGTTGTTGTTTGTTGTGGGTTTTGTGTGTGTGTGTGTGTGTGTGTGTGTGTGTGTGTGTGTGTGTTTACATCTGTTACAGTTAGTCACTGAAAGTCTTTAATTGCCTTTTTACTCATTTTGTTTCCACTGTCTGTGGCTCTTGTTCTTGCCATGGTTTCCTGTTTCGTGGTGTATTTGGTTTAGTTTGGTTGTGATTTGCTATTGTATCACTGGAGATTTCTTAAGGCCTAAAACAACGCTTTTTCCTTCAGGCCGGATTTGTATTTGCCTTTACCAAGTGGCTAAGGGCTCAGAACCAGTGTGGGCTATCCCTAAACTACATTCTCAGCCTGGGTGAATCCCTGTGGTATTAATGCCAGAGACAAGTCAGCTGGGCTCTTAGTCCAAATCCTCAGGGTGAAACCTGCCCTGCTGGGCCCCAGGGTTCGGGGCAGACTCTCCCTTGCCATCCTCAGTGTGTGTGTGTTTATTTCTAGCTCCTCCTTCCACCTGGAGGAGGTAGCTTTGGCTCTGGTGCCCGCTTCACCAAGAAAGACTTCGTATCAGGCTCCCCATCATGGAGAGGCGTCACAAAACCCCCTGAAAGGAAAGTCCAGCTTTGGTTAAAAGCCTGCTGGGGTGTTTAGGGTGCTTGGGGTGTCACAGGGGTCAGGCCCCTGGGCTGGAGAGGTCCCCACTTTCTTGGTGGCTCTCTGCATTGCTTTTAAAAATATTAAAAATATTATTCTGGATTTTAATTGTACCCACTTGCCAGTGAGTGGAAGGGGGGGAAATTCTCCTTTCCCTCCTCTAGTTCTTTTGCTTCGCAAATAATCTTATCAACAGAAAATAGGTTAACACGAGAAATTCACATTTGATCTTGTGCACACAGGGACCCCACACACGTAGGTCAGACACCGGCCTCTGGGAGAGGTTTGGAGATAGAAAGGGCAGCAGGTACACAACACGCTCTGAGCTACGGATGGTGTCCTGCACTTTGGGGGCTTCAAAGGGTTGGTTATTGCAACATCAGAGCAGGTAAGTAAAAGTTCGTCCTGCCCTTCAGACAGGCCAAGCAGGTTCTTCCTGAAACTCTTATGGGCAATGTCCCTAATTCAAGCTGCCTGTAGTTGAGGGTTAGAACCTTCTCTTGTGCCCAAGGCGAAAAGTGCCTTTCACCCAAAATTACCTGCTCGCCAGGCTTTGAAGACGCCTCCAAGCCTGGTCCCGCCTCCTCTCCCTGCGCCCTGGGGATGCAGCACCGCCTGCGCCCTCTCCCTCCCCCACTCGCTGCTCAGAGCCTCCAGCAGAGATTGAACTGCACAGCCACCAAACCAGAAAAACCTCGGTGTACTTCGTGAAAACAGTGTTTTCAACCTTTTCGCAGCAAGTTTTTTTTTTTTTTGAGAAAAACTCTGAAGAGAACTTGTCACAAAAAGTTGCACTGTGCTTTCGTGAGGGGTCATCATCAAATCCCTGATCAACTCGGAGACCGGCACACGGAGACTGGAGCTGTGCATTTGCGATCACTTGCAGGACAATTTAGTGTTTACTTATGAACTGCGCTTGTCTCCCATTTATACAACGGGTGGCGGCTATCACTGCTGGATAGTCCCCAAGTGTTCCCTACACCTCTCTAAGAAAACGATGATGTAGCTTTCAACTCAGAGAAACCAGAGGATGGATTCTGAGCGAATGAATAGATTACAACTCATTTGTTGAAAGAATGCGTGGCTCTGAAAAGAGCCTTTGGGTCAAGAGTGAGGCCGGAGCTCGCGTGCCTACTTGGAGCTGGTGTACTTGGTGACGGCCTTGGTGCCCTCGGACACGGCGTGCTTGGCCAGCTCGCCGGGCAGCAGCAGGCGCACGGCCGTCTGGATCTCGCGGGACGTGATGGTCGAGCGCTTGTTGTAATGCGCCAGGCGCGACGCCTCGCCCGCGATGCGCTCGAAGATGTCGTTGACGAACGAGTTCATGATGCCCATGGCCTTGGACGAGATGCCGGTGTCGGGGTGCACCTGCTTGAGCACCTTGTACACGTACACCGAGTAGCTCTCCTTGCGGCTGCGCTTGCGCTTCTTGCCGTCCTTCTTCTGCGCCTTGGTCACCGCCTTCTTGGAGCCCTTCTTCGGGGCGGGCGCGGACTTGGCGGGTTCGGGCATAACAGCGATGGGTGTCCCACTGTCGCTCACACTAGAGGAACTAATGAACCCTCAAACGTAGGGCGATTATTTATAGACGATGTATTCAAATGAGGCTAGTAAAACTTCGATCCTGATTGGAGGATTCATAGGTTGTCGTCACAAATGAGCATGTACATAAACTTTTCATTGTACCTTTTCATTGGCTATTGGATTACTTTGCTGGACCCAATCAGATGCTTAGACTATGTTACCCAGCGCTACCAGAGCCCTCGGCCAGCTCTGTGCTGTGTGCTTCAGATCCTGTGAGACTTCCCGACAATGCACCAGCTGCAGGCTTGTGGGCAGAGGCCATCTGCCGGCTGGTGCACCTCCAGACACCGAGTGTGGGGCCCGCGCCAGCGGACACCTAGCGGCCGAGCTTATGTCCTGGACGCAGGAGCTGGCGCAGACTGTGGCTGACAAACGCAGTGGCGCGCGCCCGCGCACTTAACCAAACCACCAGGCACTCGGCAACGTGCTGCGCGACCCTGAAATATAGCAGCCCCAATTCTATCAAAGCTCTAATGTTTGGCCCTAGCCAGTGTTTCAGTGGATAGCGCCTGGGCCTGTGGACCCAAGGGTCCCGGGCTCGATTCCGGTCAAGGGCACATAACCTAGGTTGCAGGCTCCTCCCCAGCACGGGCCCGGTCGGGGCACAAGCAGGAGGCAACCAATCGACGTTTTCCTCTCACATTGTTTTTTTCCGCTCCCACTCTCCACCCTCCCCCGCCCCCCCCCAAATACACACACAAAATAATCCTGTAGTTATTTACTTGGGTGAATCTTCCCCTTCATAACCGCCCAGATGTCCTAAGGTTAAATACGTCTTAGGAATTTGTGCGCCTGTAGAGGTCGCCCAATACCCCTAGTGCTGGGAATGCCGCACTTCCGCCAGAGTCTGTGGGCCAAGTTGGCCCACAAAGTTGACTCGAAGGACGCAGTGTAGTTCCGGCGCCCCGCAGATCAAATAGACAAACCGGAACTAGGTCCAAAGCAACTTCCAGTCCTGCTGAACCGAACCCCTCCTAGACAGTGTGCCAAGTACCGAGTCCGGATAACCCTCCATCCCCGGAACCTCCCTTCCCCCCCAGTTCCGCCCGTCGCTGCAGCGCCCGCCCGACCCCGAAAAAGTGCAACAGCTCTTTCCTGGAGACCCGTGGGTGGCTCTGAAAAGAGCCTTTGGGGTTGTGTTGTGTGTGAACAGTTGGCCAAAGGGACTTCCTACTTCTTCTTGGCCGCCTTCTTGGTCTTGGCAGCCTTGGGCTTGGGGGCCTTCGGCTTAGGCGGCTTGGACTTTGCCGCTTTGGCCTTGGCCGGACTCTTGGGCACCTTCTTGGGTTTGGCTGCTTTCGCCTTCTTCGGGCTCTTCACCTTTTTGGCTCCAACAGCCGCCGCCGGCTTCTTGGGCTTTTTCGGGGTCTTCTTGGCGCTCTTCTTGGGGGTGGCCGAGCCCGAGGCCTTCTTGGGCTTCTTGGCCGCGCCCGCGGGCTTCCTGGGCTTGGCCGCGCCCGCCTTCTTGGCCTTGGGCTTGGCCTCCCCGGAGGCCGCCTTCTTGTTGAGCTTGAAGGAGCCCGAGGCGCCGGTGCCCTTGGTCTGCAGCAGGGTGCCCTTGCTCACCAGGCTCTTGAGGCCCAGCTTGATGCGGCTGTTGTTCTTGTCCACGTCGTAGCCCGCGGCCGCCAGCGCCTTCTTGAGCGCGGCCAGCGACACGCCGTTGCGCTCCTTGGAGGCGGCGACCGCCTTGGTGATGAGCTCGGACACGGGCGGCCCGGACGCCTTGCGCTTGGCGGCGCCGCCGGACTTGCGCGCCTTCTTCTTCGCGGGCGCCTTCTCGGCGGGGGCCGGCGCGGCGGGGGCGGCGGGCGCGGTCTCGGACATGCTGCGGGCGGGCGTGGGAGCGAACTCGAGCCGGAAGAGCGACACTGGCCGGTACTCGGGCCGCGCCGCCGCGCCCGCGCGCTTATATAGGGCGGAGCTGCGCCGTGATTGGTGCGCTGTCCAGCCCGCCTCGCTGGCAGCTGCGGAGTGTCCTGTCGGATCCCGAGTTGTGTTTGTTACACCTCGAAAAATGCTCAAAATATCAAAATCCCCTGCACCGAATTGCCCGGTTTTGCTCAGGAAGGGATCCCCGAAGTCTCAGGCTTCGCCCAGGGGTCCCGTCACGCGGAAACGAAACACCTTTATGCGAAAAACTAGCAATATTTCCCACCGTGCGCGTCAGATTTCAACTCTGAGAAACAAAACTTTCTATTTTCTGCGTAAATTATACACCGATCTTTAACGGTGGAGTTTTCTGACCTCTCACATAGGATTCTCCAAGTGGTTAGCTTCTCATATATCAAAAAACCATTTCCCTGGAATGAAGATTTTTATTACAAATCTGCCCTTAAGTGAGGGAAGTAACACAGGCTCCTCAGAGAGTCCTGCCTATGGAGCCGAGGGCATTTGAGTTCATCAAGCTGGATTCCTTTAATGCCAAACGAATTATTGCCCACGAGGGGTCCCATTTTGGAGCCCCGAGACACCAGTCTATGCGCCCATGGTTTTCTTTCTGTGGGCAGCACCCGCGATTTTAAACAATTCCTTAGAATAAGTCTTTCCCTGTCTGCTCCCAAGGGTTGGGGGCGGGGCTGTTGGTTCCCTTCCCCTGGACAACTGCTCCAGGAGTTCAGATGCCTTCAATTCAGGGCCTTGGGAAGGAAGGGGAGGCAAAACACTGGGTGCACAGAAATGGGAAAAGGTTCATTTTCAACTAGCCCACGGGTGATGTCCACAAAGTCCCTGGCAGGGGAGGTGCCCTTTGAGCAACGTCTGTGGTCTTGCTGAGTTCTTTCAGCCCATACCCCAGGGTCACATTGTCATATACTAGTTAGAATTGAAATTCAAATGTTGGTCTTAAAGGGACGTAACTCAGAAGTGGAGCTTATAAGGCATCTACTATTGTTAGAGAAACCCAGGACCCCTTATGTCTGAATAAGGGACCAAGAACTAGTCCACCCACCAGATAAGCTTCGGCCATGAGGATTATGGCCCGATGCGTCCCAGAGTCTCATAAAGAAGAAAACAAGTTACACGGAGGATTGAATGACCAGCTTAATTTTCCATTTCGGAAGCAGAGTTCTGAGGGACGATGGAAGCGAAGCCATTCTCTCTGAAGACGTGTTTGTTTGTTTTTTGCAAGGTCTCTAAAGAGTGGTGCCCTTTAGGTAGTTGTCCAATCGACACAGAAGTACAGTTGGCAGTGAACACCCAACTAAAGGACTTTTCCCAGCGAAATGAACTGAGTGGACTTGTTTCTAGAAACTGCAAGCCAGGCACTTGAGAGAAAAACACAATTTTGGCCAGTGCCTAAGTGGATATGATACCATTCTGTGGGTGCAGTGGCTGTAACATTGGTTTTGGGCAATCGCATTGATTTTGAGTTTTATTGCCCCATATTTTCACACACAACAGACCCTACAGATAATGTCCATAACGTCACAGGAAGTGGAGGTGGACTTTGAGAAATCTGCCTGCATTCTCTTTTAAAAAAATATGTTTTTATTGATTTTTAGAGAGAGAGGGAGGGAGAGTGATAGAGAGATAGAAACGTTGATGAGAGAGAAACATCATCAATTGGCCGCTTCCTGCACACCCCCTACTGGGGATGGAGCCTGCAACCCGGGCATGTGCCCTGACTGGGAATTGAACCAGTGACCTCTTGGTTCATGGTTCGATGCTCAACCACTGAGCCACTCCGGCCGGACTCTGCCTGCATTCTTGCTGATGCTTGTGAATCACATTGCAATACACCAGTCCTACTAAAATAAAAACGAGAATACAAATCTTCATGATGAAACGTTCATGAGATGTTTAAAAATCGCCTTATTTAAATTAATCCTGAATGTGGTACAAAAATTATGTCAAATAGCAAATTTTTAAAGCCGTCATGTCTAAGCAATTTTCAATGGAATCGGCTCATGCTCTTGAACAATAAGTATGCCCTGTGCCACATCTGCAATATAAAAGGCTAATATGCTAGGTGTCCCTCCCTCTGTCCTACCACTCTCTGTGACGCACACTAACCACCAGGGGGCAGTTGCTCAATGCAGGAGCTGCCAGGACTCACACAGAGAAATGGTACTATGGACCTGGTGCCCACAAAGCAACACTGGACTTCCCCCAAGTGGGACACAGGCCCCGCTACTACCCCAGAGCCACACCCCACCAAATCGCAGCTGATGCTGCCGGGACCTCATGGCAAATTCATGCACATTGAAAGGAAATTAATTAGAAGAAATATTTTAATATCACTATTTGCCCTTTCTCTATAATAGAGTGTCAACCAAATTCATGATCGACAGTGACAGATCGAAACACGTGTGGGATTGGTGCCAGCAAGAGCTTTATATGTGTCGCGCATGCGTGAGTCAACTTAGCCTCTTATAGATAGAGAATAAACTTGCTTAATTAGACCTGCTTTCTGGCTTAGCTAAACTTTTTCCAGCCCAGTGAAGCACCCCAACTTCTCTTTCAGGTAATTGTTAGCAACACAGCAGTAAATATCAGCACATTATTATTGTAGATCACGCAGGGAGAACAAAGGGTAAAATATTTAGGTGCAGCAGTGTCTGACTATATTCTGCACAGTGGAAAACCTGGAGTCATTTTCAAAGTCCACCATTTCTTACTTCTTTTCAGTTGGGTCAAGTTTCTCAGATTTCTAAATCTGTTTTCCAGCTAATGAAAAGAAAACCGAGTCTCCTATCTACCTACTCCAGGACTTCTGTGAGGATCAAATGAGATGAGGCACGGGAAAATGCCGGAGTCCATTCATTGTCTTCACTAGCTGAGTTTAGACAGAGACCCCCCAAAAGCTAGTAACCTTTGAAGTTCTAGCAAAGGTCAGATCTGTGCACCACCCAGTTAATTTAGGTAATAATAGTTGAAGCATCCCCACCTTAGTTCCCTTAATTCCTTAGATACTTATGTAGATCCTTGTTGATTATTGTTAATCAGAAACTCTGTCTACTCCCGGAAATCTATTGATGAGCTAATCAGATACTTTGTCTATTCCTGGAAATTGTTTGCTGATCTGTGTGTCATTGAAACCTCCTTACCCTAAGGGCTACTCCAGATCAATAAAAGATTGGAGCAGCCTGAGCAGTGGTGGAAGTCCTTCGGGACTTGGCCGCCTGGTCCCCCAGTATTGCAAAATTATCTCGTGTCTTTTTCTCCCATTTGTTGTGCGGCTCCTCTTTCAGATACCGAACCCTACTCCACACAGAACGTGGAGGGAGTCTTACTCGGCAGGAAAACACTTCCCCGACATTTGGTTGAACTGTAAAATGTTTGCACCTGGCTATAAAGGAAGTCGTGTTCCTGGGCTGAAGAAACTGCAAGGAGACTAGTCGTCGCTAGCGAGAGAAAGCCTGGTGTTGCTACGTGACATCGTTACCTGGACAGTCGGACACTTAGCATATCAGGCTTTTATATAGAGAGATATTTTTATTAATTTCAGAGAGGAAGGGAGAGGGAGAGAGAGATAGAAACATCAATGATGAGAGAGAAACATGGATCAGCTGCTGCCTCCTACATGCCCCACACTGGGGATTGAGCCCGTGACCCAGGCATGTGCTCTGACTGGGGATTTAACAGTGACCTCCTGCTTCATAGGTCAACATTCAACCTCTGAGGCAAGCCAGCCGGGCCAGACGGCCTCTTCTCTCTGTGGAGAGGACCCATGTGACAGATGAGCTTCCTGGTGCTTAACCAGGAAACTCTGTCCTGGCTGATTCAGTGCATGTTTCTGGGAGAGGATATGCCTGCAGTCACATTAGGTCTGAGATGTAGGTTTTGTATGTTGGGCTTTTAGCACGAGGGCACCATTGGGCCTGGGTGTTTGTGTGTTTTAACAATTTTATGTATAGATTTCAGTCTTGTTCCAGATGATTCTGAGCCAGTCACTCCAGTTGGTCTCAGAATCTCCGTATTTATCAAGTTCCTCAGGGCCCACCCACCTCGGGGAATGACTGCCACGCTCACGGGAGGTGGCGACAGGCCATGGGCTGAGCGTGTGCATTTCTGGACTCGCCTGTAAGACCTGCCCAACGACGTTTACGCCGGATATGACCACACTGTGGGAGGGCGGGGCGGCAGCCATCGAATCCTCGCGTCCGCAGGTTCCTACCTGACCGGGCTCCAGGGCGGGCTACGGGGGAATGAGGACGCCAGTGGCCACAGGCGGACGACGGGGCCCCGGCTGCCTGCTGACAACTGGAATCCCTAGCACAGCGACTCCACTTCTGCCCCATGAGATCACCTTCATCAGAACCACCCTTTCCCACTGTAGCCGGTGTGGCTCCGTGGACAGAGCTTCAGCCCATGAACCGAATGCGATTCTGGGCAAGGACACAGACCTCGGTGGCAGGCTTGATGCCCAGCCCTGGTCGGGGCATGTGCAGGGGGCAAACAATGGATGTGTCTCTACCACATCAACGTCTCTCTCTCTCTCTCTCTCTCTCTCTCCTCCACTCTCTCTAAAATAAATAAATAAATGTACAAATCAATAAATAATGGGGAAAACATCCCCTGGTGAGGATTAGCAACAACAACAAGATGTCACAACTGCCCCGTGTGCTCCCTGCCTCGTTACTGAGTCGATGCGACAGCCCCTGCTCTGCACCGTCTCCCCTCCTTCCTCGGACCCGTGGCTCCCGCAGGTGCAGGAGCACCTCCCGAGTCCGCGCTGAGGTCGCCCCCAGGGTCCCAGCTCGCATCTGTCTGACCTGGAAGCCCGGCCGAGGTCAGTGTTTCTCGGGTGGGAGGTCCGAACAACCATACAGGCTGGGAGGCCAGTTCAGTGGCAGCAGGACGGAATGAGCTAGGACAGGGTCTAACACATGGACCTCAGCCCGGCCGGCGGGGCTCCGTGGTTGAGGGTCGACCTATGAACCAGGAGGACACGGTTGGTTCGCGGTCAGGGCACAGGCCGGGGTTGTGGGCTCCATCCCCAGTGGGGGGCGTGCAGGGGTCAGCGGTCCATGATGCTCTCTCATCATGGATGTTTCTCTCTCTCTCTCTCTCCCTCTCCCTTCCTCTCTGACATCAATAAAATATACTTAAAACATAAACTGAAATACGGTGCTTAAATGTATTTAAAACATAAACTGAAATGTCAGTTACCTGCGCCGCTGCTGAGCGTGGGGCGGGTGGAGTGCAGCCGTCACTGCGCTGGCTCAACGCGCGGGGGCGCTGTCGTCCTGAGCTGTTCCGAGCCTGAGCCTTGGTCGCTAAGATCGAAAGGGCTTTTGGGTCAAGACTCCGCCTTAGTCTCCCGGGGCCTGGGGGTGGGAAGCGGGTCGCTGTGCTGAGAGCAGCCATGTGCTTTGCAGAAAAACCGAAAGGAAATGAGGCTGGGACTTGGTTGCCTTCGCTCCGCATCCTGGTGTCTGGGTTGTGATATGCTGGTGTGTTCTGGCTGCTTCGGGGGAGGCAGAGTTTGGGGACGAGGTGTTTTTCCTAAAGAAATGCGCGCCTCCCAGCGCCCTGCTAGGGGCGTCTACAAGCGCAGGATGGGCGGGTGAGAGCCTGTGGACGGAGCCTCCCCGGGGACTTTTGAAGGAGGCAGGTGCCGTCCTGGCTTTTGGCGCGGACCTGGGACACTATTTTAAAAGGCGGGGATATCTGTGGATGTAAACATTGCCGTTCTTTTTATTTAACTCAACAACCTTATCTCTGAGTTGCCACTCATGGATGGAATCTAATTAACCGATGAACGGGGTGGGTCCAGAGACACGGAAGCGTGGGACAGCGTGCGAATCTCAGAGGGGAGGCGGGGGAGGGTGGGTGGGTGGGAGGTGATCAACCAAAGACCTTGTGTGCAGAGAGCATCAGCCGTGGACACAGACAGTGGGGAGGCGAGGGCCTGAGGCAGGAGGTGAGGGCCTGGGGCAGGCAGCGGGGGTGGGCTGGAGGGGCTGGAGGGGGAAAAAGGGGACATACGTGACACTTTCAACAACGACAATTAAAAATATATACATGAAAACGAAACAACAAACCAGCTGTGAGCTGCATAACCAAGGCTGCCCCCCCGGCACCGTGGACGGAGTTGTGTCGTGTCAGAGAGAACTTCGTGATCTGCAGGTGAGAGTGGCTGGATCAACGGGCACCGGCGCCACGGGGTGATGTGGCTGCAGAAATAAACACGATCTCTGTGGACCGAGACGGGGAGCCTTCCCAGACGTGGGATGAAGTGAAAAGGCAGCGCAAAACCGCACCCATGGGTGATGCCCTTGCAGGGAAAGAGGCTGTAGGAACACACGTGTCCTGCTCATCCGTGCAGAACGGAGAAACCCAAGCAACGACCGAGACCGGTCCCCTGTCCGGGTGGGTTGGAAAGGAGCAAAAGGGGGAGGAAGGGGAGCAAAAGGGGGAGGAAGGGGAGCAAAGTAGCAGGAAGGAGGAGGGAGGCACCTTTTTGGAGTCTGTCTTCCTGTACAGACATACTCTCACTCTCACAGCTACAGTAACGCTTCATGTACCAGCAAAATAAACAAACTATGAACAGCCACGGGGGTGGGGGAACCCAAAATGCAATGAAAGCACTAACAGGTGAGCCGGACTGTAGTACGTTCACATCAAACTGTCGCTGACGGGATTGAGGAGGATCAACATGAATTCAAGTAACTGTGGGAAACAGTGTCATGATTGCACCCTGCACGGTACAGACAAAAGCAACTGCATAGAGCCCGTCTGGTGCCGCTCAGAGGTTGAGCATCCACCAAAGAACAAGGAGGTCAGGGTTCGATTCCGGGTCAGGGCCCAGGCCCGGGTTGTGGGCTGGATCCCCACTGTGGGGCGTGCAGGAGGCAGCCGGTCCATGACTCTCTCTCTCTCATCATTGATGTTTCTCTCTCTTTCCCTCTCCCTTCCTCTCTGAAATCAATAAAAATATATTTTAAAAAGTATTTTTAAAAGAAAGAAAGCAGGGAGCCGACTTGGATAAGGAGAAACATGTTCCGTGTGGGTGTCCTCTCAGAGGCCCGCCCCCCAGCACCTGGGAGCCTGGGCTGGTCCTCTGGTGGGAGAGAAGCAGCTTTGTTCCCAGCTCATCACCAGGCAACCCCAGCAAGTCCCTGGTGCCTTAGGGGCAGGCAGAGCTGACAGGCAACACGGGTGGCACAGCGTTGATTTTGTCACACCAGCCAGCGTGTGACCCAGTGCTAGTGGGGCTTTTGTTTCTAGATGGTAGACACCTTCTATTCCCAAGCATCTATTTTTTTTTTTTTTAACTGGGCCCGCTGCTCTCGGTGCTGTGCTCGGTGCACCCCCGGCCGCCGGCTCTGGTGCTGCCGGGATGCGGAGGCGGGGCCTCCAAGCATCTATTTTTTACCCTTTTTATTTACCTATTTATCTAACACTACCTTGTTGGACAAAAGACCAAAGTGTCTATTTTTAAAATATATATTTTTCTTGATTTCAGAGAGAAAGGGAGAGGGAGAGACACTGAGCTATGTCGGCTGGCCGTGTGTCGAATAATAATCTGTAATCAACATTGCCAGAACAATTGCTGCAAAGTTTATAGGACAGTGGCCGCTCCTCCTCCCCAGCAGTCCTGAGCCTCGTTGGTGTGAGGGGAGAGAAACGGTGTCCCTTCTGTGCATAACCTACCGCTCGGGAGGTTAGCGGCTGTGTGTTCGGGTGTGTTTTCCCTCGGCCACTGCCCGGTGTCCCTGAGTGAAGAACACGGTGAGGTGTCAGCTCCAACCGGCAGCAAACGGGTCACAGGATCTGCGGCTCACTCAGCACGTACTTTTCTCAGAAACAGCCTCACCCCTAAGGAAGGTGCATCCGTCCTCCGTCCCAGGAAATGTGGATGTTCTCCTTCTTCCCAAACTCCAACCCCAGCAACTGGCAAGTGAGAAGCCCAGTGGAGTCCTGACATGTTGTCAATACGGAGACATGATTCCCTGCCTGGAGTCACCTTCTGTTGAAGTCTACATGGTATATTCTAATTTCTTTTGTAGTAACAATGATCATACTGTTCCTCCCCCTCATAGATTTGTCTATTTATTAATGGTGCCGGTTTCTAGGTGTCAATGCAGGCGATGGCTGTCTTTTGGTGGATCTCCTGGTGCTGCTAACCTGTCTGGTACAATATTCAGGTTTTGGAATAAAACAGAGGGGAGAATTCCTGAGCTAAATATGACCCCTTATTGTCAATTTCTGTCTGCATGAGGGATCCTCCATGGAATTCCTAACATCTTCCAGTAATACTCACACATGACACTTGACAGGAATAGTTATGTGCATTTGAAATTCTAAATTAGGATCAACAGATGAAAAACCCTTACATGTTAACCTAATTCTAGCCTTAAAATACATGTGATTGTTTGCAACTCATAATAAAACTTACCATACTTGTTAAAAAAAGAGTTCAAATGATACATTAAAAAACAGGAAGTGAAGGGTGGGGATGAAGGAAAGGATATTGCTGCACAGAGGAGTTGAAAATATAAAAAGAGGTTTAGCCCGCCGGTGTAGCTCAGTGCTTGGGCATCCACCTATGAACCCAGAGGTCACGGTTCAATGCCCAGGTTTCAGCCTCCATCCCCAGTAGGGAGGTGTGCAGGAGGCAGCCTAATCAGTGATTCTCTGTCATCATTGGTATTTCTCTTTCTCCCTCTCCCTTCCTCTGAAATAATAAAAAGAGGTCTAATACACAGTAATGCTGTGTCAAACGGATGTGCTGTGCCTGGGACGCCCCAGAGACCCCACTGATGATTCTGCCTCGGCCTGGCTTCTCAGGAAAACCCTTACGTAGACCAAGCATGTCAAACTCAAAGGCTAACACGGGCCAAATAAACAAGGTTTAAGTTCTGGGGGCCGAAAACAAAACAAAACAAAAGCTTCCATTCTCATAGAAACGTAAGTTTATTTAGAAAAGGATAGTATTAATGCCAAAACCAGTTTGGCTCATTGGATAGAGCGTCGGCCTGCGGACTGAAAGGTCCCGGGTTCGATTCCGGTCAAGGGCATGTACCTGGGTCGTGGCACTTCCCCAGTGGGGGATGTGCAGGAGGCAGCTGATCGATGTTTCTCTCTCATCGATGTTTCTAACTCTCTCTCTTCCTCTCTGTAAAAAATCAATAAAATATATTAAAAAAATAATAAAATAAAAAAATAGAAAAGTATAGTATTAAAAAAAAGTACAAGAGCAACGATAAAATTCATGTTTTCTTCCTGACACTTGGCATCTCTGCTCTGCTACTCTCTCTCCTACTTCGGGGGAAATCTTGTTGGCAGTGATTACTTTCAAAACTGACCCCAGGTGAACGTCAATGATTCTGGATCTGACAGGAGACCTATTTCCTTTCATCATTGTGAGTAACTGCGCACCGTTATACTGGCTGGGCTGCAGAAATATTCCCTGTGGGCCACATGCAGCCCGTGGGCCGGGAGTTTGACATGCTTGCCTTGGATCAACTTTGTCCCTGGTACCTGGCGATCTTCAGGGATTGCAGGTCCTGGGTTTTTCACGCTCATCCATTCCCCTGAGGACACGGTAGAGACCTGCTCAAGGGAAGCCACTGAGTTTATTGTTCACCAGCGGATTTTCTCAAGTGTCGATTTCATGCCAGGGCCTCTATGCTATCAACCAATTTATTATTATTATTACTATTGATTTCAGAGAGGGAGTGAGAGATAGAAGCATCAATGATGAGAGAGAATCAATGATCGGCTGCCCCCTGCACGACCCACCCTGGGGATCGAGCCCGCAATCTGGGCTTGTGCCCTGACCAGGGGTTGAACCTGGGACCCTTCAGTCCACAGGCTGATGCTCTGGCCACGGAGCCAAACCAGTTAGGGTGCGCTATCCACATTTTAACAAGATGAGGTCCTTGACTTGAAGGTCTTGCTGCAAACATAATAAACAAGTGAAACGAACACAGCGTATCATTCCCAACTAAGTAACTAAATAGAAAGTTCGGGTTTTGGTGCCTGGAGGAGCGACTTCAAACTCAAGTATCTGCTAACTCCTTTCACTACTCGCCACAGCAGCTCATCAAGTCCGTTCTCAAGCCATTGCCCACCTGTCACCCTGCTTCCCTTGTCACACACTAAACCAGGTGTGTGGCTTCTTGCTGGGTGTGCACTGTGCACACAGCCATCTATGGAGAGTCCAGGGACATCTCGCCTCCTTCCCTTCTCTTCTTGCCGGAGTTTAGGATGCCATTTGTAACATTATGGTATGTTGGCAAAATTGACCTATTATTATGTGTAGAGTTTTTACCAGTTTTCTTGTTCTGGCTATAACGTCTTATGGGCAGGAGTTATAGACTAGCCAGGGGTTAGAAGTACTGGCTTCCTGACCGTGGGACACAGAAAATGTTCACTCTTTTCTGGTTTCCTCAGCTTTAAAATGAGGATAGGGGCCCAGCTGGTGTTGCTCAGTGGATTGAGCATTGCCCCATGGACCAAGAGGTCCTGTGTTTGATTCCCAGTCAGGGCACAGGCCCGAGTTGTGGGCTTGATCCCTGGTAGAGGGTATGCAGGAGGCAGCCAGTCAATATTTCTCTCACACCGATGATTTTTCCCCCTCTCTCTCTGAAATCAATGCAAAAAAATATTTAAAATAAAATAAAATCAGGATAGGAGAGGATTTACCTCGAAGGGGGTTGGGAAAATGAGCTCATAGGCTGGGATCAGGTACCAATGTGTCTGACCCAGGGAGGGCTTCTGTCCTCGGTGGCTCTCCAGCACCCTGTCCTGATCTCAGAACCCACACTGCTGACCATTCCAGCCACAAGTGAGCCAAGACACGGAGGAGGCGAGAGCGCCAACACCTGGCCCAGCTCACACACCTGGTCAGAGTCGGGGCTGGGTTCAAAGGCAACCTGGACGGTGAGTGAAAAGGGTCCTGAGGCCCAGGTGAGGCAATTCCGAACCGAGGATCCCAGTTCAACCTACAAGGAGCGCTGGGAGGACAGAACCTGGTCTCAGTGGGCCTGGGCCTTTAGCAAAAGCCCAGTTTGATGAGCTCAGTCCCATTAGAATCGCACTCCCCACCCCCACCCCCACCCCACCCCCCCAGGTGCTCAACGGGAGGCCATCCAGGTGCTCACTTGTTTTCCCGCCAGTTTGGCTTTAGCACAAGAAGTGGCTGCATGGCGAGGGGGGAAGAGAGGGAGGGTGGGGCATAGGGGGATGGGCCAACCAGAAAACCTTGGTGAGATTCAACCCTGGAAAATACTGTCCTAATACTCTTTAAAAATAATGTTTATTGATCTCAGAGAGAAAGGGAGAGGGAGAGAGAGAAACATCACTGATGAGAGAGAATCATTGATGGCTGCCTCCTGCACGCCCCCCACGGGATGGAACTTGCCACCCGGGCCTGTGCCCTGACCAGGAATTGAACCACGACCCCTGGTTCATAGGTCGACGCTCAACCACTGAGCTACGCCGGCCTGAGAATCCTAAGGATTTTTTCCCTCCGTCCAGATCTGCGCTTCTTGGGGTTGATGCAGCTGAATGATCGGATCCCTGCCAACTGTTGTGGGGGGAGCGAAAGGCCCTGTTGTGTTCCTTTTCCAGCTGCGCTGGGAACATGGGCCTTAGAACTGAAATCCCAGCACAGCACGTATTAGTTGTATAAAATGTAGTTTGTTCAACTACAGGTTAGGGGCGTTAAATGGTTAACTGACCCAAGAAGCGAAAGACGCCATCAACTTACCCCCGACTTGCAAGCGATAGAACCGAGTCCCCGGGGTTATGAACTGGCCACAGTCTCAGCCTGGCCAGTGGGGAGAAGACGCCGCTCGGCTCTACATCCAGGCTGTCTTCTCCGCCAGCCCGGGAGCCGGTCTCAGGGGCCCGTTCCCCGCCCTCGGAAGCTTCTAAGATGGTGCTTGGTTGTTATTTAACCGGAGCCGAGACTAACGCCCTCGGGACAGGGCGGGGAGGCTACGCACCCGCGGGGAAAGTTCGCCTCCCCGGACCTGTCATTTGCAACCTGAAGTTTACAGACCTCAACCCAGGGCTGCAGTTAACCGGTTCCGGAAACAAGCCAGGTTCTGCGACTGTTTGAAATGCGTGTTTATTTCGAGAGCATATCGCCTGCCACTTCCTATACAGGCTGCTCCATTTTTAGCAACACTGGGCCTTTTCTTTAAAGAAAATGTTCGTACCCCACAGCTCTGGAGAAGCTAAGCTTACCTTCCTGTGCATTTCCCCCTTTAACCTAAAGTGACATCAGCTCTCCCTAGGAGGTGGGTAGGGGGCTCTGAAAAGAGCCTTTGGGTTTCAAAGCGTTTCCGGAAGCTGCGATGCCCGTCCAATCACTTGCCCTTGGCCTTGTGGTGGCTCTCGGTCTTCTTGGGCAGCAGCACGGCCTGGATGTTGGGCAGCACGCCGCCCTGCGCGATGGTCACCTTGCCCAGCAGCTTGTTGAGCTCCTCGTCGTTGCGGATGGCCAGCTGCAGGTGGCGCGGGATGATGCGCGTCTTCTTGTTGTCGCGCGCCGCGTTGCCCGCCAGCTCCAGGATCTCGGCCGTCAGGTACTCCAGCACCGCCGCCAGGTACACGGGCGCGCCCGCCCCGACGCGCTCGGCGTAGTTGCCCTTGCGGAGCAGCCGGTGCACGCGGCCCACGGGGAACTGCAGCCCGGCCCGCGAGGAGCGAGACTTGGCCTTGGCACGCGCCTTGCCGCCCTGCTTGCCGCGTCCCGACATTGGAAAATGAAAAAAAGTCTTTGGAAAAAGAAAGGTGGGTACTCGCCCGAGCAGACCAGTTCTGGGAGTAGGTGGAACATGGCCGTTTTTATAGGCAGGTCCTGGGAGCAAATGGAGGTGTCTGATTAGCTAGGAACAGACTCAGTCACATAACCAATAGGACCTCCTAATTTCCATACCTCATTTGCATAGGCCCGCCCAAGGATGACAGCCTTGGCGTGTGTCTGCCAATAAACTAAGAGGATCTCTGAATCCCTCATTAGCATAAAGTCCCTATAAGTAGCGGAGATTCCACTCCAGCCGCATTTTTCTCCAAGTCTCTTGAGGTCTCAGGATGCCGGAACCAGCCAAGTCCGCGCCCGCCCCGAAGAAGGGCTCCAAGAAGGCGGTGACCAAGGCGCAGAAGAAGGACGGCAAGAAGCGCAAGCGCAGCCGCAAGGAGAGCTACTCGGTGTACGTGTACAAGGTGCTCAAGCAGGTGCACCCCGACACCGGCATCTCGTCCAAGGCCATGGGCATCATGAACTCGTTCGTCAACGACATCTTCGAGCGCATCGCGGGCGAGGCGTCGCGCCTGGCGCATTACAACAAGCGCTCGACCATCACGTCCCGCGAGATCCAGACGGCCGTGCGCCTGCTGCTGCCCGGCGAGCTGGCCAAGCACGCCGTGTCCGAGGGCACCAAGGCCGTCACCAAGTACACCAGCTCCAAGTAGGCGCGCGAGCACGCGGCCTCACTCCTGACCCAAAGGCTCTTTTCAGAGCCACCCACGTTTTCCGAAGAGCGCTGTAGGCAGAAACTTGAAAAACTGCGTGATCTAGTTGTGGCAAAGCCCTGAAGGTTGTTTAAAACGGGTCCTACAGGTCCAACCACAAACGTGCTGTGGGCTGGGAGCTGGGGCCCGCCCTTATGTACGTGTGATCCTTGCTCCCAACCAAGACTTCAGCGCAAAGTAACTTTTTTTCCAAACCTAGCATGCGGTCTCCCCACCTTGGGTTAAGTGGTGCTTTCTGTTAGGAACATGGGGGGTGTCCGGCTGGTGTAGTTCAGTGGATTGAGCTCCTATGGACCAAGAGGTCCCGGGTTCGATTTCTGATCGGGGCACATGCCTGGGTTGCAGGCTTGATCTGCAGGAGGCAGCCCATGTGTGTCTTACTGTTATTTTTCACTTCCTCTTCCTGTCTACCTAAAAGTCAAAACATAAGAAAAATGAACAATGTAACGAAATCACAAGTACTTAAAAAAAACATGGAAATGGTTACAGGAAATGAGGTTTACAATTACAAAAACAGGCTTTTACAATTTAGGATAAAATGCTGTGTGATTTAGAAGGATCCTGTGGGTTTTTCCAAGATCGATTTGGCACTAGGCAGGGGTCTCCGTTTGAAAGCAGCTGTCTCCTCACAGATGCCTGGGGAAGGGTGTCACCTGGCCGGCCTCGTTGGGGCGGAAACGCATGTGCACGGCCCTGGCCGAGGCCCCATAAACCCCACTGATTGCTTCAGGTTCCAGTGTCTAGCGCCTCCAAGGTGCGTGCCTCCATCGCTCTAAGTTCCTGTGCTGTCATGTCCTCCCAGGTTAGGAGAGAGAAGGAAAAAGTCATTGTAAATAGGACTAGAGCAGTGGTTCTCCACCTTGGCTGCACGATAGAATCACCTGGGAATCTTTTTAAAATCCTGATTTCCGGGCCTCATCCTCCGGAAATTCTGTTTCCTTGTGATGGGGCGGGGCCACAGCCTTAGTAACATTCTTAAAATTAGTAAAATTCTTGTTCCCGGGCCATGGCCCCGAGTTCACGTGGGTAGCCCCCTCCTTCACGTGACCACTCCCTCCTGGCGCAGCCACACTGCGTTCACATGACTGTGTTAACGTGAAAATCGTCCCAACCTGTGAAGAATTTTGGGGTTTATTTGAGCCAAACTGTCGACACTTGCAGGGAAGCAGGATCTCAGTGCGTCGGGACAGCGCTCTGAAGATGGGGGTTTTCACCGTGTTTAATAAATCACCGTCAAAGGCAGAGACATGAGCGGGTCACATGAAATCTATTGGCGATGATGAGGGAGACGGGAGAAAGCAAAGCGGGGGTGGGGGGGACCCTGGGATCGGACAAAAAGTGAAATGATGGACGCAGGCTGCCTCTACGCAGGTGGGTGCAGGGGAGTTACAGTCAGCAACTAACACGCTAACAGTCACAGTGAGGGAACCTGTGGTCTCCGCCCTGGTGGCCAGCTGTGCCCTGAGGGGTGGGGAAAGGGAAGTTACAGTTACCCTGACTTTCCCGAGGTGTGTTATCTTAGATGCAAAAGGACAACGGGCTCAGGAAAGACGGAAGTTGGTCTTTGTCAGGGAGGACACTGGCCTAGGACATGACTACCCACCATAGACTGCTTTCTTATTTAAAGGTTTTTAATTTCAGACCCTCCTCTGTGGTCGCTTTAGGTCTCTGGAGTTGGCAAGGCCTCCACGCAGGCCTTCCCGGAGGTAGTCAGGTGAGCATGTGGCCCCTTTTTCCTCCACAGTAGGAATTTCCTACTATTTGTTAATACAGTGAATTCAGTAAAATATGTATTGTCTTATTTATGCTGATAAGGTAAGTATACTTTGGAACTGGAGTTGTCATTGCGTGAGCTCATGGCTATGTTCTAAGCTTTGTTCTGGAGCTGGATGAAAGGCAAACACAAGACACTCACAGGAAGAGGGAAGCGAGAACTGAAGTGACTGCCAACATGTGCCCTTGACGAGCTGCAAATCGTTTTTAAGAAACACTGATTTCACTGAACGGAATCGAACTAATCTTTGAAACTGATTATTCTCATTGAGAAAAGCCAATTAAATATTTGGAGACAATTCGGATTTCAAGTATTTCTTATGTGTGATTGCCCTCCTCCTCTAATATACAGATGACTCAATGTGAGAAGAGACTGAAGTCCACGTGGTCACTCCCTTTATGAAACCAAACGGGGGGAGGCCGGGCTGAGATATTTTGGTGCTGGAAATGGTACAACTGAGGCTGAGCCCCATCGCTGGTCACCCAGAGGCCGGCAGCTGCCACGACTCCCCCAGGACCCTGGAGTTTGGGAAAAGCACTAATTGTTTTCTGCGCCACTTCTTGGTTCCTGCAGGAACAGATTGCTCAAAGGAAGCTCTTTTCTACAGAAAATAATGTACGGCCGTATCTTGTTCCTAGACAGTCTGCAGATTTTTTCTCCCCTCTTTCTATTTTATAAATTATCTTTTAATAATTATTTTTATTTTTAATCCTCGCCCGAGGATATTTTCCCATTGATTTTTTTTTTTTTTTTTTTTTTTAGAGAGAGAGAGGGAAAGACAGAGAGAGAGACATTGATGTGTAACCAGGGCCTGGGCTGGGGAGGAGCCTGCAACCGAGGTACATGCCCTTGACTGGAATCGAACCCTGACCCTTTCGGTCCTCAGGCCGATGCAATATCCACTGAGCCACACCGGTTGGGGCTGTAAATTATCTTGTTAACATTGTTGGGTGAAACCAATCTATTGCTTTCACACCTGCTTGCAGCACAGGATGTGTTAACAATTAGCTAAATGTCGGAGTTACTATGACAACCGCACCGCTCTGAGCCTGCCAGTGGTAATAATTACCGACTGGCGAAGATGGGGTGAGGGTGGAATGAGATAGCAGCTGTGAAACACAGACCAGAAACAGATGGTGCTAGCGCAGTGGCTGCGCAGCATTGCTCCACCGCAAGTGTAGGCTCTGGGATGGGCCTGAACTTGCCTTTAAGATTTTCCAAATACCTGACCCACGGTGAGACAGGGACTTGCCCAGCACACTGCCTGTGGCCTCATTTGTCTCTCTCTCTCTCTCTCTCTCTCTCTCTCTCTCTCTCTCTCTCTCTCTCCTTCCCCCGTCTTTTTGATGGTTTGTTTGTTATTTTCTCTTCTTTTTTTTCTTCTTCTAGTTCCTCTCTCTCTTGTTCTGCAGCCAGATTTGCCCACACCCTGCTTTCCCGTCTCCTGCCTCCCACATATGCTGGGCCTTTCTGTTAGGTTCCCCTGCTCCCTCCTTCCTTCCTTGAAAACTCCTCCTCACCCTGCAGGCCTCTGCTTGGCCCCGGCCTTCCTGGGAGGGTTCCATGACCAGCCCTTCCCGTGGTTCTGGGGTAACTGCCACACAGTTTCCACTTGATTGTCTTTGATTGTCTAGCTGTCACCCAATGGGGTCTGAGCTCGCCCAGAGGGTGGGCGCTGACCTATGAACAAGGAGGTCTCGGACTGAAGGGTCCCGGGTTCTATTCCAGTCAAGGGCACATTCCCAGGTTGTGGGCTCGATCCCCAGTAGGGGGCATGCAGGAGGCAGCCCATCAATGTTCTCTCATTGATGTTTCTATCTCCCTTTCCCTTCCTCTCTGAAATCAATAAAAAATATTTTAAAAAATAAATAGATTTTAAAAAGACAGGACACTGACTAGATCATATTCGTCCTTTATTTAAGAGTGTACATAGACTCAGGTGCTAGGGGTTGTGGGTTAACATCCAATAGCTGTGTCCCCTGGGAAACTACCTCTTCTAGCCCTCCCCTCCTCATCCCCAAAATCAGAGAGGATGATGGGAGGTTGTCGCAGGTTAAATGCACTGGTGGATCTACAAAGTGCCTAGCACAGTGCCTGGCACAGAACAAACCCCAGTGAATTGCCCATCACCATTATGACTGCTATTCTCAGAGTCTAGTACAAGATCAGGTATCTGATGATTATAGAAGTGAATTAACCCATCTTTCCCTTTTTACAGGAGGAGCAAATGGGCTTTAGACACATCTTTCCCCATCACTGGTTACTGCTGGACACTGTGACATCTCACTAGCCAATGAAAATGAGAGATACTAGAAAATAAAGGCATATTTCTAACAATTGTGGAAGAATAATTAAGAACCTGGCTTAAAACATCATTTTTTCCTCTGAGTATAAAAATATTAAATGTGCCATTGTAGAAATTTGTGAAAAGAGAAATATATAAAGCAAATATAGGTATCGTGCTATATATATATATATATACATACATACATACAATTTTCTAGGGAATATTCTTAGAAACACAATTTGTATAGATGTTGCTATTTGTGTAATTCGTCTTCTGTTATTGGCTGTTTAGATTGAGTTCCACCTCTATGCATTATAGATCATACAAATCACACATCTTTGTACATAAATCTATGTTTTAATATTCAATTACTTCCTTTGGATAGAATTCTAGAAGTAGAAATACTAAACCACAAGGTAAAATCATTTTCAAGGCTCTTAATACACAGTGCCAGCTTTTCATTCAGAAGGGCCATGCCAATTAATAATCCCAACATAATATGGAAATTTCTGTTACAGAACTCATATTTACACAGATTTTTTTTAAAGCACTGTTAACCTGATAGGCCAAATTTTTTGTGTGGAAGTTTTCCTTATTTCATTATTAGTGAGGGTAATTTCTCCCCTCACACATTTTTCTTAGCTATGACCCCATACGAAATAATCTGCTGAAAAACGATGGACATAATTGTAATTGTTCCACGGGGAGGCACTATGTAAAAATAAATAGGATCTTAGGTTAAAAAACTACAACAAAATAAACACCTAATATTTATCAGGTGCCTCCTCTGCCCAGGACTCTGCTGGAGTGAAAAACTGTGTTTGGCTGCATTCAACTGAAACTACTCTCACCTACCTTGTCTCTTTTATACACATTTTAAAATATATTCTTACTGATTTCAGAGAGGAAAGGAGAGGGAGAGAGAGAGAGAGAGAGAGAGAGAGAGAGAGAAAGAAAGAAAGAGAGAGAGAGAGACATCAATGGTGAGGGAGACTCATTGATCAGCTGCCTCCTGCAGCCCGTAATCCAGGCATGTGCCCTGACCGGGAATCCAACTGGGGACCCTTCAGTCCACAGGCCAAGGCTCTATCCACTGAACCAAACCGGCGAGGGCCACCTGATCTCATATGCCTCCTAACTTCCCCATGAGAAAGGCTCTCTTGACTGTATCAAGACGACCGCAACAACGCACAACCCTTCTCTTGGAAAACCTCCCGCGTCTCTGCTGTCTGCAGAGCTGCCAGTTCCTCAGGCAAGCAGGGAGGCATCTTCCCGCGGTTCCCTCTGCCGACCCAGGCCCCTGACCCCCTGCACTGCTCCCTGGGCGGCCTTCCAGGAGGCCCCAGCTTAGCGAGCAAACTCAGACCCTGACCGCTCCCTGCGGTGAGTTCCAGGAAACTCGGAGAAACATCCTGGACAATTGTCCCCATGCCTCTCGCCCCACAGCTCTGCAGACACACCTGCCAGCCACGCCTGGGCCTGGTCTGGGTCTGTGGTTCCCATGAAGGTGACCTGATTTATTTATTTTTAATATGTTTTTATTGATGTCAGAGAGGAAGGAAGAGAGAGAGAGAGAGAGAGAGAGAGAGAGAGAGAGAGAGAGAGAGAGAATGATGATGATAAGAGAGCATCATGGATCGGCTGCCTCCTGCATGCCCCCTACCCGGGATCAAGTCCACAACCTGGACATGTGCCCTGATGGGGAATTGAACCACAGCCTCTCCTGGTTCACAGGTCGACACTCAACCCCTGAGCCTCGCTGGCCGGGCTGGGTGACCTGGTTTGGGCCCGGGAGACACCATGTGTGAGCTCAGTGCTACTGGCTCCATCCTCGAGGCTCTCTGATCAGGCTGCAGGGACCCAGGGCTGGTTTTTGTCAGAAGCAACCCACACACCTTGCACATTATGGCTGATCAGATTGTGTTTGTCCAAACAAGGGCAGACCCTGCAGCTTTTAGACGATTCTAGAAGCATCCAGTTCTGCAGGAGGCCTCTAAGAGATCTGTGTTAGTTCCTTCACACACATGCACAATTGTCGATGAAATTTGGGGCAGGACTAATGTCTTTTCTCCACTCCACCGTTTGGAAGGTCACTGAGAAAAGGTGGGATAAGTCTCCAGCCAAAAAGCAATGTTACGTTTACAAGGGAAAGAGGAAATCGGGAGCTTCTCCTTGAATTTGCTGACAATCGAGGGTTTTGTGGAGTCGTTTGGGCATCTTGGGCCATTTTTCCGGAAAAGGTGAGAAGGCGTGTGAAGTCCAGCTCCCCAAGCACCTTCCGGCAGGGGAACCCGGCCCTTCTGTGCAGACGATGTTTGTGGGCTTCAAGTTTTGGGGGGAAAACAAACACAAACGCTCCTCCCCGCCGCAAGGGGCGGGGCGAGGCCTAGGCGACGCACCAATCAGAGCACGCCCCGCCCTATATAAGGCGTGAGGTTCCCCCTCCCGGCGCTTGACGCTCCTCCCTGGCTCTCCCCTGTGGACCCTCCGCCCTGGGATGTCCGAGACGGCCCCTGTGGACCCGGCTGAGCCTGGCCCGGCTTTCATGGCGAAGCCGACCGTCAAGAAGCGAGGGAAGAAGCAGGTGGGCCTGGCGGGCGTGACTCGCAAGACGCCCAGCCCGTCGGTGTCCAAGGTCATCACGGAGGCCTTGTCGCTGTCCCAGGAGCGGGCGGGCATGTCGCTGGCCGCGCTCAAGAAGGCGCTGGCGGCCGCGGGCTACGACGTGGACAAGAACAACAGCCGCATCAAGCTGGTGCTCAAGAGCCTGGTGAGCAAGGGCACCCTGCTGCAGACCAAGGGCACCGGCGCCTCGGGCTCCTTCCGGCTCAGCAAGAAGGCGGCTCCCGAGCTGGTCAAGGTCAAGAAGGCCGCGGCCGCCAAGGGCAAGAAGCTGGTCTTGTCCCGGGAGGCCAAGTCCCCCAAGAGCTCCGGCGCCAACAAGAGAGCTCAGAAGCCGCGGGCATCGGCATCCCCGAAGGCCGCCCGAGGCGTCAGGAAGGCGGCGGGGCCCAAGGGCCGGCCCCCGCGGAAGAGCCCGGCCAAGGCCAAGGCCGACAAGCCCCCGGCCGGGAGGCCCAAGGCGACCCAGCAGAAGAACAAGCCCAGGAAGGGAGCCTCTAAGAAGTAAAAGGCCCATCTTCGAACGAAAAAGGACACAAAATAAACCCAAAGGCTCTTTTAAGAGCCACCCAAGTCACAGTAAAACGGCACAGCACTGGGGGCGGCTGGAAGCTCATGGCCGCCAGGTCAACCTCCTTGCAAGCGCGCGATGAGGTGAGATGTTTGGTGAGACTCGGACAGGCCTGTTAGGACCTGCATGTGCGCAGTTCTGCCTAAAATACCCCGGCGCTGCCCGGCTCCAGATGCCGGCGTGTACCCTCGGCTAGAACACCTCATGCCCGTGTCAACTTCGGCTCTACCGGAAGTGCCAGTGCTATGTAGAGAGAGAGGGGTGGAGAGCTGCCCAGAGCCCCAACATACCTAAATTTTTCTTTAACAAGTGCCACATTGCGTTTTACTTTTATGTGGTGTCATCCTGATGGGATTTTTTTGTTGATTGCAGAGAGGGAGGGGGGAGCATCAACGAGGAGAATCGGCTGCCTCCTGCACTGGGCCCCACTCGGGATCGAGCCCACAACCCGGGCATGTGCCCTGACCTCCTGGGTCATAGGTTGATGCTCAACCACTGAGCCATGCCAGCCGGGCAAAAGGTTGTTTAAGTCTGGTGTCCACGGGCATTGTAGGGGTCATACACAGACATCAAAGTGCCAGAATTTGGATTATAAAGAATTTTTTTTTACATCTTTAATGTTAAACTGGTTTTGTTTACATTATGAGTGATTAGCCAGTAAAAGTCACAAATATTTACATTTGTCACAAGAGTATTGAAATGCTATTTATCCTTATTTCCATAGTATATAGTTACTATGCTATTGTCACATTTTTTAAAAGTTGGTTGGATAATATGATTGCTCTGTTTAATACGATTGTGGCTCCATGTATTTTATTTAGGAAGAGTGTATAGGTGGTGCCCCACAGGCAGAAAAATGCTAACCCTGGTCTCTAGGGAAATGTTGGAGGCCGCACAGTTGTTAGGGTCTGCCTCAAACGTTTGTAAACAAAAACTGCTTGTATGGGAAAACGCTCCAAGTTAATGCATGTTTCTCATTTTAAAATTAGCTTATTTTCACTGTGACTTGGCATTCTTATTAAAAATCATTGTAAATATGAAATTCATACTGTTAATCCTATTCTGGGCCTTGGTGTTTAAGTGCAAAAGGATGTGCCACATCCTTCCAAGTTGAGCATCTTCTCCAGGTGGCTCACTAGCTCCGACCCTTTCAGAACTCATTTGTACAACTGGGCCTCTAAGGAAAAGATTTAAATTGTGTCTCATATGAACAACGACTGACATCATGGCTTCAATTTGTGTAGAATCAGCCCCGAGTGCAAGCCTCGCTTGGATATGACACCCAGTTTCCTTGGAGGCTGGAGATGTTCTGGAAATAGGCTTTGGTCACCTGACAAGCGTTGGACTGACCTCGGACCCGCAGACCCTCATTTCTCCCAGGAAAAGGGACCAACAACTGGCCTCATCCCACCCTGCAGCCACCGGTCTCCCAGCATCGCTCAAGTCACATGTCTAAAACCCGTTCCTCAACCCCATGGGCCCCTGTGCTGCTCCGGCCTTTTAGCACCCGGCACACAGCAAGTTAGCAGCCAGGGCGGCGTGGCTCAGTGGTTGAGGGTTGACCTTGAACCAGGAGGTCACAGTTCAATTCCTGATCAGGGCACATGCCTGGGTTGCAAGCTCCAACCCCGTTGGGGGCATGCAGGAGGCAGCTGATCCATGATTCTCATTGATGTTTCTCTCTCTCTCCCCCCATCTCTGAAATCAATAAAACAACAAAAAAGTAAACCCACCAAGGTTTTCCCTACCGTTCTGGGAACAGCAATTAACCCCTTCCTTTAGCCACAGAAAAATGGCCCAGTAATCCCAGCCCCGAAATTTAACCTGGTTTTCCACCCGCACCGGGTATTGTCCCTGAGAGCTTGTCCCCAAGGGGCTTCATTGGCATAACCGTGGATCAGGCCACAGGAACTAGCGTTCCGGCCACGCCCAGCGGCCCATCGTGAGAAGGTTCTGGAAATCTTCAAACGGCCTTTGGTTTTGTTACAGAAAGCGAGTCTGTGGATTCAACCTGAGGACATAACACCTTTTATAACCATATTGTAATGTTTGAATGGTCCATAACAACAAAAAATTCCCCACTGTTTATAGCTGGCACATTTAAAATGGAAAACGAAAAAATAAAAGGAAAAATAAGTAAGAAGGAAGAACAGCTGGCAGCCCTGGGAGTGGGGTGGGGGAGGCGCCTGAGAGCTGGTGCGGCGGGATCTCTCACTTCACAAACGGACGCCGGGCCGGAGGGCGGAGGGAGTTAGAGACCAGAGTTAAAGCCCGACCCCCTCAGTCAAAGGTAATTTACAAACAGCTTGGCCTCGGGCTTAGGGAGGGGCCCGGCCTGAGGCCTAACAGAAATCAGCGAAGGCCATTACATTTACACCCAAACCCTGGAAAGAAGGGAGGAGTTCACAGTGAGCTTTCCCGACATCGCCCGGGGCAAGTCGGTCAGGCATGAACACCCAGCCTTTCCGTCCAGGTCGAATTCTACGCAGTGGGTTACCGTGATCGTCTCACTGCACCTCACACACCGGATTTGTAAAGTCTATTCAACTCCCCTCCCCCTTCCCCCTCCCCTCCCCCCCTCCCCCTCCCCCTCCCTCTTCCCGCACTAGGAACCAGGTGGACCGCCCTCGCAGGGCTCCGCGCCACAGCAATCTTCTCCCCAACCACGGCCTGTGGTGGTTATTGGGGGACGCGATAGAGTGAAGTCCCTGCCAGAAAAATTAAAGTGGGGCCTCCAGGAATTCATATCCTCCGATGAGAGCCCGAACCTAGCGAGGACCTCTCCCATTTGCTTGCTCCTGCGGGTCACCCCGTAAGTCCCCGCTCCCTCCCGCTGAGCCGAGGGCGCCGGCGCCCTGCGAACCGAAGATTAAGCCGCGCAGACATCAAACAGAAGTGCCCACAAGTAAACGAGCACCGGAGCGCGCGCAGCTCTTCCGAGAGGGGGTGGGCGGCCCTGAAAAGGGCCTTTGGGGGGAGCCGGGGCGGGGGGCGGCCTCAGCCGCCGAAGCCGTAGAGGGTGCGGCCTTGGCGCTTGAGCGCGTAGACCACGTCCATGGCCGTGACCGTCTTGCGCTTGGCGTGCTCCGTGTAGGTGACGGCGTCGCGGATCACGTTCTCCAGGAAGACCTTGAGCACCCCGCGCGTCTCCTCGTAGATGAGCCCGGAGATGCGCTTGACGCCGCCGCGCCGCGCCAGGCGCCGGATGGCGGGCTTGGTGATGCCCTGGATGTTGTCGCGCAGCACCTTGCGGTGGCGCTTGGCGCCGCCCTTGCCCAGGCCCTTCCCGCCTTTGCCGCGACCGGACATGGCTGCAGTTGCAGTGAAGGTTCGCGCTCCACGCAGCCCTTTAAATAGAATGTGTGCGGACCTGATTGAGAACCACAGGCGCCGCGCTGTTTTTTTTCTAAATTAGGTCATCGCGGGGGCGGAGCGAGGGGAAGAGATGAACATTTCAACGTTGTGATTGGCCAGTGAACCTGGGCTTATTGGGGCTGGAAGGGGAGGAGCAGATTTCCTTGAAAGGCTTTCGTTTCTTTTCTGTCAATGTTTTTTTTCGTGCTAGTTAATAAATTGGGTCCATTTTCCTGTTGTATGACGCGGGAAAAGGTTCGCTCAATCTTTTTATTTCCACTGAGAAACGAGTACACTATGTAATGGTTCCCTGGGGGATGTAGACATAGTAAGGATGGTGGATTTGTCGGTGGAGGGACTTTTCCATTTAGTCCTTGTAATATTCCTGTTTTAAAAGACGTATTCTGACTGCTTTTTCTCTTTTGGAGAAAGTGTGAGCCTGGCCATGAAGAAGCTCTGGGCCCAAGGGCCTGGTGTTTGGACAGATGGAAAGGCTGACAAAGAATTGAACATTAAACCCTCTTCCTCTTCTTCACCATTTGAACACTTACGAGTTGGCTCCTTTGTCTGTAAGGCCTGAGTCGGGAGCATAGCGCTAAACTCCAACAAGCAGTTGTCTGGACCCTGCTTCTGGCCCGCACAGCTTTGCCTGCAATTCCTAACCAGCTCCCTTTCCTCCTTTATTAATCCCTTTCAACCTTTTTAGAGACAAGAATAAACGTTTTGTAGAAGTGGGGATTAAGTGTTGGGGAGGGCTAATACGCGATTAAGGTCGTCACAAAGCCCTCAGGGCCTTCCGCTGAGAGGCCTTTGAGGAGGTTATTGGTATTGTAAACAAGGCTAAGCAATTTTTGAAATTTCCCACTGAGAGAGTCACTCCAGTTGAAAGAAAAAAAAATGAGACACCTCTCCCCATTCTGGTTAATAAATAAATGGCTATTTTGGAAACTTAGAATGACACTGTTAATGTAAAAAACAAACAAACATGCAAACCTGTAAAGAATTTTTTGGGTTTATTTGAGCCAAACTGTAGACAATGGCCGGGAAGCAGGATCTCAGTGTATTGGGATCGTGCTCTGGAGAATGGCAGTTTTGCACCTTGTTTTATACATTACAACCCAAGGAGGAGAGGTAAGTGGGTGACAGAAATCCACTGGTGATGGATTAGGGAGGGATTGGATAAAAAGTGAAATGATGGGCACGTGCTTCCTCTGCACAGGTGGGTACAGGGTAGTTAAGGGTCAACAATTAACATGACAACAGTAACAATGAGGGATGTGCGGTTCCAGTCCTAGCGCTATTCGTTATGCCCTGGGGGGTCCAGAAAAGGGAAGTTACAAGTTACCCTGACTTTTCATAGGTGTTATCTTAGATGCAAAAAGACAACAGGCTCAGTAAACATCGAAGATGATCTTTGTCGGGGAAGATATGGGCCTGGGACTTGACACCCACCATAAACTTCTCTTTAACTAAAAGATTTTAATTTCAGACCATCCTTTGTGGTGACTTTAAGTCTTGAGTTTGCAAGGCTGTCTCGCAGGCCTTCCCGGAGTCAGGTGAGCATGTGGCCCCTCGTCCCCAAGACTGGCCTGAGGAGGACCACAATCATCAGACTCCCGTCAGAGGAGAGGGGAGGCGGGGGCAGGGGACAGGGAGGAAGCTCTGCGTGGCACATGCTTTTTGTATCGTTTTAGAGCTGCCCCAAAGGTTACATTCTTCCTCCCCCAACTGAGAGTTGTTAGGGCCCCGACTTTCACTGTCCCCCCCTCTCCCCCCCCCGCCCCCGCGCCCCAACGCTGCCTACACACACACACACAGACACACACACACACACACACACACACACACACACACACACACTGTAACCGCAGGAGCAGCTCGGAGGGTCCGCCCTGCGCAGGTTTCAGACACCACAGACCCAACCGCAAGGCCTGCCGCCGCGCATGCGCAGAGGAGAGAACTTGGACCACCCGCCGCACCGGAAACCACGGACTCCAGACGGGCCGGGAACCTAAACGGGGAGCCCTTTCTGAAGCCGGGGTCCACTGTCCAGGCCTCTGACCATAAAGAGCCAAGTTCCAAGGTCCTCCCATCGGAACGTGCCCGCCAGGCTTCCGCATCCTGTTCCCCCTGAACCTTAAAAACCTAATACAGAGGCCGGAGGTGAGGCCCATTAGGTCCCAGGCCTCCGAGGCTGGAGACCTGCAGATCAATAAACTTTTCCCACTCCACACCCTGGCCTTTTGAATTTTGGCTCTTCCCCTCCCCCTCCCGCACACACACACACACACACACACAAACTAACTGGAAGAATTTTGGCTTTTTAAAAATGTTTTTCTCCTTTAGTATAAAGACATTACCACTTTTATCTTTATATTTGTGTGTGTGTGTGTGTGTATATATATATTGATTTCAGAGAGGAAGGGAGAAGGAGAGAGATAGAAACATCAGTGATGAGAGAGAATCATTGATTGGGACCTGCACCAGGGTCCTGTGCTGCGATGGGAAATCGATCCTTGACCTCCTGGCTTATCGGTCAGCGCTGAGCCACACTGTCCGGCAGGTGTCTTGTTTTTTTAAGTGTGTGTGTGTGTGTGTGTGTGTGTGTGTGTGTGTGTGTGTGTGTAAAGAATGCCTCCAGTACATGCTGTTATTATATAACACATTTTTGCTTATACCGCCCAGCAGCCCTTCACCAACTGTGCACAGATGGCCAGTCTTGTTTGCCTTCTGTCTGAGTCCAGCGATTCGCAGAGCTGGTGACATTTCTTATTTCCTCCCATTTCCAGGTGCTTTTCTACACCAGCGATGACCTCCAGGGCCCCAGCCCCAGCTCCGGGTGTCCCAGGGCCACTGCGCTGTTGGACTGCGGCCACCAGAGGGCGCCCATCTCCGCAATACCAGGCTTAGCAGGCGGTTTTGCCAGAAGCCAACTAAGTTAACAGCATTCAGCCTGGCTGCCCTGGCCCAGTGGGTGAGCTTTGACCTATGAACCAGGAGGTCACGGTCACCGCACAGGCCGGGGTTGCGGGCTCCATCCCTACTGGGAGGCGTGCAGGTCAATGACTCTCATCATGGATGTTTCTATCTCCCTCTCCCTTCCTCTCTGGAAAAAAAATAAAAAAGATTTTAAAAGGTAAAGTTTTGGTTTTGCAAATGCAGTTGACCTGAAGAACTGATGAACGAGGCCGGAAAAATTAAGCTAAGAAAGACTGAAGGACCGTGGAGATTTTTAACGGCAGCTGTAAAAAAAGGACAATGAACAAGTCCCAGTGGCAGATGGTTCACACCTGTGTCCTGTAAAGACCAGGGAGGGTGTTTCTGGAAACCCCAGCCTGTGAGATAACGCCAAGCGGAAACAAACGGCGGCCTAGTTCATTGTAACACATCCTGGAGGGGGGAGAAGGATGCTTCTTGGCCGAAGCTGTGGGGACAGGAGAAATACATACATGTACATACATGTACAGCGAAAGCATGTGTCCCTGTGCGTCCAGCATGGGTTGGAGGGAAGATCGTTACTGGACGCCAGGCGTTCCGTTCCGGCTTGGGGTGCTCTGCTCCGGAGGGAGACGCTGTCCTCCGGCAGTTTCCGTTCCTTCCAGCAAGTAAAGGGAGGCCGAGCCAAGGCTTAGGCACACGGTCTGGTCCGCTCCAGGCTGATTCCTCGTTCTGCAGTTGGCGGAACCTGCCGGGTGGGGTCAGGTCAAGCCCATCTGGTTAGAGCTGCGTCTGCAAAACACTGTTGTGCATGTGAACACTTAGCAAGAGCTGCCCAGACCTGAGACCCTTCTGGGAGTTAACAAAATAACCAAGGTGTTGCAATTCAGATGGTAATATTTCTGGAGCAAAGAAAAACAGTGAAGTCATCTATCAGGGTTTAATGAAAATAGTCCATGAAACACATTGTAAGAAATTTAGAAGCAGTACAAAGTTACCCCAAATAACATAATCCTATATAATAGAAGGGTAACATGCAAATTGACTGAACAGCGGAATGACCGGTCGCTAGGATGTGCACTGACCACCAGGGGGCAGACACTCCGTGCAGGAGCTGCCGCCCTGGTGGTCAGTGCGCTCACACAGGGGGAGCTCTGCTCAGCCAGAAGCCAGGCAGCTGTGGTGGCGGGAGCTTCTCCCACCTCCAAGTCAGCGCTAAGGAGCAGCGAGCAGGCGGGTGGTAAGGAGCAAGGGCTCCCCGACTGCGAGAGGGCTCAGGCCGGGCTGAGGGACTCCCCGCACCGAGTGCACGAATTTTCATGCACCGAGCCTCTAGTAAGTATATATATATGTAAGGCGGAAAAACCCAGCAGAAAAAATCATGCAGTACTCAGCACAGTTCATCATGCATTTATTAAAATATGTGCGTTGGATGCTTTTTATATCTTCATGCAGCAATAAGACTGAGGAGCACACATTATTCATAGAGATTATCATTGGCTAGTGGATGATAGTTTCAAGTTAATTCCTTTTCAACGTTTCTATAGCAAGCACATGTTACATGTATCTTCATCCAACTGAAAAAAAGATAGTTGAGATCTCTTTGCCCAAACTGAGTACCTACCAGCACACTTTTGAGTTATATTTGGTCTCGTGAGGTACCTGCCGTCTGAGACAGAAGGCCTCGTGCCACAGCTTTGCAACCAAATATATGCAGCAGCAGCAGTAGCAAGAAAGAACAGGCCAGCCCTGGCCAGTGTGGTTGAGTGGTTAGAGGGTCACCCCTTGCACCAAAGGGTCGCGCGTTTGATTCATGGTCAAGGGCCGGTGTAAGGACCCAGGGCCAGTGTAAGGACCCAGGTCCTCTCCATAGAGGAGACCAGAGGGCGGGGACAGGGGGGCCACTGGGGGACAGAGACAGGGAAGATCGAAAGGAAATGGGTCGGGAAGTGTGTGCACCTGCGCACATTCCCAGTAGGAGGACGGATGCCCTGAGAGAAGCCGCAGGCTCTTCTCCCAGCTTCCAGAGAATCCCGAGTCCAGCAAACTTCAGTAGCCTCGCTGCGGAGGGAGTCGCAGGGGGCGGGAAACTGAGGCAGGCTCTCCCTGCAGCCTGGGACCCACAGGGCCGCGGGGTGTCGGCAGGTAGGAACCCAAAACCTAAACGGGGGACGGCAGAGAGCTGGGGTTCCTGGGCCGGCTCCCATCTGCGGGTGCAGCTCTGTCCTCCAGCACCAAGGTCACCTGGGCGCCCGCTCTGAGTCTCCTACCGGCTCCTTCCCACGGGGTCTGCAGGCTGTACCTCATTCACGGTCGGCGAGGACATAGCTCCCCAGGGTGCCTCCTGCAGAGACAAGAATCTGGGCATCACCTTCCCCCTCCCTCACCTCCCTCATCTGCTCACCTCAACTCTGACCTCTCCCTCCCCAAGGAATACATGTTTAAAATATCCTATCCTATATAATAAAAGGCTAATATGCAAATCCGCCGAAGGCAGAACCACCAGTCACTCTAATGTGCACTGACCACCAGGGGGCGGACGCTCAGTGCAGGAGCTGCCCCTGGCGGTCAGTGCGCTCCCACAGGGGGGGCCCCTCAGCCAGAAGCCGGGCTCACAGCTGGCGAGCGCAGTGGTGGTGGTGGGAGCCTCTCCCACCTTCATGGCAGCACTAAAGATGTCCGACTGACGGCTTAGGCCTGTGGGGAGTGGGCCTAAGCCGTCAGTCAGACATCCCCTGAGGGTTCCCAGACTGTGAGAGGGCACAGGCCTGGCTGAGGGATGACCACCCCTCCAACGGACCCTCACACCCCAACCCCGAGTGCACGAATTTTGTGGACTGGGCCTCTAGTCTATATGTTTTTATTGATTTCAGAGAGGAAGGGAGAGAGAAACATCAATGATGAGAGAGAATTATGGATCGGGTGCCTCCTGCACGCCCCCTATTGGGGGTCGAGCTTTCTTTCTGGGCAAACCCTGTCATTCCTGTTCCCCCAGGGGAGCCAGTGCCTCCAGGGAGCAGGTGCCCTGGGCCCTCCCCACCCCCGGCCCTGCCCATGTCCTGCAGAAGCCCCACACCCTGGGCAGACTTCCTCCATCTTCCTACTCACGGGAAGCCCGCCTCCTCCGCAGGAATCTGAACAAAACCCCAGTGAAGAAGATGACGATGATGACACTCATGAGGGTCCCGCAGGTGACGCCAAAGACCAGGGAGCCCGACATGGAGGGCTCTGAAACACAGCAGCCAGTGGGCGACGGGGAAGCCGGGCCCAGGGCACCCCTCCCGCCCAGGGCACCCCTCCCACCTAGGGCACCCCTCCCATCCAGGGCACCCCTCCCATCCAGGGCACCCCTCCCGCCCAGGGCACCCTTCCCATCCAGAGCACCTGCCCCTCCCAGGGCACCCCCTCCTGCCATGTGGACCCCTCTGTCCCATTCTCGATGGGTGTCCTCGCCCGGGCTGGTCCGTACCCCAGGTGGCAGTGAGGGGCTGCTCCAGGCCGGGGTGCTGCACCTGGCAGGCATATCTCTGCTCCTCCCCAGGGGGCACGGCCAGGGCCACCTGGGCCTGGTAGGTCCCGTCCCCGTTGGGCAGCAGGTCCCCGGGCTCCGCATCCTTGGCGTCCAGAGGCTGCCGGTCCTTCAGCCACGTCATGGTGACATTGGGGGGGTAGAAGCTCAGAGCCTGACACCGCAGAGTGGTCGCTGCCGAGGCCACATGGCGCGTCACCCGCACCGAGGGGGGCACTGGGGGAAGGAGGAGCGTGTGGGGAGGGGACCCCGCCACCCTCCCCAGGAGCACCCCGACTTTCACTTCCCTTCTGCTCCATGTGGGAGGAAGGACACCCTGCACAGGCCCCGCTGCAGACACCCCCAAAGTGCCAAGCCCTGGCCGGTGTGGCTCAGTGAGCAGAGCATCGCCCTGCGGACCAAAGGGTCACAGGTTCAATTCCAGTCAAGGGCATGTACCGTGGCTGCCCAGGCCCAGGCCCTGGTTGGGGTGGGTGTACGAGGCAACCCATTGATGTCTCTCTCTCACATCGATGTTTCTCTCTGTCTCTTCCACTCTCCCTAAAAATCAATGGAAAAATATCCTCGGGTAAGGATTTTTTTTTTAGTTTTTTATTTATTTTTTACAGAGAGGAAGGGAGAGGGATAGAGAGTTAGAAACATCAATGAGAGAGAAACATGGATCAGCTGCCTCTTGCACACCCCCTACTGGGGATGTGCCCGCAACCAAGGCACATGCCCTTGACCGGAATTGAACCCGGGACCCTTCAGTCCGCAGGGTGACGCTCCATCCACTGAGCCAAACCGGTCAGGGCTCGGGTGAGGATTTTTTAAAAAAATGTTCCAAGATGCTCTTGGAGGTGTGTCCTGGGAGGAGTCATGCCCCTCAGCCTGGGGCGCTGTCCCTCCTGTCGGATGCCCACCCGTGGCCCGTCTTCCGCGCTGTGAGCCTATTAGGTTGAATCCGGTAACACCGCCTTCACGGGCACGAAAATGACTGAATGCGCCTGTCGGCAATCTCACCTGGCTCAACCAGCAAGTATTCTTTTAATATATGTAACTATTTTCATGTGTTTTTATTGATTTTTAGAGAGAGAAGAAGGGAGAGGAAGGGCCGGAGGTATTCTTGTAAGACAGTGGCCGGCAGGGCCCATGGCCACGCGCTGTGAGAACCTGTGTTGGCCTCAAGGCTGCGGCCACTCTGACTGGCTGCCTCCTGGCCTACCCCCCCCCACACACACACACCCCCCACACACACCCCGCCGCCGGGTAATTTCTTGTTTCTTTGGTTTTCCTGTGATATTTGACGTTTCTGATCCTAAAAGGCACACATGCTCGCAGGCCCAGGGTTCTTGGTTAAATTGAGAGCAGATACATCGTTGGCTACTTGCAAGGTGAACCCGGAATGACAGCCAGGACTCATGTCCGTGTGACGGTCCCACGGAAACGGTGGAGCCGCCCTGGCTGGGGTGGGTCTGTGGTCAGAGCGGCGGCGCGGGCACCTAAGGCTGCCGGTTGATTTCCAGCCGCGGGCACGTACCTGGGCTGCAGGTTTGATCCCAGCCCCAGTAGGAGTGAGTGCAGAAGGCAACCAGTCCCTCTCTCCTCTCTTTCTCCTCCCTCCCTTCCACTCTCTCTAAAAAGGCGAGGGGAAAACCTCCCCGGGTGAGGATGAACAAACCAGCAAAGGGTGGCGACCTCAGAGCAGGAACCTCAGCTCTGCCTTGGCCGCCTGGAGACGCCAGCGCCAGCTGTGCCCGCACCCCCTCCACGGTGCCCGCCATACCTTGCCGGTCCAGGACCCCGGTCCCCAGCTCCAGCAGCCGCCCCAGCTGCTCGGGGCAGAGCCTCTCCAGGTAGGCCCGGTTCTGCCTGGCCCGGATCGCGTTCTCTTCCCACTCCATCTTGGTGGCCCAGGCCCCGGGCTCTGCGGCTCTCCAGCTCAGCGCCTCGGGGCGGAACTCCAGGTGGTCCTCGCCGTCGTAGCCGTATTTCCAGAAGCCGCTGGTGCTGTTGTCCGCCCCCACCGCGCAGCCCAGGGCCACCTGCAGCGTGTGGGGCCCTGGCAACACCCCCGATTCGTTACTTAAGGAACCAAAGGGGCAGGCGGCTCTCTCCTCCATCCCCAGGACCCAGGGACCCCAGGAAGCAAACTCCTTCCTTCCTCCATGCCCCCCAACACCCCAAATCTCCTTCCTTCCCCCAACACCCCAAATCTCCTTCCTTCCCCAGCACCCCAAATCTCCTTCCTGCCTCCCCGTGACCCCAAATCTCCTTCCTGCCCAGAACCTCCCGGGCCTGGCCTCCCCTCTGCCCGCCCTCCCGCACCCGAGCTGTGGTTGCGGTTGTCCATGATGGTCCAGAAGTCCAGCGTGAACATGTGGTCCCAGCCTTTGAGGCTCTGGCTCAGCTGCAGCCACAGCGGGCCGGCCGCCCTGACCCACGGGGCGCGGGGCTCCGCGCGGCGACTCTCGTGATCGTAGAACACGAACAGCTGCTCGTCCACGAAGCCCGCGGCCTGGAACAGCGGCAGCCCCAGGTCCGGCTCCGTGGCGCCCATCAGCAGGTAGCGCAGCGAGTGCGGTCCTGGGGAGGCAAGAGGCGGCTGGGGCCCGGGGAAGGGACGGGGCGCGGCGGGAGCCCGGGGCTGCGAATCAGCTCCCACCCGGGTCCCGGGGCCCCGCCTGTGCAGATGCGGGCGCTTCCCTCCCTCCCAGCGCCTGTCCCGCCGCTCCCGCCGCGGGCCCTCCCTGTGCCGAGTGTGGCCGCCACCCCGCTGCCCGGCACGGCCGGGCGGACAGGCTTCCCGAGGGCCAGGCTGAGGCCGGGGCCCAGCACGGAGCCGGGAGCCGGTGCTCAGAGCACTTAGCGCCGCCAGAGGCCGAGACGCGCTGAGCAGCAGCCTCCAGCCACGCCCACCGCGAAGGTCAGGAGCCCCGGCGACCACGGGCCAAGCTGACCTCTGACCTCTCACGGCGGGGGGTGCCCACATTGCAGAAAGGTCAGGGCGGACCCAGGGGCGCATGGACGCACCTCTGCCTGTGCCCCCGCAGGCTCGCCCTCGGCCCCTGGGAAACTAGCCTAGTGCTTCCTCGGCGCCAGGAAACCCGATCCCTAAAGTCTCGGGGTCCGGGGCGTCCTCCCCTCCCCGCCCCCCCGAGCGCCCGTGAAATCAGCGCCTGAACCATCCCCGACTTCCGCAGAGCGGAGCGGACGCGGCCCCGCGCGGGCACCCTGGGCCCTGCCCCCTGGACCCAGAACCGAACTTCAGCCCCCAAAAAGGAGGAAGTTGTGTTTCCAGGCGGAGTAACAGTCAAGCGCCGCACAGATTCCTAACGGGGGGCGGGGGGCGGGGGGGGGCGCCCAGCCCAGGTGCGGAGCTCAGGCCCCCGCCGTCCGCCTGCGCACACGCCCCCCGCGCCCCTCGCCCTGGACGCACCCCGCAAGGACACATCGAGGGCGCGGTGGCCGGGAAACGGGACGCAACCGGCAGGAGAGACGCAAACCCGAGACTCGCTAGGAACCTGCCGCCGAACTCGGCCTCCGGGAGCCACCCGGGGTCGAGGGGAGGTGGGGGGGCGGCGCTGCGAGCGATCCGCAGGGCGGGGACCGTGGGTGGGGACCAGGCTGGGCGCCCCACGGCCCGGTCCTCCCGGGAAGGTTGGGGAGGGGGTTGCCCGGGGCCGACGGCTCCCCGCAAACTAGGCGCCCCCCCTCCTCCGCGCCCGCACCGCACTCACGCGCTCGGGCCTGCGTGTCCACGGCCCGCACCCCGGGCGCCTCCAGCGCCGCCAGCGCCCCGAGCAGCAGGAGCAGCGCGCGCCTGGCCGGCGGGCCCATCGCGGGCGGCGCGCGGGGACTCGGTGCCCGGAGCAGTCACTCCGCGGCCATCGCCGCCTGCAAGTTCCTGGCCCGCGCAGGCCCTTTCCGGCCACGGGAGCGTGTGCCGCCCTCGGCCTGGTCTTCCTGCCCCCGAGCCCGCGTGGGGAACGCCCTGGGACGGATCCGCTGCATCCCAGACTCCAAGCCCAGGGCAGGTTGCTGACCCGGGAAAGGACCTGTAACCACTTTCCTGTTTTATTTTTTAAAAATTGATTTCGGAGAGGAAGGGAAGGAGAGATGGAAGCGTCAATGGTGAGAGATTCATAGATCGGCTGCCTCCTGCAAGGCCCCCACCGGGGATGGAGCCCGCAACCCGGGCCTGTGCCCTGACCAGGAATCGAACCACAGCCTCCTGGTTCCTAGGTCGACGCTCAACCACTGAGCCCCGCCTGCCGGGCGGAATTCTTATTATTTTATTTGTTATATGTTTTAGGAGGGAGCGGGGACACCATGCAGGGGGGCAAAGAACAGCGACCTGGAGAATGCGGCCCGGAGGGCGCCCGCAGCGGGCAGGGGTCCAGGCAGGGCCCCCGGAAGGGCCTGGTTCCAGGGGGGTCCCCGGAAGGCGGGGTCAGGAGCCGGTCATCTCCATGCAGAGGAACATTTTCCAAGGAAGCACGGAGGGAGCGCGGCGCTGGGTGTGGGCGGGCTCCCCCAAGATGCGCTCCTCTCAGGCAGGTGCCCGAGCAACTCCGGATCACCTACCTGGGGAGACCCGACAGCAAGAGGGATGCTGGGAGCTGAAACTTTTTTCCCTTTTAAATAATCTTTACCCGAGGAGACTGCAACTGAGGCACGTGCCCCTGACGGACTCGAACCCTGGACCCTTCAGTCCGCAGGCCGACGCCCTACCCACTGAACCACATAGGCCGGGCGGGAGTTGGACTTTTTAAAGGCCGGATTTTCTACTGTGGTTCCTGGACCGGGAACGTCATCCTCACTTGGAACCTGTCAATCAATGGCCAATTCCCGGCGGATCCCAAACTACTGAACCTCAAAGGCAGCAGCGGGGCCTGCTCGTCTGTTTTAAGACCCCCCCCCCCCTGCCACCCCCGCGCCACACACACACACACCCCTTCTGATGCGCAGTCAACGGGCAAAGGGCTCCTACCTGCTCTGGGGCGGGACTGGGCTGGGCGACCACACAGCTCCCGCCCCTGCCCGCCGCTGTCCATCCGAGTGTCATGCCCACGGCCGCCGGGGGTCTTAGCTTTGCAGCTGCAGCTCAGCCCCCATCTCAGCGCAGCTCCAGCGCCTTAGAGTCCATCACTTTCCCTTTGCCCACGGCCCGCGCGTCGTGTGGCTCATCGTAGCAATTGACGTACAAACTCACTTGACTTACTGTTTATGGGAGAAAAGTTGAAAGCAGATAAGCAAAATGAGGAAAACAAAAACCACTACATTGGTTTGTCAGAGATCAAACGCTCAGGACGTGTCAGTGCGGCTCCTGCTGGTGTTCTTCACAGACAGAGCCCCAGCCTGGATGTGCATAGATAACGGCCTGCTATCCGCACTTTCCACTGTTTAGGTGTGGAGTGAAAGCAGCGGTGAGTGAGCGAGGGAATGAGTGATCAAGATTAGCCTGAAGCCCAGCGGGCGTGGCTCAGGGGTTGAGCATCAACCTAGGAACCAGGAGGTCACGGTTTGATTCCCTGTCAGGGCACAGGCCCTGATTGCCGGCTTGATCCCCAGTAGGGGGTGTGCAGGAGGCAGCCGACCCATGATTCTCTCTCATCATTGATGTTTCTCTCTCCCTCTCCCTTGCTCTTTGAAATAAAACATATATATATATACATATATATTTTTTTTTGGGGGGGGGAGATTAGACTGTGAAGCCAACTGCAACCCCCACCCCCTGAGGCCCTCTGGCCCCCGTGTTTCCGGAGCCCCTGGGACTGTGAACAGTAGAGACGTCCTATTGTGGCCGTAACAACAGGAGCAGCAGGCGAAGGGATCAAGACTCACCACTTCCTGGTCCCATTGACAAGTTAGCTTCTCAGGGCAAATGTCCGCTGAGTCCAAAGGCCTGTTTGCTCCCTCCTGGCCCTTCCCTGCACTGTGGCCTCACTCCCGCCCGTTTCTTTTTAAATTATTTTAGTTTTTACCTAAAACTCATTAAGCACATTAGCGAGGAGTTAATAGGTGGGTGTATTTTAATTTAATGCACTTTATAAATAGACCGAAATCTTCTCTTCGACTCTAGTTCATGTTTCAGTGTGTGTGTGTGTGTGTGTGTGTGTGTGTGTGTGTGTGTTTACATCAGGGCTGTCCTAGGGCAGATCTGGGCTCTCGTCTCCATGTCCTCGCTGGCGAGGTGGTAGTGGTTGGAATGGGATTATGGGATTGTGGTAAGGAAGGAGTGAGACTCGGACGTGGACTGTCTGGGGCACAGGAAGTGTTCCGTGAACTGCGGTGTGTACACCAACAGTGTCAGGGTTGTGCCACATTGTGATAAAAACAATGTATACCCAATTGTAACACATGTCCCCTTTTTCCCCTTTGAGCCCTTCCAGCCCACCCCAGCCCTCACCCCAGGCCTTCACCACCTTATTGTCAGTGTCCATTTATGCCTAGAAGGTCATTGCTTCCAGCCCACCCAGTCCTCACCCCAGGCCTTCACCACCTTATTGTCAGTGTCCATTTATGCCTAGAAGGTCATTGCTTCCAGCCCACCCAGCCCTCACCCCAGGCCTTCACCACCTTATTGTCAGTGTCCATTTATGCTTGGAAGGTCATCGGTCGATTACCTCCTACCCACTCACCCTCCTCTGCTTTCCCTGAAGACTCGCTCTCTGTTCCACGCTCTCTGTTCCCTGCGTCCACAGGAGGGTACTAGTGTCTGATCACCTGGCGATACTTTATAGGAATGACCTTTTACGGCAAACTGTTAACACATGCAGACACTGGAAGGGAATGGTCACAGACCGGTGGGTTAGGAGTAAACGGTCTGCAGCCATGCCCTGTGGGGTAGCGTGCCCTTGGGTCTGGGGACACACCACCGTGCAAGCGTCTGGCTCAGCAAGGGGAGTCTGAGGCCTATGCGATGCCTACTTCTGTTCATTGTGTGTTTTGTTTTTTTAAATGTTTTCACTGATTTCAGAGAGGAGGGGGAGGGGGAGAGAGATAGAAACATCAATGATGAGAGAGAATCATCAACTGGCTGCCTTCTGCACACCCAGGACTGGGGATCAAGTCCGCAACCCGGGAATTAAACTGTGACCTTTTGGTTCATAGGTCAACGCTCAATCACTGAACCCCATCAGCCAGGCTATTTCCGTTAATTGTTAGCCTTCGGCTCTTTCTGTCTTGGGGCCTTGAAGGGCAAAATGGCCTCAATATTTAATATCTCCTGGAGAAAACTGTCCATATGCTTTTTCATTATGACGAGAAAAGCAACAGTCTATTCTCACGTTCACCTGTGTGCAACTTGTGTTTTTGTAAACTGCCGTGTTTTGTCTCATTTCTGATGGACGTATGAGTGCTTTAAAGGCACATGAATTCCGATCGATCTGCGAGGCAAATTTATAGTGCGAAGACACAAACTCTCCAAGTCTGAATCTTCTCATGTAAGCGGTGATTACAGCAGCTGTTTCGTAGCATGATATTTAGAATGCAGTTAAACGTTTTAAAAAGATTTGCTCCAGGAAGCCCTCAGCACAGTGCCTGGCATCTAATCACGGCTCCCCGTGTTGATTACAATCATGTGCCCAATATAATACTAATGACATCACAGCAACATTGCTGCTGGGGGTGGGTCAGTGTCCTCCATCCGGTGGCCCATGTTGAGATTATCTAACTATTTAAATAATAACACTACCCGGCCAGCGTGGGTCAGTGGTTGCCGTCAACCAGGAGGTCGCCATTGGATTCCTGGTCAGGGCACATGCCCGGGTTGCAGGCTCAATCCCCAGTGGGGAGGGTGGGGGGGAGACAGAAGCCATCCATGATTCTCTCTCATCATTGATGTTTCTCTCTCTCTCTCTCTCTCTCTCTCTCTCTCTCTCTCTCTCTCTCCTCCCTTTCCCTTCCTTCCTCTCCGAGATCAATAAAAAGCATGTATATATATTAAAAAATAATGGTGCTGGAAAGATAGGCCATATGCAACCTCCCTCCGCCTCTGGGGCTGTGATGCTGAATTTTCTACTCACATGGAAGGACACTGAAGTGGCTTCTCCAGGAGACAGTTTCCTCCCATTTCCTCCTTTGGCCTCATTTCTACACGAGACGGACAGACCCGGACTCCTCCCGGCTTCCCCCTTTATTCTAAGCCGTGGGCACCACGAGGGTAGCTATCTGCATGTCTCCTGTCAATCACTGGTTGGGAGCCCATGAACCAGCCCATGTGAGCTTCTTGTCCGCCTGGCAGTGTATTGATCTTTATATTTTTCCCGTAACGGTCCTGCGAGCCGGCCTCGGCCTGACTGCTCTGAGCCCCGACGCCAGCATCACAGCTTTGTCCACTGTGAGTCACAATCATGTCTTTCCGCCAAAAGGCTGTAAAACGCCAATGAGCTTTAAAATGTGCCCATTTGCAAAACAAAAATGCTAATGATCAGTAATCGTGCCATGAAAGATGTTAACTCTGTTCAGTCATTGGCTGATCTTGCTCTAACCTTAAAATTTTGTGATTATTGACCTCTGTTGCATTTATTCTAAAACAACCCAAAATGATCTCGCTGTTTCGCGTATCAACAGCACCCTGGTGTGTTCACTGCTGTATGCATTTCTGTTCCTTGTTGCTGTTTTATGCCTTCATATTAGCAAAATAGGAAATTCTGTGGAAAACAAAACAAAAATCCCTTTGATCTTTAATACCCACCCCCTTCGGTAGCAGGGAAACAAATGGCTTATATTGGAGAACTTAGCAGAAGCAGGTGTTCGTGTATCATTTTGGTGCTTTTGTTAATGTTTCTAAGCAATGTCCTTTGGCTCACTCCTTGCCCGCTCCCATGGCATCCTCCTGGTGCTCAGTGTCCTCATCATCATCACACATCAGTGATCAGAAACGAGATGCAACTCCCGATCCCTGCCCGCCAGACCTGAGCAGGCTCTCGCCCGAGCTGAAGGGGGTGTTGCCCTCACTCCTGGACTGTGCAAGAATGAACTGCTGTTGGGTTTGACTGATTGTAGATGGTTGTGGTGCGGTGTGTCGAAGGCTATTGAATGCAACTTACAATGCTTAATAAAAATCCTCATTCTTTTAGTTTAGATGTAAAAAAATCTCCTGCGTCATACAATGTCAACCCAAAGTTAATGATTGATGGCCTAGGGGCACCCTGCACCCCCGCTGTGCCAAGGGCTGCTTGAGATTGCGCGCCACCTAATGGCCACGAGAGCTAACAGCATCCTGCTCTGTGAAGGCCTTCGGATGGGCAAGGGTGAGGCCAAAGCGAACCTGTGGAATTACCTTCCAGCAATTCAAGTAGATTTGGGAACTTTATTTTCTTTTTTTTTTTTAATTTTTTTGTTTATTCTGAGATTTGGGGACCTTAAAGGTTAGAATTCAGTTCTGAAAAAAAAAATAATTCTTACTTAAAACTCTTTGCAATGACTGGTTAGCAACTGCGCGGTTTTAATGTAATTAGTTAAACGATGTAGGCTTTGCATTCATGAGAGCCATGGTAGGGGTCTGTCCTGCTGGACTTTTCTGCAGCCTACACTTTAGTGCAGTCAGCTTTGGGGGTTGTGTGTGTGTGTGTGTGTGTGTGTGTGTGTGACAATCAGGGTGCGAGGCTGATCTCAGTCACATGGCAAAATTACAAACCTTTTAAGTCCTTTTACCCTTATTAGCACATAGTGTTGACTATAATAGATTTATTATTACTATCATTATTGTCACACTGATATACCTTTCCAGGAATCTCATAATTTTGTTCCCTGTTAAGCAAGAGCCAGTTCCAGTGCTGCCATCTTCGCACAAATACGTTTTTCTTGTGTCAGCATCCTTCACACTGCGTTTACTTTTAAAAAGAAGAGAAGTCACTCAATATTTTAAAAGTGATTTTGGCCCAGCCAGCTCGGTTCAGTGGTGGAGTATCGACCTATGAACCAGGATGTTACTGTTTATTTTCCCGGACGGGGCACATGCCTGGGTTGTGGGCTCGATCCTCCGTGGGGGGTGCAGGATGTTTCTATCTCTCTCCCCCTCTTCCTTCCTTTCTGAAATCAATAAAAATATATTTAAAAATAAATTTTAAGCCCTAGCAGGTTTGACTCAGTGGATAGGGCGTCAGCCTGCAGACTGAAGGGTCCCGGGTACGATCCGGGTCAAGGGTGCGTACCTGGGTTGCGGGCTCCCTGCCCTGGTCAGGGCATGTGGGAGGCAACCAAACAATGAGCCTCTCTCACATCGGTATTTCTCTCTGTCTCTCCCTCTCCCGTCCACTCTCTCTAAAAACCAATGGGAAAAATACCCACAGGCGAGGATAAATAAATAAATACAGCAAAAGTAGATATTTAAAAAATAAAAATAAAAAGCACATTTTAAAAGTTCTTTTGTAAAACGACATCTATGTCTAGACCCCGTGTCTAACTGACCCCTCCTTTCCGTGTCTGTTGTGACCTTTGTCACGGACACTATTACCTTTTTCTGGGTCCGGACCCTCCACACCCCACCATAGGGTAGAGCTTGTCCTGTTTACTCTCCTATTCCATGAGTTTATCTGCCAGCATTTTCCTACACGACTTAGCCCAGGACCGTTCGTTTGTTCCTCCCATGTTCTTGCTGGCCAATGGGTTTACTGTAGTCTCGGGGCTTCTAGTGGCTTCAGGATGATCGTCTGTCGAGCGGGGATAATTATTCTGTTCGCCAAAAGAGATTTAAAAACCCACCTGTGAAGGGTTTGACTAGAAATTAACCAATACACCAAGGCTAAGGGATTGGGACATCGCGTCTAAAAGGAGCGTGGGTTGGTTCGGGGCGCCATCTAGAGTCCACTAGGGCGAACAGCAGGACGTATTGTAAACATCTCCCACTCGGGAAAGTGTCAGGTCCACCAGCATGTATTTGCAGGGGCGAAAACGCCTTCCACTAAGGCGCGCTCACACCGTGGCGAGGAGTTAACAGGTGGGACGTATGTTCATTCAATGCACCTTATAAATAGACAAAAACCTCTTCTTCGGCTCTAGTTCATATTCTAGTGTGTGTGTGTGTGTGTGTGTGTGTGTGTGTGTTTACGTAACTTGTCCTCGGTCCCCGGGGCTGTCCTAGGGCAGATCTGAGCTCTCCGTCTCCGCGTCCTCGATGGCGAGGTGGTAGTGGTTGGAATGGGACTATGGGATCGTGATAAGGAAGGAGTGAGACTCGGGCATGGACCGTCTGGGGCACAGGAAGTGTTCCGTTAACTGCTGTGTTTACCAGGCTTATTGACACTCTTACACCAACAGTGTCCGGATTGTGATCAATCAAATGCACATATAATTTTTAAAAACAATTTTAATATGTCTATGGTAAAATTATATAATTTGTACTTACAGTATGCCAGGTTGTGTTCTAAGAACTGTATAGATATTAATTCATTTTCAAAATCACCTCTAAAGCAGGTACTATTGCCGACCCTGTATAGATGAGGAAGCTGAGGCATAGAGTAGTTTAGTAACTTGTTCAACGTTATATAGTTTTGTATTTTCCAGTGTTGTTTTTTGTTGTTGTTGATCATCCTCACCTAAGGACATTTTCCCATTGATTTTTAGAGAGAGTGGAAGGGAGTGGGGAGAGAGAGGGAACGAGGAACATCGATGTGAGAGAGACACATGGATTAGTTGCCTCCTGCAACTGAGGTACATGCCCTTGTCTGGCCTCAAACCCAGAACCCTTCTATCCGAGGGCCGATGCTCTATCCACTGAGCCAAACCACCTAAGGGCTGTATCTTCCAGTTTTTAAACGTTTCCAAAGATTCTGGCTCTGGAGCCCTTATGACAAACAGTGCCAAACTATAATTTTCAAAAAATTCAAGCATGATTCTTATACAGATTCGCGAGTTCGTATGTGGGTCAGGGGTGGTGTGTGTCACTAGGGAGGCAGTGAGCAGGAAGACAATGTTAGATCCTGACGGGACACAGGGGAATGGAATGTGTGTTCAGTCACGGGGAGAAGGAATGCTGGGAACCTGAAAAATCAGACAGAACTGGTTCAAGTCCTGTTAGGCAACACAGTGGGATGACCTTTCAGGGTCATCTTTTCTACTGGAAAGAATGCATTTGCGTCTGTACTGGACAAAACCTTTATTCACCTGTCTGTCTTCTACAAATGCCTCTAATTTTCACATCCTCTGGGCTTACTGAAAAGTAAATATGAAGAGAAATTTCCCTCAGCTAACGCGGTGCCAGCTGTTCACCTCCAAGGGACACTGAGCTCTCGTAACATGTCTTATCCGAGTCGAAATGGTCACGACTGTGAAATAGTGAAGCATAGTCACCTCCATCTGGTATAAAAACTGCTGTTTGAAATTCTCTGCTATTGTGAGATAGCCCCTTGTTCTGTGAACTCTGTCATTTTTAGACGGTCTCTTATTCTGTAGAATAAGTGTTTTAGTTTGAATAATAGAAAAAGATAAAAACATAACTGTCTGACCTTGCGAGCTAGCCATCTAACGTAATGGACTAATACTGTTAATACTTCCCATGTTCTTATGCCAAAGGTTTGTTCTTTATGTGTCCAAGATTACAAACTGTCTGTAACAATAACTCACACAGAGCCCTTTGTAAAACCTGCAAAGAAGCTCAAAAGGCATAAGTACAGTGGGACCTTGACTTACGAGTTTAATTCATTCCGATACCGAGCTCGTTAAGGAGCTCGTTAACTCAAATTACTCTATCAACTCAATGCAAAAAATCTGCCGAGAGACAGCTGGTATCTCAAAAAACTCGTTAGTTGGGACACTCGTAAGTCAAGGCCCCACTGTACAGGAAACTTCCTGTGTGAGCTCGCTCAGAGATTTGGAAGAAACATCGCCCTCTGGGCCACGTGCAACAAATGACCCCTAATTAATTGGCTCATTAAGGCGTCTTGTATCTCACGCGCTGATTTACGATACAAGAATAGACACAAGACTTTGAAGACTTATTATTGGGAAAAAAGGACCATAAACTCTGATTTTTTAAACGATATTGGTTGTTGAGCAGGTAATAGTTGGGATGTATACATTAAGTTAAAGATGTATCATTACAATTGTTTTCACCTATTTCTTCTCACTTTTTTTCTGTGGGATACTAGAAAACTTAAAATGATCTATTTATTAGCATTGCCCAGCATCGGATGACCCAAATGTGAACTTAGACACTTTCCCAATACAGTTTGAAAGGACAGAAAAAATACCTTTGCCGCGTGTTTAAGTTTTGGGTAACGTTTCCCACACAAGTCACAGGCATCTGGAGGTTCCTTGCTTCTCTGCCTTCTGCCCGCCACCATGCGGCCAGGAGGGTGGGAGCAGGACTCTGGGTGGCTTCTCTCCTGATAATTCCATCTGGAGTCTGGACTTGCACACACAGAGGAGCTTCAAGCTGAGGGGTCATCTTAGAGGACAGAATCCCAGGAATCACATTTCCATCTGGCTGATTTACACCAGGATACTGATTTATAGGGAAGGGGGTCCAGTGACTGGCGAATCAAGACTCCATACAGGGGTTTTCTTTTTTCTTTTAAATGTTTATTATTTATTTCAGAAAGGAATGGAGAAGGAGAGAGCGAGAGTGAGAGAGAAACATCAATGAGGAGAGAGAATCATGGATCGGCTGCCTCCTGCACACCCCACACTGGGGATCAAGCCGGCAGCCGGGCCTGTGCCCTGACCGGGAATCTCCTGGTTCATAGGTTGAGGCTCAACCACTGAGCCATGCTGCCCGGGCCACAGGGCTCTTTCTTGATGGCTGGGCACCCTCAGCCTTGTTTCCGGTGGGAAGGGGTTCTTTGCCCATAGAATCCGAGCAGAGGGGCGTGTTCTTATTTTATCTCCTAAGCAAACTATAGGAAGATGATGAAGGTGCTTTAGTTGTTTGCAGAGTTTCAAGAATCTGTTATGATTCTTAGACCCAAAGTCACACGGACGGATGGCAGGTCAAAAGTGTTTTTGCTACGGCTGCTAACTTGTCCGTTACTAATCGCATTAGGCCGTTAATTCCCAGGACGTGAGCAGGAGTAGACACAGTCTTCAAATGTTGAACGAATGGTATTCAATGAAACCTCGGGGTCACCCTTAGTCTAAACCAAGATGCCTCGTTTCTCCTTCAGCCCTGCACGTATCTGCTTAAGCCCCTTTGTCACCTCACACAATGGGTTCACCGCTTGGCGTGTCTGCGCCAAAAGGCACACAGCTCTTGTTGGGAGAAAACGTTTTTAGTTCTGACTGTGACAAGGGAGGTATCGGAATACTCTTCAGAGCTGTCTCACAGAAGGAAGGTTTAGCAATGGCTTCTCCACACCATTTGGTTCAGCACCTTGCTGATCTCTTCTTTGCAGTTGGCAAAACTTCACCGAATTTGGCTAGCTACACTGGACTTTTTAAAAATATATATTTTATTGATTTTTTACAGAGAGGAAGGGAGAGGGATAGAGAGTTAGAAACATCAATGAGAGAGAAACATCGATCAGCTGCCTGTTGCACACCTCCTACTGGGGATGTGCCCGCAGCCAAGGTACATGCCCTTGACTAGAATTGTACCCGGGACCCTTCAGTCCGCAGGCCGACGCTCTATCCACTGAGCCAAACCGGTTAGGGCTACACTGGACTTCTCTGCGGTGGGCTCAGCGTGGTCAAGTTCATCAGGCTGCCCCTGTGTCTGCAAAGCCCCGTGCTCCATTCTCCCGTGGAGAGAGAAGGGCACTTGGTGAGAACCCCGGACCTGGAGACACTCACACCTCTGGTGACCACGGTCTCCGTCTGGCACCTCTGATACACATTGGCGGGTAGACATATGTCTGAATAGGAATTCCTGGGGAGTTGTCATACTTCCTTTGTCCCTAAACACAAAATACATTCCCATTAAGTAGGTGAGCAGAACGTTTACCCAGCCTTTTCTTTCACGACTACATCGCAATGGCTTTGAACCCAAGGGCACCCATAGGAAGTAACAAACCTTACAGTGGTAAAGCGAATCTTGCTCAGGCCAACTATAGGAGGGATGGGAAGAGGTGAATTCATAAAATAAAATAAAAAAAGGCATCATAATCTACATGTTCCAGTGCTTTCCCTCTTTTTCTTTTCTAAATGTTGCCATTCTTTTTTTTTTAATGTTTCGAATCTATAGTTCACCTTATAAGTCAAAGTGTCTCTTATTAAAAGACAGTCACTGTATCTCCACCTACAGGTGTGAGCTCCCACTAAGAGGGCGTTCTATACCCTGACCTGTTAGGTACTGTAACTGGAAGAAACCCAAAGGTTTCATGGGCAAAATTCGGCTCTCTACTGCTGCATACCAAAACAAATACATCAATAACTAAAGGCTTGTTTGGAAACAGACCCTCGCAATGCCCCTTCCCCCCGCGGGGTCTTCTGGGGGGCGCTGGGCAGGCTGAGTGGGTCTTCCTGCCTCGGTTATTGTCCCTCTTCTGAGGGCCCGACCCCCTGCCGTGTCCAACGCAGAGGGGAACCCGAGAGCTTTTTAAAAACAGCCCAATGTCTCCACTTTGGAAAGTGAAAAGGGTGCCCCGCCCCCATCGACGGAAAGAGGGATTTGCTAAAGGGTTTTTTCAATGTCTTCACATCAAAGATGTGAGTCTCCAACCCGCCACCACCCAGGGCCCCTCGGGAACTTAGGGACCCCCTCGGATCGCTCTCTAACTGCTCTGGGCTGGTCCAGAACCGGGTCCCAGTCCCCAGTCCCTGTGCGTCTGCACGCAGAATTCATCCAGGACCTGTGTTACTTCCCTTGCGAAGAAACCGAATTACTGTGGAATTTTAAGTGACAACGACCTCGTGTTGGTCCCCATAGGAAGGTGAACATGTGCCCTAGCCACCCTGAGAAAAAGAACTTTCCAGGGCCAAGGAGCGAACAGGTAATTTAGAAGAAAAACAGAAAGTGGTCTCCGATGGTCCTGGACTTGCCTGGGAGTTGGGGGAGTTGGGGGCCCCTGGACGCGGCGTCTTTGCAGTTACAGGAAAAATAAATGCCGGGCAGGAAGCCTGAGGCTTCTGGGATTCTTTTCCGACCGGTCCCGGGGCGTTGGGTGCGGGGGATTTTAATATTTTCCCCCTTTTGTGAAGTGTAACAAACACAACTTGGGCGCGCGGCGGCGGCGCGGAGCCTGCCAGCCGAGGGCGGCGGGAGCACCAATCAGCGCGCGCCTGCGCTCTATATATTCGGCGGCGGCCGGCGCTGCGCCATCGGCGCTTCGCCACTTTCGCCAACTCTTCCTAGACCGTCGCCATCGACATCGCCATGTCGGAGACCGCTCCCGCCGCGCCCGCCGCCGCGCCCCCCGCGGAGAAGACCCCGGTGAAGAAGAAGGCGGCCAAGAAGCCCTCCGGGGTGCGCCGCAAGGCGTCCGGGCCGCCCGTGTCCGAGCTCATCACCAAGGCGGTCGCCGCCTCCAAGGAGCGCAGCGGCGTGTCGCTGGCCGCGCTCAAGAAGGCGCTGGCGGCCGCGGGCTACGACGTGGACAAGAACAACAGCCGCATCAAGCTGGGCCTCAAGAGCCTGGTGAGCAAGGGCACCCTGCTGCAGACCAAGGGCACCGGCGCCTCGGGCTCCTTCAAGATCAGCAAGAAGGCGGCCTCCGGGGAGGCCAAGCCCAAGGCCAAGAAGGCGGGCGCGGCCAAGCCCAGGAAGCCCGCGGGCGCGGCCAAGAAGCCCAAGAAGGCCGCGGGCTCGGCCACCCCCAAGAAGAGCGCCAAGAAGACCCCGAAAAAGCCCAAGAAGCCGGCGGCGGCGGCGGGCGCCAAGAAAGCAGCCAAGAGCCCCAAGAAGGTGAAGGCCGCCAAGCCCAAGAAGCCGGCCAAGAGTCCGGGCAAGGCTGTGAAGTCCAAGGCCGCCAAGCCCAAGGTTGCCAAGACCAAGAAGGCTGCTCCCAAGAAGAAGTAGGTTCACAACCGCTTCTACAACCCAAACGGCTCTTTTCAGAGCCACCACTGACCTCGAAAGAGAGCTGAGCACTCCCCACCCGCCATTTACCCGGCTCTCCCCTCCCCGCCCGCCCCTTTAACCGTTTATTCTAACGCAGTGTCGCTGGAGCAGCATCGGAGGGGCCTGCAGACCCGGGAGGAGGGGCGGTGTGGGCCTCGGAAGGGCGGTCGCTGGAGGTGACAGGCAGACCACCCGCATTGGGAACGGGCTGCTGTGGGAGGGACAGTTCCTGGTCCGATGAGCGGAACCGCCCTGGGCAGCCCTGCTCCACGGGCCTGTGGACAGGAACGCAATACCAGCCGGTTCCCGAGCCGCGGGGATGGCACCATTAGGCCCGGGAAGCTTTCAAAAGTCCCGCCCGCTCGCCGGTTGGCGCACGCCCGCCGCCCGTCGTTCTCGTGCTGGATGCCATTGGACAGTGGCAGCTGCTGTCGCACGTTTGCTTTTTTTTTTTTTTTTTTTTTTTACTTGTTCTGGCGTTTTTGTTGTTGGGTTGAGTTTGCCCTTCTCGCTGGGTGTGGCAATGCTTCTGGCATGTTTTGGAAAGTCAGGCTGCTGTGTCCTGGAGCGTTTTTTGGCCTCCAGCCCTGGGAGGAGGAGGCGGGGGCGCCTTCTCGCTCATTCTTTTCATTCCCGTTTTTCTGGCGACGAGAAAGCGCCCTTGAGGAATGGCTGCCGCCCAGGTCTCGGCCGCTGCGGGGTCTTTCTGTCCCTCGGACCCTGTAACCTTGAACTTGGGTGTGACCGGCCGGAGCGCATCAAAACCACCTTTGTTCGCCATGTTGTCCTGACGGGCGGCTCCCCATCCTCCGTTAGACAAACATGTAAACCCCGAAGATGCTTTAAACGCCGAGAGAGAGAGAGAGAGAGAGAGAGAGAGAGAGAGAGAGAGAGAGAGAGAGAGACCCAAATGTCTTTCCATGCAGGAGGGAAAAGCGTCGGTGAGCCTTGGATCTGAGTCTGTGAGGGGTGATGTCAGTAAGGGCGTTAGTTTTCATCGACAGTGTCGTCCGTGGGTTGTGTGACACTCGGGGCGTTTCTGCTGGACGCAGCCCAGCGGGCAGTTTCAATTCTGCACAGATCTTTCTCGAGACAACTTCCAGGGAGAGGGCCCTCGGGGCCTGCCGCGCGGTTCTTTCTGGATCTGTTGCCCCAGCTCCTGGGAGGTAATTCCCGCATTAGGGGGCGGGGGGGGGGGTGACTCGAATTCATGCGCCCCGCCCCGCCCTCTCTCCTGGGCTGAGAGAGCCTAATCTTCGTCGTCTGTGTAATCCCTTTGAACAGAAAGACTCACGACTACAACACACACGAAGAAAGACGGTTGTCTCATGTTTTTCCCCATTTTTCTGTTGTTAATTTTACACTTAAAATTGTGAGCCCTCTGCATGTTCGTATACAAGTATGGATACGAATATATGGATCATTTTTGATATGTGAATGCATGGATGTTTTTATAGGACTTACATTATGGATATATGAATGCACATGGGTATTTTCCTCAAGACCATTTACTAACTGCCTTTTCTGCCTCTCCTGCCCTCCCCAGTCCACCCCCACTTGAGATAGGACCTTACCACAGGTAAATTCCGTGCAGAGGTGAACCAATTCTTGGTTTTCTATTTTGTCCCTTTGATCTTTCCAGCCATTCCTAATGGCAGATCACACTGGTTTCAGTACTGCTCACAGCTCTGCAATGCTGAGAATATATGAACCATAGTAGATATGCAAATAATTGGATGTCAAATAAACAGATGTTATAATATGACCTGAATAGCTGATAGAGCTGATTTCCTCTCATTATCCTTTGCAGAATTCTCTGGTAATTCTGTTTTTTTTTTTATTTTATTTATTTTGCTTTTACTTTGGGAAGCTCCCCCTTCCCACCCACGCAGAAACCTTCAACACCCTATTGATAGTCTTCTTGGGATTCTGTTTTTATTGGGGGGAATTTTGTTTTTATAAATTAAACTGAGTTGTTTCATATTCAAGAACTGTTTGTGTTTTCCCATTCAAATTTTGTACTTTTCTCCAAATACCTATTCCTATTTTTATTACCTCTATTTGCAGTTATTTTGTTTTCTCTGTTCCTGCTGGCAATGGCAATCTCATATTCTCGATTTCTTGAGGGCCAGTATTCCATCAACTGTACATAGAAGATACCCAGTGACTGAAGGAATCTGTGGCTGAGCCAAGTTATCTCCACGGCAGTGCTAGCTGTTCATAGCCACATAAATAAGGAGCAAAGACACAGGTGAAATCATTCTAAAAAGATAGTTTATTTAACGCAATATGTCCAGAACATCACCAGATCATCCTGTGAGGTTACTTAACATGGAACCCCCTTTTCATGCACAGGTGACTTATTTTTCCACTATAAATTGATGTTCAGTATCTAGTTTTGTCTTTGTACTCTAGTGAAGGTTTTAAAGAGTCACCAAGTTGCATACACTTCAGGCCTCAGAAAATTTTGATCTATTCCCTATTATCTTGTTTTATATTTGGAAAGTTTAAAAAAGGAACACATCAATGCTTCTGTATTTATTAAAAGGGGGCCTGGGTGAAGGGAGAGACAAGTTCTACAGTGGCTACCTTTTGTGGATGAAAAAGGAGTGCTGTAATGCGTTCCTAGCTGGGCAGGTCATAGTGGGCAGTCTCGCCCCAGGCACAGAACATTTTCGTAAAAGGCTTATCTTTGCCTTTGAAACCCAGCAAAGAGCTCGCCTACCTGGTGGTGCTGACAGTAGCCAGTTATGCGGACACCAAGGTGCAGAGAAAGAACCAGGCACTCCGTAGGTGTTAAATAATTTAAATTATATAAAACCCCAACTCCCCAACAGTGTACCGACAAGGGTTTTACAGAATGAAAGTCCTCATGAGTAAGGGGTTTGGGGCCATGGGTCCTGCTGGTGGGTCAGGTTTCACGAGGGTGTGGCCAGGGAGAGCTATGCAGCTCCTGGGCTCAAGAACTGAATTTAGGCCTCGACCTTATTATCTTTGCTGTAGGCATGGAGACAGGGACAAGGACAAGGCAAGGACAATGGGCCAGGTACAGAAGGTCAACAGGGTGGAAACCCCAGGTGCCTAGCAACCAGCAATCAGTGGTAGGGTGGGCCCTCCCCCCAGGGAGGCTTCCCCTCCCCCCCCCCCTTCACTTTTCTCCCTGAAGATAACATCTGGGCCTGTTGTATTTCAGCTCCAGGCCCAGGTAAGCAGCAAAACCAGCCATGGCTGACCTTAGGACCAGCTGCGTTGAATAATGTCCCCCTGCTCTGGTGCCTGCCCATCCATCAGTGCAGACCACAACCCTTAATGGACGCACCTGGGAAGCTGCTGAATATTCTATCAAGATGTGTCCCTGGGACCTCCCCTAAAATCCCAGCCTTTAAAGCCCTTAGGATGGAGGATCCAGTGCGCGCTCTCTCCAGAGCACACCCTTTCCCTGATGGCAGGAGTAATGGTGTTCAGGAGCCTCTAAATTACACTCATAAACCTTGTTGTCTGACTGAATTCAACTGAACAGGACACAAGGAGATAGTCAACACTGCTTCTGACAATTAAAACAAGGTTCAATTATTTGAGAATTCCATGAAAAATTGAGATCCAATAAAAAGCTACCATTAGCTTCTATCTATGCGGTGAAACTTTAGTATCTAAATGTCATAAGGAATCCAGAGAAAGACAACTACCATATGCTCTCACATGCGAAACCTAAGGAGCAAAACTGACAGGATAAGACGCATGACCACAGGGAACAGTCTGACAGCTGTGGGAGGGGAGGCCTGGGGGTGGTGGTGGGTGAAGCAAGGTGAAGGGATTAAGGAAAGTACTTAAATGCACAAGCCATGGAAAGAGGAAACAGTTTAATGATGTGGAGGGGTGGGAGATCCGTCAGGAAGGCGGTAGAGGGAATACATGCAGGTACTCAGTACTTACAATTGATCCAGTGCAACCAGAAGGGATTTCACCTTAATATAGAAATCGCTAAATAAATACATTCAACACTGAACATCCTTGTCCTTACCTCCTTATAATTCCCCCAGTAATTTCTAGCTTGGGTCTCAGCACTTCGGATGTGTAGTTACAGCTTTTTACGTGAAATTGTGGGTGGCTCTGAAAAGAGCCTTTGGGTTTTGGCGCAAGTGGGCGGGATGGAGCTCACGCCCTCTCGCCGCGGATGCGGCGCGCGAGCTGGATGTCCTTGGGCATGATGGTGACGCGCTTGGCGTGGATGGCGCACAGGTTGGTGTCCTCGAACAGCCCCACCAGGTAGGCCTCGCACGCCTCCTGCAGCGCCATGACGGCCGAGCTCTGGAAGCGCAGGTCGGTCTTGAAGTCCTGCGCGATCTCGCGCACCAGGCGCTGGAAGGGCAGCTTGCGGATCAGCAGCTCCGTGGACTTCTGGTAGCGGCGGATCTCGCGCAGGGCCACGGTGCCGGGCCGGTAGCGGTGCGGCTTCTTCACGCCGCCCGTGGCCGGCGCGCTCTTGCGGGCAGCCTTGGTGGCCAGCTGCTTGCGGGGCGCCTTCCCGCCCGTCGACTTGCGCGCCGTCTGCTTGGTCCGAGCCATAGCAAAGCACCCAACGTAGCAAACTGCTAGAAGAATAACAGCTCGGGCTCTCAACCAGTATATATAAGGCGAGGCCCGCTCTCATTGGATACGGCATCTGTCCATCACGACCCGCAGGGACGTTATTGGAAGCCCCATCCACTTCCGGACCGCAGGCCTCCCGCGCGTTTGGACCGGAAATTAACTTCTTTCTCCCTCCCACCCTTCCATCTGCGGCTGTTTCCTACTCTTTCTCGCTTTTACCGTCTTTACCTCTTTTCTCTACAATGTTCTTTGGCTTTTCTCCGCAGAACTTAATGTAAATAATTACCATTATATGTCTTGTTTCCTGAATAAAAATTTTAAATTTGGGCCCCGGAAACGGGCTATCGTCTGATCTTTTTGAAAAAGCGCGCGCTACACGGGATTGGCCAAGTGATTTTTGAATCTCATTCAAATTTAGGAAAGCCAATTTCCCGTCCGTTTCTTCATTTCTCTACTTACGTGTAGAGGTTTTAAAATGTTTCTTATGCTTTTTCTAAATGCCTACTTAACTCGATTTCACATTTGGTGTTACAGCTACAGTAACATTTACTTTTCACTAACATTCTCATACGTTTCACAATTTCAACGGAGAGTTGTGGAAAGTGTGGTTAAAGAAACCCTCAAGCGTGTACTTAGTACAAACAGATGACTGAGGCTTCTATAACCCATGCTGTGCCCCGTGATGAGCAGCTCCGCCTAAGGAACCTGACTCGGAGGCCAGCAGTGTTGCTGTTACTTACAATCCACTACGGCCCCGGTAGATGGGAAAATTGGTGATAATGTGTCTGTCCTATTGAGATGCAAAACAACTCGAGTTATTGCCCGATGGGTCACTAACTATATTTGCAGTTAAATAGTCACCTTTCACCAAGCCTTGTTGCCCTCCTGTTTTCTCCCGGTTTAACCCCCAGGGCTTGCAGCACTCATCACCTTAATTACCTGTGATTGCCAAGTGTCCGGGTACTCATTTTCCTTTGCTGATGCTAAATTGTTTTTATTGGAGTTAATGTTCACACACTGCCATCTACTGGTAGACTGAGGAATTAGTCGCTGTTAAAAACGTACATTTTAGAGCAAGCTCTTTAGTGAAAGCGTGGGTGGCTCTGAAAAGAGCCTTTGGTTTTGGATGTTGCGATTTGTTCCTTTATTTGCCCTTGGCCTTGTGGTGGCTCTCGGTCTTCTTGGGCAGCAGCACGGCCTGGATGTTGGGCAGCACGCCGCCCTGCGCGATGGTCACCTTGCCCAGCAGCTTGTTGAGCTCCTCGTCGTTGCGGATGGCCAGCTGCAGGTGGCGCGGGATGATGCGCGTCTTCTTGTTGTCGCGCGCCGCGTTGCCCGCCAGCTCCAGGATCTCGGCCGTCAGGTACTCCAGCACCGCCGCCAGGTACACGGGCGCGCCCGCCCCGACGCGCTCGGCGTAGTTGCCCTTGCGGAGCAGCCGGTGCACGCGGCCCACGGGGAACTGCAGCCCGGCCCGCGAGGACCGCGTCTTGGCCTTGGCGCGCGCCTTGCCGCCCTGCTTGCCGCGTCCAGACATATTAGCAAACTTCTAACGTGCAGAGAAAGCTGCTGCAAAAAAGCGATGTGAGAATGTGAAGTTGGAGAAACCCTTTTATAGCTACAGCTTGGATAGAGCGATAAGACATCTGATTGGTTAAAATATGTTCTGTCCAATAGAAAAGAGAACTGTGTATTTCTTATTTGCATAGACCACGCCCCTCGGTGACATGGAATGTCTAACCAATCAGAAGTGAGGATTCGTAATTCCTCATTTAAATCGAGAAACATATATATACTGAATGAGCTCTCAGCCCTTCACCCTTCGTCTCCGTTGTAGAAACTGCGACCGGGAATTCTACAGCCTTTGCAGACGCCATGCCGGAACCTTCCAAATCGGCGCCCGCTCCGAAGAAGGGCTCCAAGAAAGCCATCACCAAGGCGCAGAAGAAGGACGGTAAGAAGCGCAAGCGCAGCCGCAAGGAGAGCTACTCCATCTACGTGTACAAGGTGCTCAAGCAGGTGCACCCCGACACCGGCATCTCGTCCAAGGCCATGGGCATCATGAACTCGTTCGTCAACGACATCTTCGAGCGCATCGCGGGCGAGGCATCGCGCCTGGCGCATTACAACAAGCGCTCGACCATCACGTCCCGCGAGATCCAGACGGCCGTGCGCCTGCTGCTGCCCGGCGAGCTGGCCAAGCACGCCGTGTCCGAGGGCACCAAGGCCGTCACCAAGTACACCAGCTCCAAGTGAGGTGCTTCGGCCCCTGTCAAACCCAAAGGCTCTTTTCAGAGCCACCCATTTTCTCTGGGAAAAGCTGTAACTGCCGTTTCTGAGCCAGGTCACTGTTTCATGCTGTCGGTTCAGTTTGAGTCCTTAGTTGTGGCAAAGTCAGCCCAGGTTCCATCTCCAGGGTCACTTGGTTTTAAGTGAACGTGGTGCTGTGCCCCATGGCTGTCTTGTTCATGTTTTCTCACCTTCAAGGTGCCGTAGGTGTTCACTGAAATGTCCCTACAAAGGGTCACTTTACTTACCTCTGCAGGTTTCCGATGGGTTTGGAATTCCCCCGCTGGGTAGGAAAGCCGATCAAGGACTTTAGAGAGCAGGGCCCCCAGAGGCGTTCTGATCTGGGCTGATTGGGTGGGAGGAGGGTGTGTCTGGGCAGGTAGGGGGGCGCTCCTTCCGGGAGTCTGCACTCGCCTGGTCTTGGGAGCTTTGGGGAAACATCAGCGACTTTGCGCGTGGCTCCTGGGGCCCTAGTTTCTGTGGGGTCCGCCTCGAGCCCTTTGCACACAGGTGATCTGAGATGGCTCTGATTTCTCATTAGAAATGTTTACCGGTGGCCACAGTCGGTCTGAAAGGCCTGTGAATTTTTTTTTACGTCCTAGTAATCTGGGCTGCCACCTCCTGGGCCTTGGGCAGTTCAGCGATTCCCCTAGAAGGGTGGGGAGGGTGGGTTCCCGCTCTGATAAGGGACAAAGGATTTGAATTTCCCGCCCTTCCATCCATATGTGGCGCCACCTCCTGGCTGACAGCGATGGTCGGGGGAAGTGGGTGGAGGGGAATATGTGTGGCCTGCTCTTTGCAATCCTTTTTCCAGAGACGCTGGGGCTCCAAATCCAATCCAAACAGACAGGAAGGCCCTTGGCTGGGGAAGAGGGTCCGAGGGGTGGTCTCCGTCCGGGGATGGGGGAGGGGAGGAAGAGCCGGTGAAGAGTCGCTGTTCACTGCTCATTTCTAAGGTGTGTGTGGGGCGCGGTGGAGGGGGGGGGGGGGGATTTTCCTTCGGTGTATGAGCACGATGAAGAAATACTGTAAAATTTAAAGTTGAATTTCTCAAAAAGGAACCCTTTTAAAGGAAAATTAACTTTTTCCCCACACACAGCCCAACATAATTATTTCTTTCTTGGCATATGCAAAATATAGTTTTGAAAAACATACTTGCCTTAAAAGTCAATAATTTTTGTTGTATAGATTATACAAAGGCCCTCCCCAAATAAGCTTGTTAGTGAATTCAAGCTGTGGTTTAAGAATCATGAACCCTCCTGTTCTTCCCTTGAGGGGGAAGCGCTGGCTAGTGAGATGACTTCTTATCCTATTTAACGCGACCTCAGGAGGGGTTATTTTCACCCCATTTTATCCTATACAGCTTTGCCTGCCTGCTTGCTTTCAATCTTGCCATCTGTTCCCCCATCCCTCCCCTCTCATTTCTTCTAAATATGTAATACTTTCCCTAAAACTATACTCTTAATTGACAACCTTAAAGAAAAACACTAGGCCTCCTAAACACAAACCTATAAAAGTTACCTGTTCGGATACCTGGCTGATGCTTCACAAGTGAATGAGGAAATAAGAAAAAGTCACCCTGGCCTGTGTTAGCATCGTCCCTGCCACCAAAATGTTGCTGCTTCCATTCCTGCTCAGGGCACATGCCTGGGTTCGGGCTCTATTTCTCATCTCTCTCTCTCTTTCTCTCTCTCTCTCTCCCTCCCTTCCTCTCTCCTAAAAATCACTAAATATATATATTTTTAATTCAGATGCCTACATTCCATGGTAGCTCCCCGGATCTATAGTGAGGAGTAGTGACAAGACAGAAACAAATTTGTTAATCTCCCCAGGTGATTCTGACCAGGCACCAACTTTGAACACAGGGGTCAGTCCCATCAGCTTAAGAGAAATCCGGGAATGGTTAGCAAACTACGGGGTTCCCTGCTTAGGGTGATCTACTCACAAATGAGGCGTGGTTGTCCTTACATCTATTTACTCGCAGCAAGTAAAGGGGAGGGGCTCACCTCCAATGCTGTCTCCAGAAGGGAGGCTAGACAAAGCTTATAGAAACCATGTGGTCAATTGCATGTTGATTTCTTCTTTGCAACCAGCTACAGGTACCTGGTTGGGTTGGAGCTGAGCTCATCTGCTTACAGCTGTGTCTGCAAAATACTGTTGTGCATGTTAACATTTAGCAAGAGAACCGTTGGGGAAGCACTAATAAGACCTCGAGACCCTTGTCCTCCCCAAAGGGTTTATACACGCATTTCCCTAATAAACACCCACATCTTCTCCAGAGCTGCTGCTCTCCGTCAACAAAGAAAACAGGCAAATGACCTGGACGAGATCCCCAACTCTCTTTTCAGTCATAAAAAGTTCTGCCGTCTCCCTATCCAACAGCGGGGTTCTGGGTGCCTGGAGCCAGATGAAGAGGACCAGGGGACTTTTAGTTTGGAGGGAAGATGACTGAGAATCCTGAAAAGAGAAGAAATGTCCACAAAGAGACAGGTAACAGGAGGTCCAGAGACTGTGCACGACCAGGACTGAGATAGTGAAACCGCACAACCAAGGGGTCTGGGCTGCCTGTCACTACTGGAGCCATTTACGAAGAGACAGGGTTGGATCTTAGATGAGCACTTATTACAGTAATGCCGGCAGTACAGGCGAGCAGCAGGCCACCCACAAAAAGTCTGCTCGGCCCCCACCGTAAGCCAGCTGCTTATATTGGGTAGAAGGACAAAGATGACTGGGAACGCAGGGATTACAGGCACAGGACACCACTGCAGGTCGCAGGCCATGCAGGCTGGAGGGCGGTTTTCTGAAATAACCAGCATCCTGAGTGTTGTGCCCAAGTGGGAAAAGAAGGGGAGAGGGGATGGGAGCGGCTCTGGGAAATGATGGCAAAGGCTTTTCACCCAGGAGTTCACAGTCCTTGGTGCCATTAATTATTAGTAAATAACCAATCTGGGCGTCCACGTTTCACATTCCTAAAATGAAGGCAGTGCTCATGCTCTGCACTTCCAGGCCAACCTGAACGCCTCCTTCCCAATATGAGTGACATGGAGACGCAGCTGCTGTCTTAGGCCACCTCCTCTGCAGGTTTCATTGTTCAGATCCGTTAAGAAGCCGGGGGCCACCAAAAGCATTATTTTCCTTTTCTCCCTATTTTCTGAGCTCTGAAAGAGTTAAAGCAACGCGTGGCATGGAAGTACCTCTTTTTCTTTCTTTTTTAGATGTACCTCTTAAATGTTATCTATTTAGAAATTGCCCTGCTTGTATTTCTTTCCAAAATTCGAATAACCAATTGTCTGAGGACAATAATTCCTGCCTGACTGCGTTTAGGATAGTATTTCGGGGGGGGGGGGGGGAGGAAACTAATTGATTCAATGATTAGTAAAGAAAAAAAGATAAAGGTTCATCAGACCGGATTACAATGGAGCAAAGAAAAAAAGGAAAAAAAAAACTCGCCTCCTATGCAAATGAGGGAGGCAGGATCTACGTTCCCATTGGTTCTCGGGAAGTGCATGCCTGCTACCTCCCATTAGTATAAATACTTGTCTTGCTTCCCTTTAGTGCCATCTGTCCGATCTGGTGCTTAGAAGGCGCTCGTTTCTTCTCAAGAAATCATGTCCGGACGCGGCAAGCAGGGCGGCAAGGCGCGCGCCAAGGCCAAGACGCGGTCCTCGCGGGCCGGGCTGCAGTTCCCCGTGGGCCGCGTGCACCGGCTGCTCCGCAAGGGCAACTACGCCGAGCGCGTCGGGGCGGGCGCGCCCGTGTACCTGGCGGCGGTGCTGGAGTACCTGACGGCCGAGATCCTGGAGCTGGCGGGCAACGCGGCGCGCGACAACAAGAAGACGCGCATCATCCCGCGCCACCTGCAGCTGGCCATCCGCAACGACGAGGAGCTCAACAAGCTGCTGGGCAAGGTGACCATCGCGCAGGGCGGCGTGCTGCCCAACATCCAGGCCGTGCTGCTGCCCAAGAAGACCGAGAGCCACCACAAGGCCAAGGGCAAGTGAGGACCCTGCGTTCCTTTGGCAACAACGCCAACAACTGAACCAAAGGCTCTTTTCAGAGCCACCCACCTTCGCACTGAGAGCGCTGGCACCTTCCCTATCGGAGCGGAGGCTTAGAAGTGATCTTTGCTGTAACTCCTCAGCCTAACAGCAGATGGCAGTGGGCAAACACGCCCAGAAATGCCACTATTTCCTCCAATAAAAACAAAAGTTCATCAACTATGTAAGACGGTAACGGAGCTACTGGGCATCACGGGTAATTAGGGGATGAATACTGTGGGCCCTCAGGGTAGAACCATGGGGAAGATTAGACGGGAACAACGCTTGGTGAAAGGCGACCATTTAAATACACATGCAGTTGGTAAGCAACAGGGCAATGAAACCGCCCTTCACTGTTGAGTTTTGCATCTTCACAGGACACATCGTCCCTAACTCCGTCTCCTACGCCACGGGCCCCAGCGCGGTGTGAGGACGAAAGCCCTGCTGCTCCCCGTGCACTTGGGCCACAGGCGGAGCTTCTCAACACGGCCCAGCGCGACTAAGGCCCCCGGTCGTCTTCTCTGCCGCTGACACGTTTGAGGATCCCTTTCCCTTAACCACACTTCCCCCGACCCGAGCTACAAGTCCCAGTGGAAGTTGTGATGCGTGCGGGAAGGCTAGTCAGTGGGCAGTAAATGTCACTGTAGCTGTAACACCAAATGTGAAATCAAAGTAAACAGAAAAAAGCCCAAGGAGACGTAAATTTATTTAGAGGAATTAAGAAACTGACAGGAAATTAGTCCCCCGAAACTTGAATGAGGCTCAACATTTGCTTCGCCAATCCCATGTAGCGCGCGCTTTTTCAAAAAGATCAGACGGAAGCGTTTACGGGGCGAAAACTAAAATTCTTCATGTAGCAAACAATGTATATTTTTTTAATGCTTACATTAAGTTCTGCGCAGAAAAACCAAAGAGCATTGTAGAGAAAAAACGCAGAAAAAGGTAGAGGCCAGAAAGACTGGAAAACGGCCGCTGTTGAAAGGGTAGGTGGGAGGAAGAAGTTAATTTCTGATGCTTACGCCCCGGAGGCTCCTGGGATGAGGAAGTGGACGCGGCTTCCAATCACTTCCGGCGGGACTTGATGGACAGATGCCTTATCCAATCAGCGTGGGCCCCGCATTATAAATAACCGTTGAAAGCCCCCGCTCTTATTCAGTGCTTCCCGGCTCCTGGCTGTTAGGAATGGCTCGGACCAAGCAGACGGCGCGCAAGTCGACGGGCGGGAAGGCGCCCCGCAAGCAGCTGGCCACCAAGGCCGCCCGCAAGAGCGCGCCGGCCACGGGCGGCGTGAAGAAGCCGCACCGCTACCGGCCCGGCACCGTGGCCCTGCGCGAGATCCGCCGCTACCAGAAGTCCACGGAGCTGCTGATCCGCAAGCTGCCCTTCCAGCGCCTGGTGCGCGAGATCGCGCAGGACTTCAAGACCGACCTGCGCTTCCAGAGCTCGGCCGTCATGGCGCTGCAGGAGGCGTGCGAGGCCTACCTGGTGGGGCTGTTCGAGGACACCAACCTGTGCGCCATCCACGCCAAGCGCGTCACCATCATGCCCAAGGACATCCAGCTCGCGCGCCGCATCCGCGGCGAGAGGGCGTGAGCTCCGTCCCACCCACTTGCACCAAAACCCAAAGGCTCTTTTCAGAGCCACCACATTTTCACTTACAAGAGCTGAGCGCAAACTGTTAATTTATTTCCAGGCAGGAATTACCGCCCTGCGCGTACAGTGTGGTTTCTTGGTGTAGGAAGGATTTGAGAACACAAGTCCAGGGGTTTTTGAGCGAAAAACCGTGGAGAATAGGAAACCAGGGAGGGCCTAAGGTAGGAGAAGCACAAGGAGAGACCAAGCTCTCCAGGAAGAACTGGGCCGCGTCGGGTTGCTGACCGCTCCCGGTGGTAACGGGACGATGAGCCAAGGTGTCTCTCCCGGTCCTGTATCGACGCTGTAGAATGAGCTCCTCGGACCAGAAGATTTAAACAAAGTGTGGAAGTTATTACAAGCGGCTCCGACTCCCCGGAAGAGGAGGGGGGCCGGGTGGTGGCTGCCCGCCGAACCCTTGTGGTCAGGGGTAGATATAAATGTGCTACAAGCTGCTCTTCGTCTACCTGTGTCGCCACCTGCTTGATTCCCTCAATTGTTTTTGCCCAACAACCGACCTGAACTGTTTCCGTGGTTTGTACCCCTGGTTGCTGCAGGCCCACCCTTCGTTTCCCATGCCTCCCGCTGTGAGTCCAGAAACATTGTACTGCTTCTGCTTGGTTGGTTCCTGTGGTGAGGCTGCTCTAACTGCCTATGTTCCCCCTGCCTTCGTTTTCCGCCGGACCCCTGCCCTATCTGCCTGCGTTTCAAGTTAACCCTCTTACCTGCGGAGTCAGAGAAAAAGGGACTTGGGTAGGTTCGAAGGGTTAGACCAGGACAAAACCACAGGCCCAAACCTAGTTTTAATACCTGATCTAATTGCAGTTCCAACCTCTCCCAGGAATGTCACTGTAAACCACCAGTCTGGAATTTTCCGGTAAAGCGCTAGTACGGTCATCCGGTCATGTGGGCCCGCTCCATCACATTGGAAAGGAGAGGCAGCCTGCGGGATGAAAATGCTCTTCTTCTCTTTCCCCCCAAGAGAAACCCTTTCTTCACCTTCGGTGATGGTTGCTTGCTCTGTCCCTGTTCCTAGAAAACTCATTTATTTTGTACAACTCCTAGGAGCACCCTTCTAGTTAGTTACAAGTCGGTTGCTGCCCGGTTCAGGAATTGGTTAATATAGCCAATTAGATCTTCAAATGGACTCAGTTGAATTTTGTTTTTAAAAACAATAAAATGCCATCTCTTATTTTGAACATTGTATTCTAAGGGCCTCATGTATATCTTAATGCTCTCATGTAGTAGTTCAGCAAAATTTTGAAAATATTGCAAACCTCTAGGAATGACTACATCTTTATCACTGTCACTTGCGTACAATTCCTTCTGTTAACGTAAAAAAAAAACACATTGAAACCTGTAAAAAAAAATTGTGAGTTTATTTGAGCCAAACTGTCAACATATGCCAGGAAGCAGAACCTCAACTAATTGAGATAAGGTTACATTTGTATTTATACATTTGCAATCAAAGGAGGGACGTAGGTGGGTTACATGAAATCCATTGGTGACAGATTAAGGAGGAGGAATAAAGCAAAGCAGGGAAAACCCCTGGGATTGGATAAGAAGTAAAATGATGGACACATGCTTAGGTCTGTGCAGGATCAATTAACATGATAGTGAAGGAATTGGTGGCATCTGTCCTGGCGCCCAGCACATTTGGTTGTGCCCCAGGGGCTCCAGAAAAAGGGAAGTTGCAAGTTACCCAGACATCCCAAGGGTGTGTTATCACATATGCAAAAAGACAGACAGGCTCAGTTACGGTAAAGGTTGACCTTGTCAGAGAAGATACCGGCCCAGGACATAGCTGCCCACCATCACTGCTTTTAGTTAAAGTTTAATTTCAGACCATCCTTTGTGGCGACTTTAGGTCTCTGAGTTTACAAGACGGCCATGCAGGCCTCCCCTGAGCTGGTCAGGTCAGCATGTGGCCCCTTTCGTCCACACTTCTAGCTTTAGCGTTTATGACAGCTTTCCTGGAATTGGATGAGCCAGCCCCAGGGAAGGGCGGGCACCCCTCCACCCTCTGCCTTAGGCCAGAGAACCCGCATCAGCCCCTGGAATCCACACTCTTTCCCTCCGGGACCCCCATTGTTTAAATGCAGTAGCTCAACTTGTTTAAATGGAAGCACACTGCCCATGCTCCGGTTAGGCTGGACATGCCCTGGAATCCTGCATGGTGCTTTTGTGCTGCCTGTATTATAAATATTTTACACAGAAGTCAGGGCGATAGGAACTTATTGTCAAAGAACTATCAGCTGTAACCGGAAAGGGGGCCTGGCCCTGAAGGGGTCTGCCTAGGGCAGCCGGTAGGGTGTGGGTTGGAGACTTGGTGCAGGAAACAGTTCACAACGGGAGTCCGGGTGAACTTTCAAGGACGCGTATTAAAGCTGGGGACCCAGAAACAAGGAAGGGCTGGGGACGTGAGCCCAGGCTGCGCTGCTTGGCTCCCTAAAAGTCAGGGGGAAGGGGCCTTCGGGGCAGGTTCAGGGGCTTTGTCTGGGACGAACTGCTGCTGCCCGGGTCGCGGGCCTCGCGGGGTTCCTTAGAGCTTAGAAGATGCTTCAAGGGGGGGGGGGAGTTGGGGGGGACATACTCCTGGGAAAAAGAGCGCACACTTCGTTTTGAAGGGGTTTTAAAGGCTGGGCATTTGGGGAAGTTCTTAGGGAGGATCTCTAGAGACTCCCCATCAGCTTTGTGCTCACGCACCAGAATGAGGTTGATGCTCTTAGCGTCACCTGTCCTTGGGCGTGTTGGCAAATGGCGCTGATGGGATGTCTGCTCTGCCGCCCTGAGTAGGTGGTTTAAGCTCTCTACCCTCTGGGAAGAAGCGCAAACTACTCTTAAGTGTCCCTGGTTTAGGGAGAGAGGGTTCACCAGGTGGCTGCACACTGCCGTTTCGCTGTCTCGGTTCCCCTGTCCCGCTTGCCCCGGCTTCCATGATCCTGTCTCGGTTACGGACAAGTGCGCGTCCTTTGCGTGGAGACGGCCAAGGAAACTCAGCTTAACAGACAGGCCAGTAGCAGCCTGAGAGCAGCCCCTCACCAATTCCAGACCCAAAGACTGGCTGGGTTGCTTGGCAACCCATTTACCAATTCCTTTGTCTCTTGGGGTTTGGGCTTCTTTTAATTCCATGTTGGAAATGATCCAAAAATATCCATGGGCTGGACACACCCACAAAGGAGCTAATTTCGTTCGCGTCCACGGTAGACCCTCCTGTTCGGGATTTCTTGTTTTCTAAAAACAGAAAATCTCCTTACTCCGTGTTTCCTTGAGGGTAGAAGCAGGGGCGGGGACTCGGCTGTTTCCCGCCTTTTCCGGGCTGTTTCAAACCAGGTCCGCCCCCTGGTTATTTAAGAGGCTGCCGCCTTCAGCGCGGGAACAAGCGTCTCTGACTTCTGCTCCATCACCATGTCTGGTCGCGGCAAAGGCGGGAAGGGCCTGGGCAAGGGCGGCGCCAAGCGCCACCGCAAGGTGCTGCGCGACAACATCCAGGGCATCACCAAGCCCGCCATCCGGCGCCTGGCGCGGCGCGGCGGCGTCAAGCGCATCTCCGGGCTCATCTACGAGGAGACGCGCGGGGTGCTCAAGGTCTTCCTGGAGAACGTGATCCGCGACGCCGTCACCTACACGGAGCACGCCAAGCGCAAGACGGTCACGGCCATGGACGTGGTCTACGCGCTCAAGCGCCAGGGCCGCACCCTCTACGGCTTCGGCGGCTGAGCCCGTCCCCCCGCCCCGGCTCCCCCCAAAGGCCCTTTTCAGGGCCGCCCACCCCCTCTCGGAAGAGCTGCGCGCTGTCGTGCTCGTGTTTCTGTGGACACAATTTTCTCGTGTTTGATGGCGTGGGTCTTAAGCTTTGGCAGGCGCTGCAGGCTCGATGGGGGCTCCTCCGGCGGTTTCTATACAGGGCCCCAGGGTCGGCGGTGCTCTGGGCCCGTTGGGAGGGATTGGGGGCTTCCGGGGCTGGTCGGTAGGAAGAAGCAAGCGGGAGGGGGACGAATTTAAAGTTCTAGGGCACTTAGGTTGTCTTTTTCTGGCAGGGACGCCAGCCCCTTGTACCCTGTGAAAGCATCAAGCAAAGACAAGCCTCGTTGGGGAGCAGCAGTTTGCAGTGGCGCGGGGACCTAGAAGCGTCGCTGGCCTAGTTAGTCCATGAGTTAAACGTTTCTGCAAGTCGTGGATCTGCGAGGGTGTCGCCAACCCCGCCCCCACCCAAGGGAGTCAGATCAATTAAAGTTAGATATTTCCAGCGAAACCTGGGCTATTCCAACTGGATTTGCCCTGGCGACGTCACGAAGGATTGACATGTGACTCTTGTCCTTCACCCAGGCTTCGGGCTCAGTGTCGACACCCCCATTTTCCCCACAAACTGGGTGAACTCAGGTTTAAATATAACTAGGCCTTGCTTAGGTCCATTCTCACGCCGGCGCCCCCTGAGCCCCAGGCTAAGCAGTTTGTAAATTCCATAGAATAGACGAAGGGGTCAGTGTCCTAACGCGGGTCCCTGACCTCTTCTGCGACCTGCGGCCTCGCAGCATTTGGGAGGGAGCTCGCTCTGCCACAGGCGCTGCTCTTAACCTGCTGTGACTCCTAACGTTGTTTCCCCGGACACTCCCCCGCGCCCCCCTTTTTTTAAAAAAAAAAATCATGGGCTGTTTAAACACAATATGGATGTCCTTAGGTTGGCACATCGGTTTTTAATAGTCTGCATCTTAGAACCTTATATGCATATTTGCATAACCCATGGACGCAGACAGCAGGGTGGCGAAGGCCTGGGGGCTGGGGGGGCGGGGGGGGGGGCTGGAGGAGGTCAATGGGGAGAAGGGGGACATATGTAATACATTCAACAATATTCATTTAAAAAATAGTCTGCGTCTTTGAAAATGTTCCTTACTATCCTTTTAAAATAAGTATATTTTTATTGATTTTTCAGAGAGGGAGGAGAGATAGAAAAATCAATGACCAGAGAGAATCAGATCGGCTGCCTCCGGCACGCCCCCTACTGGGGATCGAACCCGCGACCGGGGCATGTGCCTTGACCGGGAATGGAACCCTAGACCCTTCCGTCCCCAGGCCGACGCTCTATCCACGGGCAAACCAGCCAGGGCACCATCATTTGTTTTAATGGTCCATCACCCCTCCCCTGCCTGAGTGCAGTGAATGGATTCAGAATGAGGGCAACACTATCGAGCCTTGAGTTACAAGGCTACACAGATGTCAGACTTAAATTTCCTTCATCTTGTTCATTTCAACCACAGACCCGACACTCGGCACACAAACGGGTGTAGGATGACCTTTGTAGCAGCCCTTTTGGAGGAGGGTGGCCCTGAACGGCAGAAGGAGGGGAGAGCAGGGGCCGCAGGGCAGAGGCTGTGACCCGGGCGGGAGCCCCTCCTTCCCAAACGCCAGGTGGGGTCTCGGGCTGAGAGTGAGACACCGAGTTAGAGCCCCGCCGCCTGGTCCAGTGGATGGTGACTCACACTCTGCTCCGCCCGGGGCTTGGGGAGGGCCCGCCTGCAAGTGAACGGAAAGGACCAGGCCCAGCGCCTTTTAAACCCAGCACCGCGGGGCTCAGGGAGGGGCCGCTCCAGGCCTGGGAGTGAAAGGTGAGCTCGTCTTTCCCGACGTGGCCACGTTCCCTCCCCCCAATCAGACCCGCTTCCACTTTCCTGCCTGTACCCGTTCCCTCCCCGAGAACCTAGGGCCGCCACTCGGGTCCCTACACAGCCTGGATGAGGCGCCCCCATCGAGCCTGAAGCTCCTGCTAAAGGCTAAGGCCCGCCGCCATCTAACACGAGAAAACGTGTCCACAGAAACACGAGCACGACAGCGCGCAGCTCTTCCGAGAGGGGGTGGGCGGCCCTGAAAAGGGCCTTTGGGGGGAGCCGGGGCGGGGGACGGGCTCAGCCGCCGAAGCCGTAGAGGGTGCGGCCCTGGCGCTTGAGCGCGTAGACCACGTCCATGGCCGTGACCGTCTTGCGCTTGGCGTGCTCCGTGTAGGTGACGGCGTCGCGGATCACGTTCTCCAGGAAGACCTTGAGCACCCCGCGCGTCTCCTCGTAGATGAGCCCGGAGATGCGCTTGACGCCGCCGCGCCGCGCCAGGCGCCGGATGGCGGGCTTGGTGATGCCCTGGATGTTGTCGCGCAGCACCTTGCGGTGGCGCTTGGCGCCGCCCTTGCCCAGGCCCTTCCCGCCTTTGCCGCGACCGGACATGGCTTTGCAAGTAGAGAAGCAGAAGCAACTGACGAGAAGGGAAAGAGCCCGTTCTTATATAATCCGCCACTCCCCCCATCCACCCCTCCCGCAGCCGATGCAGTGATTGGACAACGCGCTGGCGGGAAATGTGACGTCACCGCCCCCCTTTGCCCCTCCTCCAAACCCGAGGGCGGGGGGAGCCAGAGCCAAGCTTGAAAGAGTGTTATTGTTCTTTATCTGCAGTTACTCTAAGGGACCCTGAGGAAACTCAAGGTTCCAAGATATTTTAAGCAGGAAAGTCAACATGAAAAGGCAAAAAGGTCTTTTGACAGTAAATTTTGAGAAGATCTTTGACAAGATCACAGGTAGAAATGGACGTTCCTAGTAAATGACAAGCCTGCTTTTGAGATTTGGGCCGTATTAACCCTTGAAATGCCAAGTCTTTCACGTCCCTCAAACTTTGGATCTTAGTTAGGACTTAAGTGAAGTATAGCACTGAACCTAACATTGGGAAGGGCAGGTATTGTTTCTGCGGTGCAAACTCGGAGCAATGTGTACACCCTAACTCCCGAGCACATAAATACTTGTATTAATCCACTGCGGGTAGGGAGTGTTTCAAGCCTTTTCGTGCAAAAGGTGGGTGGCTCTAAAAAGAGCCTTTGGGAGAGGAAGACGTGAGAATCAGGCCCGCTCGCCGCGGATGCGGCGCGCGAGCTGGATGTCCTTGGGCATGATGGTGACGCGCTTGGCGTGGATGGCGCACAGGTTGGTGTCCTCGAACAGCCCCACCAGGTAGGCCTCGCACGCCTCCTGCAGCGCCATGACGGCCGAGCTCTGGAAGCGCAGGTCGGTCTTGAAGTCCTGCGCGATCTCGCGCACCAGGCGCTGGAAGGGCAGCTTGCGGATCAGCAGCTCCGTGGACTTCTGGTAGCGGCGGATCTCGCGCAGGGCCACGGTGCCGGGCCGGTAGCGGTGCGGCTTCTTCACGCCGCCCGTGGCCGGCGCGCTCTTGCGGGCGGCCTTGGTGGCCAGCTGCTTGCGGGGCGCCTTCCCGCCCGTCGACTTGCGCGCCGTCTGCTTGGTCCGAGCCATGACCAATAAAGCGTGAAAATAGGCAGCAGTTTGTGGAACAAGTATGTCTCCTGGAATCACTGCTGGTATTTATAAGAAGTCGTGTGCGGCGATTGGGTGAGGAAAATGTTTAGATGTGACGTTACAGGTTCTGATTGGGGTATATTGGAGCTTTTCAACAACGGTGCAGTTTGATCTTTTTTTCCCTTTTGTTCTTCACCGCATCTGATTTTCATAATCTGAGTTCAAAGCTTTGAGCATTATATTGTCATAAAAGTGGAAGCATTGGCCTCAATGGTACTACAGCTTTTTAGTTCTGTGTATCTATTTGGTTCTTGGGGAAGGAAATATTGCCGCCGCCACCATCTCCTCCCCCCTCCCCCTTTCCACTCCCGCCATTCCTGTTGCACAGCCGGAGATCAGGCAAGTGTCTGTAACCTTTTAATTGACTGAAGGGCTTCTTTAAACCTACAAGACAGTAAATCGCAGCAACGTTCACAGAAATGGCCCCTGTAACCAGGCACCTTTTGTTACGCATTTGTGTTCTGTGTCCTACACTTGGATTTTCTGAAACTCATGTTTCTAAAACCAGAGTACTCTTCCCCGGTGCAAAAAAACGGTGACGCCCAGCACCAAACTGGATACACAGCGCCCTGGCCCAATAATTGGCTCTTGGACCCTAAGGAGAACTACTTAACAATTTCAAGACCTCACCTTTTACTTAATTTTTTTTCAATCTTGAAAGATACAAACGTGGCTCTTTTTTTCACTAGGATGAGGGAGACCAGATTGTAGTGTATTTTGATTAGCTGAGTCCATTATGGCGAACAGCCACGTGGAAAGCAGATCCTAGCATCCCTCGTTGGCATCGGTAAAGGCTCCTTAGGCTAAAAGACTTAGTTTAGCATTTCCATTTTAAAAGCTTCCTTTGATTACCATTTGAATTATCACCCCCAATTAGATTTCTTTACATCTTTCCAAAAATACACACTCCGTCTTGGAGGAATATTTATACCGGTGTCATTACAACTGTCCTCTTCGAGATTCTCAGAAATTATGTGATGTATTTTTAAAAGGTAGACTCACCCGGAAGTGGGAGGTAGAAACGGTGGTGAAGAAGACGGAGGCAATGTGTTTGGGACCCTGACATTAGTGGATGAACAAATCCCTATGCCGCTGAGAAAACGGGGAAACCCAGGGTAGCAGAGGCGACGACCGGTTTGAGAACCGCAGCAGCACGCGCGCGGGAACATGACGTCACTGCCCGGTTTTCCCGCCGCCAGCAGCGTCGCACATTTGCATTGTAAATGCATTCAACCGCTTTTAGGGTCTCAGACAAGATCAGGAAGTTGGCGCTAATTGTCCCACCGGGGTGTGTCTTTTCACTTTCAAACGCACAGGAATTCCACCCCCCCGGGGGGCGCGTGGCGGAACCGCGCAGTCCCCGGGGTATTGGTTGATGCCTCGGAGCGGGGTGCGGAGGTTGTGCATCTGCTGAATGGCTATGCTGACAGCGAACCCGGGTCGTAAACGTTAGCGCGTAGTTGGGGTGCGTTGCAAGCACTGAAAGGCACTTGACTTTGGGGAAATGCATTGAGCCGCAGGAGTCGCTGGCATATGAGGTCTCCCCGCGCCCCGCTGGGGTGTTCGCGGAGGTGCCAGCGCGTCCTGTTGTGTCTACCACTGTCCTTGGACCGAAACACAGGTCACGTCGCCCTCCGGCGTTTGGGGGAGAGGCAGTGGCACCGGCGAGACCTGGCCCCCAGCCCGCGCTCCCCCCCCCCCCCCTCCCCAGCCATGCATGTCAGCCCCTCACTTTCACTGCAGCCGGGGAGCAACGTCCTAACAGCCTCCTGGTGAAGATTCAGGCGAAAGCCCTGAGGTTCTGATGCGACTTCCTCGCTTAGCAACCGTCCCCACCCTAAGCCCCCGCCGCCCCGCAAAAAAAATCCTATTTTTCCTTAAGAAGTAGCACTGCGACGTTTAAGGGGCGGCAGAGCCCGGCCCGCCCCTGTCCTGTATTTCCCTCTCCCGGGGGTGACTGTGCGGTCCCGGAGCCGGGGCGCGCGGCCGGGACCCGGGGCCCGAGGCTGCGGGGCGGGGGCCCCTCTCGGAGCCGACAGGGGGCGCAGCCGGCGGCGCGCACCAATCACAGCGCGGCCCGCCCGTATAAATACGCGGCGCCGCGGGCCGTGGCGTCCCAGACTCTCCGGTTCCTACGGTTGGTTCGGTCGCGCTTTGCTCTCGCCATGTCCGAGACGGCACCCCCGGCCCCATCGGCCTCCACCGCCCCCGAGAAGCCCTCGGCCGGCAAGAAGGCGAAGAAGCCGGCGAAGGCGGCGGCCGCCAGGAAGAAGCCCGCGGGGCCCTCGGTCTCCGAGCTGCTGGTCCAGGCGGTCGCCGCCTCCAAGGAGCGCAGCGGCGTGTCGCTGGCCGCGCTCAAGAAGGCGCTGGCGGCCGCGGGCTACGACGTGGACAAGAACAACAGCCGCATCAAGCTGGGCCTCAAGAGCCTGGTGAGCAAGGGCACCCTGCTGCAGACCAAGGGCACCGGCGCCTCGGGCTCCTTCAAGCTCAACAAGAAGGCGGCCTCCGGGGAGGCCAAGCCCAGCGCCGCGAAGGTGGCGGCCAAGCCCAAGGCGGCGGGCGCTTCTAAGAAACCCAAGAAGCCCGCGGGCGCCGCGGCCAAGAAAGCGGTTAAGACTCCGAAGAAGGTGAAGAGGCCGGCGGCGGCCAAAAAGGCCAAGAGCCCCAAGAAGCCCAAGGCCGTGAAGCCCAAGAAGGCAGCCAAGAGCCCGGCCAAGGCCAAGGCCGTGAAGCCCAAAGCGGCCAAGGCCAAGGTGACCAAGCCCAAGGCCAAGAAGGCGGCCCCCAAGAAGAAGTAGGTCCGGTTGGAACCCTGTTCCTGTAACCCAACGGCTCTTTTAAGAGCCACCTACCTGCTGCGGGAAAGAGCTTGGCAGTGCGCGGGCCTCTGGCTCAGTGAGATCTCGGCCCCCCTGCAGATGCAGCCTCGGGAGCCCCAGGGAATTCTCACTCGGAGCCCAAAGTTAGGGGGACGTTTAGGGGTTCACGGTGATTTACCCGCAGCAGGACTTGGGAAACATAGTTCTGTGTGTTCACCTGAGTTTTTTTATTAGACCCACACCCCAAACTATAGTCAGTCACCGAATCAACCAAAACATTTTAAAAGAAAAAAGATTCCCGGTCCAGGCTGGGAGGGCTCCCTTTAACCGGCACAGTTTCCCTGCGGCCTCGGGTGAAACAGGGGGCAGCATTGCTGACGCGGTCTTCTCTGAAGTTGGGAAATGCTTTTGGGGTGTCTCGTGAAACCTAGGGCTCAACATCTGCCCCCGCAGCCGCAGGCGAGCTGTCCCGAGTGGCCGTGAGTCACCTGTGTGTCCAGCAGGTGGGCCTCTGGCACCCGCACTGCACGCCGACCTCTGACCCTGGCAGGTTGGCCGGCTGCCCCGTAGCTCCTAGCCGTTGTCAGGAAAGGGGCTCAGCTGCCAGGGGACGAGAGAGCCGGAGCCCAAAGCCCTTCCCCGGTTTTCCTTCTGGAGAAACAACTGGCCGGGTCGGGTCACATTTGAAATCCCCTGCCTCTCACCCGTTTTCAACCTGGTGGCATGCGCTGCGCCACATTAAACACACGTGGGGACACTGTCGCAGAATTGGCCCTTTAAGCTTTAGGAATTTTAATTCTGGGGTTCAGAGTGTACTGCCCTTTTTTCATATCCAAGAGCAATCAGTATATGGTGAGCCAGGTTTCCTCACTGTTCCTTAAGGCAGCTCAATTCGTTTGTTTGTTTTTAATATATTTTTATTGATTTCAGAGACGGAGAGAGAGATGGGAACATCAATGATGAGAGAGGATCATGGATCCGCTGCGTCCTGCACACCCCACACTGGGGATGGAGTCCTCAATCCGGGCCTGTGTCCTGACCGGGAATCAAACCATGACCTCCTGGTTCCTAGGTGGATGCTCAACCACTGAGCCACACCAGCCGGGCTGCCTTTTCTCTTAACAAAACCTTGAGAAAGTCCTTTGAAGTCATCTTTTAAAAAGTGTCCTCCACGTGGGGTAGCGATGATAGCCCGTTGATAAGGATTGACATTCCCATTTGCCACTCCTGGCCATGGTGCGTAGACAAGAGAGTTCTAGTGAGGACATTGCCAGAGGAGAGTGCATTTTAATTTTCAGTTGGTTGCTGACATATCCTGAAAATAGCTCTCCTCTCCCGCCAGCCCTGACGGGAGGTCTCCTTAACTCTGCAAGTCCACAGCGTGTAGAATTATTTCACACCGTCACTCCCTTTCTTTAGTTATTGGTCACTGGAATATGCACTTACATGGTTTGCTCATTCGCTGGGAAGTCAGTCTGTCTTTCTCTTGTCCCACTGGTTTTCTTACATATAATAGAAAATTAACCTTATATTTATCTCCTGTGTGATAGTTTTCTAATAGGGTTTTTTTTCTATATTTTCTTTGTCTATGATGTAGTTTCCACTTATATGTATTATATATCACAAGTCGTTAAATATATGTACTTTTGAATATTAAATGTTTTCATTACAAACAATGCAATGGTTACACCATGTTTCGTTTCTGCCTTTTGCTTTAAAAAGAACAGCCGTGTGACACACAACCGTGCGATGTTCTGTGGAATCTTGGGCCCTCACCTGGGTCGGTCGCCCAACTGAAAGTAGGAAAGTTCTCCAGACAAGACGCCGTCGAGAACTAAATCAACCAGATTAAGGACACCCGGCGTGGCTGGCACACGCACTAACCAGTCGTCTTCACCGGTGACCCTCAATATTTGCCTTTAGAAAACCCTGGATTGAAAAGCACCCTAGAGCCTGGGTTTCAGGGGTGGCTCCCCATTTCCCTGTGTGGGAAGCCATCGGGCACACGCGACGTGACGCGAGTGAATGCCGTATCTTTGCATGTGCAGTCCCATCGGGGCCCTGGCAACCCCATGAGGCAGAACTGTCTTTAATGTTCAGGTTGAAGGAAGGGAGGGAGGGAGGGCTCTCAGGCCTTAAGCGGGGCACCCCAGTGCCCGTGTATAGAGATGGCTCCTTGCTTTGGAGCTGGGCAGGGACAGTGTGGATCTCAGCGGTATCATGGGGTCCTTCCCCCGCCCCTGACAGCCCGAGAACCACAGAAGCAGGCCAATTTGTTCCTCAACGCGCCAGCCATGTTCCTTCCGACACGTTCATTATATTTTTAAGTTATTGCTTGTCAGCAATTCACCCTCCTTATGGGGTCGCCTTGCGGTCCAGACCCTGAGCACAGAGCTTGCCTGGTTCCTGCCTCCAGGAGTTCAGCATTTCCTCCCTCCCTCCCTTCCTCCCTCTCACCCGAGCTTTCCATTGATTTTCAGAGAGAGTGAAAGATAGAAAGACAGAATTATTGATGTGAGAAAAGCATATCAATCAGTTGCCTCCTGCACAGGTCCCAACCAGGGAGGAACGTGCCAACCGGGCATGAGCCCTTGGTGGGAATGGAACCATGAGACCCTAGTTCATAGGTCAACACTCAACCACTGAGCCGCGCAGGCCGGGTGTGGCTCAGATTATTAATCAATGGGTCAGTGGCTAAAAGACTCACCGCTAGTTTGGTTTTTCTGTTCTTTTCTGCAAATCCCGCCCCACGCCACCCAACCCGGCCGCCAAGCTCAAACCATGTCAAACACACTGGGGCGGACTTGGACCTCCTGACCTTGGTCACCCCACCAGTCACCCCAGGACATCTGGGAATCAAAGCTCTGAATCCTGAAAAGGGGGATGGAGAGGCCGAGGGTCAGAATGACCCCCTGTGGTATTTTTACAGTCTTTTTTTTTATATATATTTTATTGATTTCAGAGAGGAAGGGAGAGGGAGACAGAAACATCAACAGGAAAAAAAAAATCACGGATTGGCTGCCTCCTGCACAGCCCAACTGGGGATCAAACCCGTAACCCGGGCAGGAATAGAACCGTGACCTGGTTCATAGGAGGACACTCAACCACTGAGCCACCCAGCCCAGCTTTATCTCTCTATGTCCATCCCCCCACCCTCGCCTCCCGCCCCCTGCAGATGTATCCAGGACCCACTCACAGCCCAGCACTGCTCTGGGGCAGGGAAACAGCATGGAGAACACAGGCCCGAATCCCGCCCTCGGCCTTCACACTCATTCTCTCTCCTGGTTCAGCCACAGGCGGCTGCTGCTCTCCTCACTTGTCCAGGCTGGGCAGGAACAGGGGGGAATACGGGTAAACCTGGAGATAGGGCCGCAGGGCATCCGGGAAGGAGGCCCTGGGGAAGGTGAACATGTGGGAGCCCGAGGTCCCACTGTAGAAGGACACAAGCCCGACCTCGCAGTCCAGGAGAACCCCGACGACCAGGGGCCGCTCCTGCAGGCGCAGGGGCGTGCGCGGCCAGGTCAGCGCCACGTAGCCGTCCTTGGCGCACAGCCGCAGGGCCCAGAAGCCGGTCTCGGGCTTCTGCGTGGTCCCCCCAAGCCTCTGCACGCTCTCCAGGCAGACGCCCACGTCCCAGCCCGTGCCTTCGCCCACATCCACCTCGAAGTACTGCCGCCCCGACGTGAAGCTCTGCCGGCCCAGGATGCAGGGCGAGGCCATGAACCTCCGGGGAGAGAGGGCCGCCTCGCGCTGGGGGCCCCGCGTCACTTGTCTCTGATCCTGGGACAGAATTAGTTCTGGATGCGCTGTTTCTGGATCCAGAGTCACACCAACTGCAAGGGAGGGAGGAAAACAAAGATTTGGTTTTAGCTTGCTGAGAACAGTTCCATTTCTTTTATTATGTTTTATTATGTATTTATTTATTTTTATGCAGGGGTTTTATTTGCTTGTTTGTTTGTTTTTTAACCCTCGTCCAAGGATATTTTTCCATTGATTGATTTTTATTATTATTTTAAAATATATTTTTATTGACTTCAGAGAGGAAGGGAGAGGGAAAGAGAAACATCCATGATGGGAATCATGGATTAGCTGCCTCCTGCATGCCCCACACGGGATCAAGCCCACAACCCAGCCCTGTGCCCTGACTTGGAATCAAACCCCAACCTCCTGGGGAGGGGGGGGGTGGTGGTGCTCGGGCAACCGCTAGGGCAACACAGTTTATTTTATTTTATTTTTTAGTTCTAGGAAATAGAGTTTATTGTGGCAGAGCGTGTCACACACGACTGGAGGTGCGGGCATTGGAAACATCACTCTGCATCCTAATCGGGTACAAGTGTGGCAGGTTTCCTGCGTCCAGTTCCCACCATCACCTGCACGGCTTCCTCCCTCTGACCCGTGGACGTTTAACCCGACGGCTTCTGCTGACGCTCTGGTTCCAAACAAAACTGTGCATAAGCTTCTGGGTCCACCTCATCGTCAATATCATCCAAGTACGGTCACCACCCCGGACACACCTGCTCCATTTTCTTCACAATCTGGAAAGAGTCTTCTCTTTCAAGTCACTCTTTTTTGTTTTAATAAATTTTTATCGTTGAAAGTATTACATGTGTCCTTCCCTCCCTCTCCCCTCCTGCCCTCAGGTCACTCCTGATTGAATCCTGGTCGTCGGGATCAGCTGCCGGGAGAGGAGCACCATCCGCTGGACCCAATGGCGGTTCCGTCACAAAACAGTCGGGATCATTCTCAGGTGCTGCTTCTCTCGGTGCTGAGGTGACAAAGCCTCTCCCCCAGTTACTTGACTGGAGCTCTACAAGCGTCAAGAGCATGTCCCTCACGTCGACACTGCAGGGCGCGTCCAGGGCGACGTTTCCAATCCTCTGGATAACTTCTTCCATGTCCGTCCTTCCTTGTTCCTTCCAGGCATCTTCCAAGGCAGGCCCTGTCAACTTCAGGAATTTTACTGCACAATTAGGTTATCGTCCACAGGGTGAGAAAGGAGGGCATCCAACAACCCCCAGAGAGCAGCTACTCGAACCTCTGTATTTGCCCCTTCGATCTCCAGCGGAAGATAAAATTCTCCCAGAAAGAGCACGAACCCGTGGAATCGTTTCCGAGCTGCTTCATCCCCCTTGGCAGCTTGATATCGAGGCTCATAATCAGCCTGACATCTTTGAAGGAGCACTTGGCGGAAGCTGCCCCTCTGTGAGCGAATGGGCAGGTGACGGGACAGGTAACCACACAGGCGAGCTCCCCCGCAGCGGAGCTTGGGCTCGGACGTGGCCTGTTGGTAGATGAGGCCCACCAGTTCTTGCAAAGCCTCGTCCGTGGTGACCCGACCACTCAGGGTCTCTGCAAACTGCTCCATGTCAGTTTCACAACTGCCAGGCTGCTCTGTCAGATGGTCCAAGAAATCCCAAATGAATACGGACAGAGAGAGACCATCCTCCAGGTTCCTGGTGATTAGAAGAACCTCACGGGTAGAATTCAGGGGGCTGGCACACAGCGTGGGCATTCACAGGGGAGTGACGACCACCGGAGATTCTGACTCCCAGTTCTGCTGGGGTCTCGTTTGTTCCAAGAATGTCCCTTCAGAGGGTGGGAAAGGAGCAGCTGCAAGTTTCCTCCCAGGATCCTCCCTTGCGGACACACAAAGGGCTCCTGTGGGCCGTGCCCATGCACCCCGAGGGCCCTGGGTGGCTTTTGGGGGTCGAGGTTGGAGGCAAACCCCAATGCCAACACAGTTTCTTTGAGAGAAAACCAGTCCGAGCCTTGTTTCGGACCAGCGAGGGGAGCACAGGGCTGTGACCATAAAGTAGAAACCTTCCCGTTTGTCCCCGTGACCCGTGGGGTGGAGGTTGCACTGAGCTTGGTCCCCTGGGGGCTCAGCAATGGCCTCACGTACCTTGATGGCTCCTCAACTGTTTCCTCAGATCAAAGTAGAGCTCGGGGACCTCGCACTCGGTCTCAATCTCCAAGACCAGGGCCTCCGGCATCTCCAGCCGCACAGCCTGGCTCCTGGGGGAGCAGAGGCCAGAGATGCTCAGTGGGGCACCCTGCGGCTCTTCACCCCACTCTCCCTCGTCCTTCCTTCAGCACTCACCTTCTCAGGGCGCCCTTCACGTCCTGCGGGAAACAAAGGGACAGGTGAGTGTGGGAACACCATGCTGATGGGGTGCTGCTCCCTCCCAGAGGCACAGGGCAGGCCCGGCCTTGGGTTCGGACGGTCAGCACAGCAGGACACCTCTCAGCCTCCGAGCTGGGCGCCCTCCTTGCTGAGGTGCTGGGGACCCTGCGGCTGCTTAGGGGGGTGGGGAGCTCCCCACGCTCCCTCTGGCCTCACCTCCCTCAGAGCGCACCTGCCAGAGGCCACCTGTCACAAAGCCTCAGGGGTGGGTGGGTGCACGGCGCCCAGACTGGGCCCTGAGGTGGCGGCCACAGTGACCCGGGGGCAGAGCAGCCATGAGACATGGTCACCCTGAGGGGCGCCCTCCAGTTCCACCAGCCAGACCTGGGACCAGCAGCTGGGAGGTGGGGGGAGGTTCACCTTCCTGAGGCTGAAAGTGAAGCATAGTAACCTCCATCTTGTATAGAAAACTGCTGTTAAAATTCTCTGCTGCTGTGAGATAATCCCTTGTTCTGTAAGCTCCGTCATTATAAACTCAGTCACTTTAAGACAGTCTGTTATTCTGTAAAATAACTTGTTTTTAGTTCAAATAATAGAAAAAGATCAACTTAACTGTCTGACCTTGCCAACTAGCCACCCAATGGAATAGCCTAAAATAGACTAATCCTGGTAAGAATTGTGCCGTGCACAAACTCATTATGTACTCAAGGTTACAACTGTCTGTACTTTAACTCACAGAGAGCCCTTTGTAATATCTGCAAACAAAGAGGCTCAAAAGGTATAAAGATGGGAAACTTCCTGTATGGGTTGCTTGGAGATTTGGAAAGAGACACCTCCCTCTGGGCCCCACACGATAAACGACTCCTAGTTAATTGGCTCATTAAGGTCTCTTGTCTGTCATTCGATGATTTACCATAAACAGAAGGAGAGCCCATCAGGCCAGGCTCACCCATCACTCATGGGGCGGCCCCACCTGGTCCCCGCCATTGTCCCACCTTCAGGATTCTGTGCCCTGGACACAGGCACCTGGGAGCAGAAGCCATCCCCTGAGCCTGTTTGGGCCGAGGAACCCACACCCTCTACCTGCAGGGGGGATTTCATTTTTCTTGATCCTCACCCGAGGATAATTTTCCATTGATTTTTAGGAAGAGGGGGAGGGAGAGGGAGAGAAAGAGAGAAAAATTGATGTGAGAGAAACACATTGACTGGTTGCCTACTGCACAAGCCCTGACCATGGCCTGGACCAGGGAGGAGCCTGCAACCAAGGTACGTGCCCTTGACCAGAATGGAACCCTGCACCCTTCGGTCCTCAGGCTGATGCTCTATCCACTCAGCAACACTGGATTTTTGAGCCAAATCATAATTTTCTGATTTATACATAGAACGCTGGAGACCAGTGGAAGCCACCTTGTAGATTTTATCTGTTCAATATTCTAAAAGGAATAGGCTTAGACCAGTTGGTGTGGCTCAGTGGTTGAGCATCAACCTATAAACCAGGAAGTCAGGGTATGATTCCCTGTCAGGGCACATGTCCAGGTTGCAGGCCTGATCAATGATTCTCTCTCATCATTAATGTTTCTCTCTCTCCCTCTCCATTCCTCTCTCAAATCAAATTTTAAAAAAACACGTTAAAAAATGATAAGAAATAAAAATAAAAGAAATATGCCTTTATGCCCTAGCTGGTTTAGCTCAGTGGATAGAGCGTCGACCTGTGGACTGAAGGGTCCCAAGTTCAATTCAGGTCAAGAGGACATGCCTTGGTTGCAGGCTTGATCTCAGGCCTAGAGCTGGGGCACCTGTGGGAGGCAACCAATCAATGTGTTCCTCTCCCATCGACATTTCTCTCTCTGTCTCTCCCTCTCCCTTCCACTCTCTCTAAAACCAAAGGAACAATATCCTGGAATGAGGATTAACAAAATGACTAAATAAGAATAAAAGAAATCTGCCTTTAAGTCCCGCACACTGATGTGCCACCGCTGAGCCAGGCAGGCGGTCCTCTGTTCCCACCACCACCTCTGCCCAGAGCAGCTCAGAACCTGCCCCCGTGGCATCCCCCCAGGGCACAGCCTCACCTGCAGCACCTTCTGGGCGGAGCCCTGGCATCGCTCCTCCAGCTCCCGGATGTGGCTCTGGAGCTTTCGGCTCTGCTGGCCCAGGTCGGCCTCACTGACCCTCAGTCTCTGCAGAGTGCGCTCTTCCTCGCTCTCCAGTCTCCACAGGAACGACCTCTCCTCCTCCCTCAGGAAGCTGCGCAGGTTCTGGAATTCCGCCTGGATTTTCTGTCTCTGAGCCTCTACCTTCTCCTACAGTCAAGAGAGGACGCTCAGCACACCCTATGCACAGGCCCGGGTTGCGGGCTCCATCCCCAGTGGGGGGCGTGCAGGAGGCAGCCGATCCATGATTCTCTCTCCTCTTGGATGTTTCTATCTCTCCCTTCCTCTCTGAAATAAATACAAATATAAAATAAAGTAAAGAAAGTTGGAAACCCAGTGGGGACGGCTCTCGGGAAACAGGCATGTGATTCTGGGGCTCCGACAGGCACAGGCCTCCTGGCCATTTCCTGCTGGGAGGAGGGTGGGAGGGGATGAGTTCTCATCGATGTGGACAAGGAGGACAATGACTGGGGGGGACTGCATTGAGCCCAGGGGGGTGCCCTCCAGAGGCCAAGGCGAGAGCCCCCCATTCTCACCTTCCACTGGGCGATCTGCTTCGCCGTGAAAGCTTTCTGGTCCGTGCATTCCTCTTCCAGTTTCCTCAGTTTCCTCACCGCTTCCTGGAGCTTTTCCTGGAGGAAGAAATGGAGTGGCCCTTGCTGACCACACCTCCCTTCTCCCTCGGACGGGAAGAACCTGATGTCAGTGCCCGGGGCTCTCTCTGTCCCTGTCACCCTGACCCTCCTCTCGGCTAATGGCCAGGACAGCCTGTGGGGACCTCGACTGAGCTGATGGAAGGCTCGGCGACACCTGTCTTTCCTCACACGCCTCTGCCCCCTGGCTGTGCGTTTGCCACCGGCCCTCTCACAGGAGAGCCCTCTCTTTTCTCAGCACTCCTACATACCGTTAATATTTTTTATTTTTAAAAATCTATACTAATAAAAGGGTAATATGCAAATTGGTCACAATGCCCTCACAGTCACGACTGGACATGCTAATTAGTTGTGACCAGATATACTAATTAATCACAACAAGTATGCAAATTGACCATCACTCCAACACACAAGATGGCCTGCAGGAGAGGGCAGTTGTGGGGGACCAGGCCAGCAGGGGAACACGTAGGCATCAATCTGGCCAGCAGGCAGGTGAGATTGTGAGAGGAATGCCTGACTGTCCGTTTAGGCCCCATCCCTGGAGCAGTCGGGCATCCCTCGAGGGTTCCCAAATTGGAGAGGATGCAGGCTGGGCTGAGGGACACCCCCCCCCCCTCCCAGTGCACAGATTTTGTGCACTGGGCCCCTAGTATGCATATATTGTAATTATTTTCAGAGGGAGAGAGAGAAACATCATTGATGAGAGAGAATCATGGATCAGCTGCCTCCTGATCACCCTCTACTAGGGAGCGAGCCACAACCGGGACGTGTGCCCAACCAAGAATCCAGCCGTGATCTCCAGGTTCATAGGACGATGCTCAACCACTGAGCAACGCTGGCCGGGATGCATGGCTAGTGTTCAGGCTCCTTCAGGACTCATTTCTGGGAGGGCTCCCCAGGACCACCCACACCCGGGGTCCCCATTCCCACTCCCCAGGCCATGGAGGCCGGGCAGTCCTTCCGCTGGTGCGTCTTCCGTACTGGACAGGAGGCTGCCCACGAGGTGGCTCCTGGTCCCTGTGCTTTCACTCCCGCACGCGCCCCTGCACACGGCGCCGTCTCATCACATGCACCCGAGAGGCGACTAAACGTACAGGTGCAGCCCTGGCTGGTTAGGCTCAGAGGCTAGACTAGAGCCTCAGCCTTCAGACTGAACGGTATTGGGTTGATTCTGGTCCAAGGCATGAACCTCGGCGGCCGTTTCCTGGCCCCGGTCACAGCACCTGCAGGAGGCAACCAATCCGTGTCTCTCTCAGATCATTGTTCTCTCTCTTCCCCGCCCTTCCACTCTCTCTAAAAATCAATGGAAAAATAGCCTCAGGTGAGGATTATCAAACAAAACAAAACACCACTCATGTGTGCATTTGAGCGCATGAGGCGCTGGAGCTGGGACCAGTTCATCACGCAGCCGGGACCTGGATGAAGTCTGACCGTCCGGGGAAGGAGGGGCTGGACAATCAGGACTTGATTCAGGGAGGACCCACCCTCAAGCTTCCCACCCCTCCAGGCCTTCAAAGCCCCCACCACCACAACCACCACCACCTCCCCGCTAGAATAAGGACATGAGGAAAGCTAGAATTCAGGGTCCCAACCTTGAGCTCCCGGCTGGTGATGGGGGTCTCTGGGCACAGGAGGGGGCACTCACTCTGTAGCCAGGGCCCACATCCTCCACGAGCGCCGTGTTGTGGCCCTTGTGCCGCCCATCGCGCTCGCAGCGCCAGCAGATGAGCTGGCCCTCATCCTCGCAGAAGAGGTGCAGCCGCTCCCCGTGCTCCTGGCAGGACAGCTCCTGCTGCTGCTGCTGCTGCTCCTGCTCCCGGAGGGCGGCGATGAGGCTGCCCAGCTGCTTGTTGGGCCGCAGGCTGCCTCTCTGGAAGGGAGCCCGGCACTGGGGGCAGGAGAAGGTCTTCGTGTCCTGCTGGTTCTGAGGGAAGGAGAAGGTGCTCTGCTGACTCCCAGGGAAGGAGAAGGTGCTCTGCTGACTCCCAGGGATGAAGGTGCTCTGCTGACTCCGCGGGGAGAAGAAGGTGCTCTGCTGGCTCCCAGGGAAGGAGAAGGTGCTCTGCTGACTCCCAGTGGAGAAGAAGGTGCTCGGCTGACTCCCAGGGAAGGAGAAGGTGCTCTGCTGACTCCCAGGGGAGAAGAAGGTGCTCGGCTGACTCCGGGTGGAGGAGAAGGTGCTCTGCTGACTCCCAGGGGAGGAGAAGGTGCTCTGCTGACTCCCAGGGGAGGAGAAGGTGCTCGGCTGACTCCCAGGGGAGAAGAAGGTGCTCGGCTGACTCCGGGTGGAGGAGAAGGTGCTCTGCTGACTCCCAGGGGAGAAGGTGCTCTGCTGACTCCCAGGGGAGGAGAAGGTGCTCTGCTGACTCCCAGGGAAGGAGAAGGTGCTCGGCTGACTCCGGGTGGAGGAGAAGGTGGGCGTGTCCTGCTGGCTCCGCGAGGAGGAGGAGCTCAGGCCCATGAAGCCCAGGAGACAGGCCTGGCAGTAGCTGTGGCCGCAGCTGATGCTCACGGGCTCGGCCATCAGGTGCAGGCAGATGGAGCAGGTGGCCTCCTCCCGCATCTTCTTGCTGGTGGAGGCCGACGCCATGCCTCTGCCAGAAGCTGCAATGCTGGACCCAGAGGCTCCCACAGTGGAGGCGGCGCACCCACCCTGGCTTCCTGTGGGCGCCCAGCTGCCAGGCCCCACGGGCCTGGAGGTCTTATCTGGAGGGAAGAAAGGTCTGCAATGTAGGCGCTGCAGAGAGTGCAGCTGTGCTGTGGACTAGGGTGGGGACCCCAATTCCATTCACTAAAATGAAACAGAATTTAACATGCAGATGTAGCCTCACTGAGGATGTTTTTCCATTGGTTTTTAGAGAGAGTGGTAGGGGCGGGGGAGACAGAGGGAGACACACATCCATTGGTTGCCTCCCACATGCACTCCGACCAGGGCCAGAGATGGAACCTGCAACCCAGGTACGTGCCCTTGACCGCATTCGAACCCAGGACCCTTCAGTCCACAGGCCAATGCTCTCTCCACTGAGCCGCACGGGCAGGACTGGTCACATTTCCATTGCTTCATGGCCACCGGGGGCTGCAGGAAGCCCCAATAGAGACCATCCATCAGGGGGAAGCTGGTGTTGGAGCCCAGACACAGGGAGGGCGAGGGCGAGGCAGGATGCCGCCAGGGACCCAGTGAGGGCCTGGGGGACTCTCCCCCCTGAGGAACATGAGGAATAATCAGAATAACTGGTTCCAGGACCGTTTCTTTGCAACTTAAGGAACTGGGTGGATCAGGAAGATTCCATTGAAGCAGCAACTGTGGACCAGCTGAGCCTCTGCACCCCCAGCCTTTCCCCCAACTGCCCCCCACAGAGAACAGAGGCTGGGCAGCGGGCTCAGCACTTAGAGCGTCCACTGCGCACTGACGTGTCCCGGGTTCCATTCCCGAGGTCGGTCTCTCTCTCTCTCTCTCTCTCTCTTTCTCTCTCTCTCTCTCTCTCTCCCCCTCTCCGGCCGCCTTCCCTTCCTTTCTCTGGAAGAAACAATAGAAAAACATCTCCTCCAGGGAAACCCACCCAGGATGAACCCGAGGTAAACAAGGCACCTGAGACCCAGTGAGTCCCTCCAGGCCTCCCTCCCCTGAGAGGCGACCGGACGGCTGGCTCAGTGGTTTAGCGTCCGCCTTTGGACCAGGAGGTCAGGGTTCCATTCCCGGTCAGTGCACACGCCTGGCTTAGAGGCTCGATCCCCAGTGGGGGGCGTGCAGGAGAAACATCATCAATCTTTCTCTCTCTCCCTCTCCCTTCCTCTCTGAAATCAATACAAACATTTTTTTAAATAAAGGAAAGGCCTGGGCTGGGCAGAGAGGGCGGGTCGTGGAGGCCCAGTCAGGTGACCTCTCTCCTACAGCCAGGACTGTCTCCCAGGAGAAGTTCCAGGCACCTGCATCCCTGGGGGACAAGGGGCGGGGGAGCAAATGGGAAGACAAAACCCCAAGGTCCTCCAGGGAGGACCCAGGAACCAGAGAGCGAAGGAGGGACCCTGGGACCCTGGCCCGGGGCTGCAGCTCCTGGGGAGCCAGGCCTGCCCTCCTGGGAGCGGAGGGAGGCGGGCCGGTTGCAGATGGACCTTCCTGGGACCTGACAATGGAGGGAGCACAACCAGGAATCCCAGAGACCACTGGACCCCTCTTCCTCTAGAGCCAGGGCAGCCTCCGGAGCCACAGAGAGTTTCTGCTCAGAGTCCCTTCCTGGGCGGTGATTTCCCGGGGACACACTCGGGTCCTCTGTGGCTGGGCTGTGTCCCCAGGACAGGACCTGCCCTCCAGGGGCCCCGGGGGCCTGTCCCGGCCTCCACTCCCCCCCCCTCACACCCGGATCTCCTGAGGTTGGATCAGCTTGGAGTTTGATGGAAGCGAAAGCGGCCTCGGAGAAGGGCTGCGGGTCAGGGGCCTGGAGAAACCAGAGTCCAGAGACCCTGGTGCAGTGATGGCGAACCTTTTGGGCTCGGCGTGCCAGCGTTTTGAAAAACCCTAACTTAACTCTGGTGCCGTGTCACATATAGAAAATTTTTGATATTTGCAACCATAGTAAAACAAAGACTTATATTTTGATATTTATTTTATATATTTAAATGCCATTTAACAAAGAAAAATCAACCCCAAAAAATGAGTTCTTGTGTCACCTCTGACACGCGTGTCATAGGTTGGCCATCACTCCCCTGGTGTCTGAAACACACCCCTGCCTGCCGCCCGGGCCCCCCACCGCACCCCCTCCCGTCCGCACAGCAGGTGTCATCACCCCCCCTGCGGGACCCGCCCGCACCCTCCCCAGTACCTGGGCAACCACTGAGGCCACACACTGGCTGGAAGGAGTCGCTGGGAAAAGCTGTTAGATCAGAGCGAGCCCAGGGTCGGAGACTTGCAGACCTGTGATGAGATAACGGCCCCTCCCTGGAATTTCTAACAGATCAGCGGGCCAGACACAGACACTGACTCCTTCCTGAATCCACAGCGACCCCCACACAGGTACGGACTCCTTCCTGAATGCCCTGCCGACCCCTGTGGCGGAAACTTCCTCAGTTCATGTCCCTGCCCTTCACCCAACCGCAGTATAGAAAAAGCGCCCCCCTCCCTGTTGCCGTGAATCCACGAGCCCTCTGGGGATCGTGGGTCGCCCGGGAACACAGAATAAAACTTTCCTTTTCTGATAGACTCGACCCTCTTTATTTCCTACGCCACCTCCTGAGCCACCTAAGCTAACAAAAGCTCCTTCCCAAGTCCTGGGCGGGACCCAAGCAGAAACGAAACTGCCTGTGGTGGGGGGCGGGGCGCTGCTGGGTTTGGGGAAGAAACCAGGAAATGGCCCTAAGGGTTTGCAGGTGGCTGGGCTGGGCCCCGCAGGGCATGGAGAGGTGGGAAGAACTCCTTCTACAGCCACAGGAAAGGGGACAAGTCCTCACGGGGCCTGGGCTCTGGGCCAGCAGGAGCGTCTGAGGTCAGCGAGGGGCACAGCCCACAGGCCTGACAGCAGCTCTTCCTGCCGTGGCCACCGACCAACCCCCTCGGGGACCTTCAGCTTCTGGGCGGATGTTATTTTATTTTTTGCTATTTTTTAGGTCCCTATGCTCTCATCACTGCTCTGAAGGGGGCGGTGGAAAGGGCTGGTGACCTCCGCCCTCATGCTCCTCCTCAGCGTCGCTCTGCAGGGTCAGACACTGTCAGCATCACCACCAGTCAGGACGCAGCTGGGAGCCGGGAGCCACCATGGGGGCGGCACTGAGAGCAAAAGGACTGCAGGGCCCAGCCCATGTGTCAGGGGTTGAGCTTCGACTTACCTACAAGCCAAGAGCTCACAGTTCCATTCCTGGTCACAGGCCCGGGTTGCGGGCGTGATCCCCAGTGGGGGGCGTGCCACACGGGTGTGGGGGGCTGAGCCCAGGGGTTCATCAGCAGCCTCCTCCCCCCACAGGGCTCCCCGCTCCTCCCCCCCAACCCCCCCCCCCCCGCCCCTTCCAGGCCTTGGGCTCCCTTGTGAGGACCCCTGAGAGGAGGAGGGAAGCTGGGGCTCCGCTGACTCTGCTGCCTTCTTCCCGGACCACAGAGCAGAGGCCTGGACCTCACCCTGAGGCCACAGTCCCCGCCAGGAGGTGAAGGTTCGCCCCTAGAGCTCGGGGTGCGGGTCCCTGGCAGACGGGGCGGGAGAGAAGGCAGACGGGGAAGATTACATGGGTTCACCCAGCCCCGCTCACCCGAGGGTTAGACGTCCCCTTTCCCGCCCTGGAGCCAGGGCCCGAGGCCGCCTGGTGACCCCGTGCCCATGGGGGTGGCAGCTGCCGGGGGTCCAGGTGACAGCCCCCTCCCAGGCCCGGGAACAGCAGGCGACCTGGGTGCGGAGTCAGCAGGGCCAGGTCACGCGGCTGCTTATGTGACAGCCCCGAGCGTGACCTTTATCGGTGGGGCCCATGCTGACTCAGCACACGGAGGTGGACGCACAGACAGGGTGCCGTGTGCCGAGGCCGCAGCTACACACAGCACTTTCTTCTGGCAATTTGATGGGACAGATTGTTCTGATTCGTCCTAAGCAAACTCAGTCATAGGCACAAATTGCACGAATTTTTAAAGGGAAAAAACAGAGACTGTCGGGGTCCAGCCCCAGAGGTCCACTGGTTCCCAAAGGTGTGGACGGAGTCAATGAAGAATGGACACGGAAACAGGATTCAGATGATCAGCATAGCCAGGTTCTCTCTTTATTCTAGGTGGATCTCTTGTGCCTGGCTGAGGCCACAGAGAGAGATCCAGAGGCAAGTTGAGCCTTTATTTTATAGTCAGAGGTAAACAAGGTAGTGGTTACCAAAGTTACAGTGTTCTTGTGAATTTCACTGGTTTTGGCAGCACTTGCTGCACTTTCTCAGCCCATTAGATTCCCAGATAAGATCTAAGGAGCGTCATAAGGTCAAGCCTAATAATGCTAACAGGGCTGTGCCCTCTAAGCTGGGACTTGTTTGTGGCTTTGCCAACAGGTCAGTCTGAGGCTTAACCCTATAGCCACGCCCTACATCACACCCTTCTTTTATTTTTAAGCTACTATAATGAAAGTTTTTAAGCTACCATAATGAAAGTAAAACTTAAGCATCAAGAACAAAACTCTGGCTATTAAAACAATAACAAAACAATGCCAATGCAAAACCCAAACTATAGACACGTCAACATTTTAAAACTTAAACATAAAGCTCTGGCTATTAACAAAACAATGCCAATGATTTAACATTTTTAAAACTAGTAAGAATAACAAAAAATGCCAATGCAAAACAGCAATAAGTGAGTTTCTGCTAAATGAAAGTTTCTTTTGCTGATTTACTCAGAGTCCTCGGAGTTGGCTGCGCAAGACTCTGCAGAAGACTGGCAGCGGACCACTGCTAGCCTAGCCAGACACAGGGCTGAGGGCGTAGCTTCCACTCCTTGCCTTTCTGCCATCTGCTGGGCCTCAGCTGTTACCTTCTTTAGCCGACCCCCTTGGCACCTCGGTCCCAACCTGTGTAGCCTTCTTTTCTTCTTTTTTTCCACTTTACTGTCATCTCGGCAACTTTCAGTCTTTTGAATGAAGGGACAAGGAGCTTCTCTGGGTCCGTGGTGGTGACGCACGTAACGCTCTGGTACCCAAATTGGCTGCTCTGCTCCTTCTGGGAAAGATACAAACACAACCTCTTCCCCACATCATTACTAGGTCTGGTAAAACTCTTGGCTGGTTTCTGTATCCTTCCACCAGGCTAACCCAGCAGAGGCTATTGTACAAGAGGCCCCATGCCTTTCGGCCGCTGTACAACCCTCTGCATTGTATTTTTTAAAAATTTAACATATAACATTCTTCTCCCCCTTTTTTTGTTTTTATAGAAAAGGTTTATATTGATGGGATTCTGACCATTTATAAAAGGGTATACATTTTAGAGCTTGCTACTGCATTCCTCCTCACCCCTGGTAATGCTGTCAAGTGCTCCAAAATGTGAAATCAGAAGATATCACATGAAGCCTCAATAAGACGGCTTATTTTAACTCGGCTAAACGGGGTGAGAACTCATTAGAAGAACAGGCTACTAAACATGGTATCATGAAACCTGAAGAAATAGCTCTGGCTTCCTAGATACGTATAGACACACCTGCTCCTCTGTATTTACGACTTCCTACTTTAACTTAAAAAGTTGCAGCTTTACATTTTTATTGTGAATTGGTTCTACTTTTGAGCCTTAGCACCTCAAAATAAAACCTTAACTTTGAGTCAAACCGTTAGTTTTTCTTTGTGTGTCAAGAGCTAACTTTGATGTGGTAAAACTAAGTAAAATGCATTTACTCACTCCAAAGCAGGCATCAAAAAGAAAAACCCCTGTTATGCCCAGATTTCAAGATCCCCAACAGACCACGCGAGGGAGCCAGCCGCGTCCGATGCAAAAGCAGAGAGGTCTTTGCTCCCAGCCTCACAACGGCGAGACGAGAGACCCCCGTGGGAAAAAAATGGGGTTTTAATAGGGGGGGTGGAGTGAGGGCAGGGGAGATGACTGTGGGCCCTGCCGATTGGCTAGGTGCAAGTCGGGTCTTGTTACACAGGATGTGGTCATCTCCATGGCGCACACGTGCTCTGATTGTCATTGGTTAGTTTAAAAAGATTCCGGGCGTGGCCAGCAGAGGCCTGGGCTTCTGGGAAGAAGGTACTTTCCTGAGCACATGGCTGCTGCCCCAACATGGAGGATACGGGGCAAGATGGAGGGCATAGCCCTCGCCCTTTCACCCCAAATGCTTTCTTATATCCATTTTAAGAGTAGGATTGGCGCTTTCTGCTATTACCTGAGTCCTGATCAAGTACCCCAGGGGGAACTTGCCAATCCTGTGCTTCCCGGGGTGACATGATAAAGGTTTACTGAGCCTGCTGGAAAGGCTGCAGTGGGGTTCAGGATAAGGCTCCTTGGGACTACCTTCTCCCATGCCTCTACATTTACCTTTCCTTCCTCAGAAAACCATGTGCAGGTTTTACTTACAAAATCCAACAAATCGAAAGGCTGTTCATACTCACAGAACCGCCCATGCTTAGAGCATAGCATTAAGCATTGGATACGTATAAATTCTTTTCTTACGATCCTGAATATCAGATATTTTACACCTAGTTATATCACTGAGCTGCGCCCCTCACCTTGCTTGTTTTTTGCATGTGCTTCACTGGAGTGTCCTTTCACCTGACAACTGAAGTTCCCCCTGACTGGGAGACATTCTGTCTGACTGGGAGTAACCTTAACTCCTCCGCTAGCGAGCATATGTGTTAAAAGATCAATACAGAGCCTTTTTTTCTTTAGACTCAGTATGGCCCATCTTCTCAATCTAACTTCTGTACTATCCACCCTCTTACCCTACTTATCTTCTACAGGGGGGTCTGCAGCACCCTACGGTGCAGTCTTATCCTTCCAAAGTGGGGGGGGGGGGATGACTTACGTTAGGGGGGATCCTGTTCAGCCTGTTCGGGCGCTAGTTGCCGGGGTCCAGCCCCAGCGGTCCAGCCCCAGCGGTCCAGGGGTTCCCAAAGGTGTGGACAGAGTTGGCGAAGAATGAAGGACACAGAGACAATGTTCAGTTCTTTATTCTCCGTGGATCTTCCTGTGCCTGGCTGAGGCCACAGAGAGAGATCCAGAGGCAAGCTGAGCCTTTATTTTATAGTCAGAGGTAAACAAGGTAGGCTGCCTCCTGCAGGGCCCCACACTGGGGATGGAGCCAAAACCTGGGCGTGTGCCCTGACCTGAAATCAAACCCAACCTCCTGGTTCATAGGTCGATGCTCAACCACTGAGTCACACCGGCCTGGCTTCCAGTGATCTTTAGAGAGTGGGAGGGAGGGGGAGAGACAGAGAGACACACACATCGATTGGTAGAGGGACGTGCCCTTGGAATGGAACCTGGGACCTTCTGTCCACAAGCCGATCCTCTCTCCACTGAGCCAAACCAGGCAGGGAAACAGTTTACTTTATTTTAGTTTATTTTTTAAGTTCTAGCGAATAGAGTTTATTGTGGCAGGGAGTGTTACACACGATTGAAGGTGCGGACATTAGTGACATGTCTCTGCGTCCTCCATCGGGTACAAGTGTGACAGGTTTCCTGCGTCTGGTTCCCACCATCACCTGCACAGCTTCCTCACTCTGACCCATGGATGTTTAACCCGACGGCTTCTGCTGACGCTCTGGTTCCAAACAAAACTGTGCATAAGCTTCTGGGTCCACCTCATCCTCAATATCATCCAAGAACGGTCACCACCCCGGACACAGCTGCTCCATTTTCTTCACAATCTGGAAAGAGTCTTCTCTTTCAATTCACTCTTTTTTGTTTTTCATGAATCTTGATTGTTGAAAGTATCACATATGTCCTCCCCCTCCCCGCCCCTCCCGCCCTCAGGTCACTCCTGAGATGAATCCTGGTCATCGGGATCAGCTGCAGGGAGAGGAGCACCATCCGCTGGACCCAATGGCCGTTCTGTCACAAACAGTCGGGATCATTCTCAGGTGCTGCTTCTCTCGGATGCTGAGGTGACAGGGACTCTCCCCCAGTTACTTGACCGGAGCTTTACAAGCTTCAAGAGCATCAGCCTCACATCAACACTGCAGGGCGCTTCCAGGGCGACATTTCCAATCCTCTGGATAACCTCGTCCATGTCCGTCCTTCCTTGTGCCTTCCAGGCATCATCCAAGGCGGGCCCTGTCAACTTCAGTAATTTTACTGCACAAATTAGGTTATCGTCCACAGGGTGAGAAAGGAGGGCATCCAACAACCCCCGAAGAAAAGCTATTTGAGCCTTTCCATGAGCCCCTTCGATCTCCAGCGGAAGATAAAATTCTCCCATAAAGAGCACGAACTCGTGGAATCGTTTCCGAGCTGCTTCATCCCCCTTGGCAGCTTGATCTCTATTCTCATAATCAGCCTGACATCTTTGAAGGAGCACATCGTAGAAGCTGCCCCTCTGTGAGCGAATGGTCAGGTGACGGGACAGGTAAGCACACAGGCGAGCTCCCCCGCTGCGGAACCTTGGCACGGACTTGGCCTGTTGGTAGATGAGGTCCACCAGTTCTTGCAAAGCCTCGTCCGTGGTGACCCGGCCACTCAGGGTCTCTGCAAACTGCTCCATGTCAGTTTCACAACTGCCAGGCTGCTCTGTCAGATGGTCCAAGAAATCCCAAACGAATACGGACAGAGGGGGCTCATCCTCGCGGGGACCTGGAAATTAGAAGAACCTCAAGGGTAGAATTCAGGGCGCTGGCTGTCAGCGTCCTGGGGTCTCGTTTGTTTCAAGAATGTCCTCTTGGAGGGTGGGGAAGGGGTGGCTGGAGGCGGGCTCTGCTCCCAACACAGTGTCTTTAGAGAAGACCAGCCTGTGCTCTGGAGTCTGAGCCTTGTTTCAGACCAGCGAGGGGAGCTCAGGGCTGTGACCATAAAGTAGAAGCCCTCCCATTTGTCCCCGTTACCCATGGGGTGGAGGCTGCACTGAGCTCAGTCCCCGAAGCGCTTAGCATCGCCCTCACATACCTTGATGGCTTTTCAACCTGTTCCTCAGCTCAAAGCAGACGTCGGGGATCTCACACTCAGTCTCAATCTCCAAGGACAGGGCCTCCGGCATCTCCAGCCGCACAGCCTGGCTCCTGGGGGAGCAGATGCCAGAGCTGCTCAGGGGGCACCCCTCGGCTCCGCACCCCACTCCCCTCGTCCTTCCTTCAGCACTCACCTGCTCAGGGCGCCCTCCACGTCCTGCGGGAAACAAAGGCACAGGTGAGTGTGGGAACACCATGCTGATGGGGAGCTTCTCCCTCCCAGAGGCACAGGGCAGGCCCGGCCTTGGGTTCGGATGGGATGGGGCTTATACCCTGGTCGGGAGAGCACCTGGATGACTCTGAAAAGCCATCCTGTTCTTTTAAATCTTAGGACACACACACTTATGGGAACAGGGGTGCGTTTCTTACATGTGAACAGGGGTTACGTTTTTGTTAAGTTTCCTTCCCAAGCCCTGTGCGAAGTGACTGGGGGGGTGACTGAGCTGTGAGCCCGGCGAGCAGAGCCCATGAGCAGGGCCAGGCCCACCCACCAGGAGCCAAAGCTCCATCTGACCAACAGCATCTCATCGCCTGGGGACTGAGGACAAGAGCTGACGGCTGAGGCCCCCAGGGCTGCACACAGCACCCAGCCCCTTCCCTTTGTAGTCCGGTCCCTGCACCTGCTTGGAGACAGGACTCGATGGGTGTAAGCGCCCTGTCTGCTGGGTGGGCCCCTTCTCAGTAAACGCCTTATGGGACTCATCCCTGCCTTCGTGAGTGGACACAGCGACAGGCAGCCGAGCCCACCCGGGCGTTTCTGGGTAACAGATGGACACCCCGGGCAACAATCCCCACTCTGGTCTCTGGACGATCAGCACAGCAGGACACCTCTCAGCCTCCGAGCCGGGCGCCCTCAGTGCTGAGGTGCCCGGGACCCTGCGGCTGCTTAGGGGGGTGGGGAGCCCCCCACGCTCCCTCTGGCCTCACCTCCCTCAGAGCGCACCTGCCAGAGGCCACCTGTCACAAAGCCTCAGGGGTGGGTGGGTGCACGGCGCCCAGACTGGGCCCTGAGGTGGCGGCCAAAGTGACCCGGGAGCAGAGCAGCCATGAGACATGCTCACCCTGAGGGGCACTCTCCAGTTCCACCAGCCGGACCTGGGACCCACAGCTGGGAGGTGGGGGGCGGTTCACCTTCCTGAGGCTGGAAAGAGGGCCCATCAAGTCAGGCTCACCCACCACTCATGGGGCGGCCCACCTGGTCCCCGCCATCACCTGACCTTCAGGATCCTGTGCCCCTGGACACAGGCACATGGGAGCGGAAACCATCCCCTGAGCCTGTTCTGGGAGCATCTATAGGGTTAAGCCTCAGACTGACCTGTTGGCAAAGCCACAAACAAGTCCCAGCTTAGAGGGCACAGCCCTGTTAGCATAACTAGGCTTGACCTTATGACCTCCCTAGATCTTATCTGGGAAGCTAATGGGCTGTGGGAGGTGCAGCAAGTGCTGCCAAAACAAGTGAAACTCACAAGAACACTGTAACTATGGTGACCACTACCGTGTTTACCTCTGGATATAGAATAAAGGCTCAGCTTGCCTCTGGATCTCTCTCTGTGGCCTCAGCCAGGCACAGGAGGTCCACCTAGACCAGCTTATTCTCTCTGTCTGACTTTTCTACATCCTTCGGGCCCCCTCTCAAGCTCACCGAACCCTTGGTTGAGCTGGCTCCGCACAAAGGAACCCACCCCACTACCTGCACGGGGGGTTTTATTCTTCTTGATCCTCACCAGAGGATAATTTTCCGTTGATTTTTAGAGAGAGTGGAAGAGAGAGGGAGAGACAGAGAGAAACATCGATGTGAGAGAAACACACCGATTGGTTGCCTCCTGCACGAGCCCTGACGAGGACCTGGGCCAGGGAGGAGCCTGCAACTGAGGTACGTGCCCTTGACCAAAATGGAACCCTGTACCCTTCGGTCCTCAGGCTGATGCTCTATCCACTGAGCCACACTGGAGTTTTGAGCCAAATCACAATTTTCTGATTTATATATAGAGAGCCCTGTAGACCATGGAGCCACCTGGTACATTTTATCTGTTCAATATTCTAAAAGGAATAGGCTTACTCCAGCTGGTGTAGCTCAGTAGTTCAGCATCAACCTATGAACCAGGAGGTCAGGGTTTGATCCCGTCAGAGCCCATGTCCAGCTTGCAGGACTGGTCAATCATTCTCACTAATCATAGATGTTTCTATCTTTCTCTCCCTCTCCATTCTTCTCTGAAATAAAAATAAATAAATAAAATAAATAAAAAACACTAAAAAGTGATGAGAAATAAAAATAAAAGAAATATGCCTTTATGCCCTAGCCAGTTTGGCTCACTGGATAGAGCATCGGCCTGTGGACTGAAGGCTCCCAAGTTCAATTCAGGTCAAGGGCACACGCCTTGGTTACGGGCTTGATCCACGGCCCAGGTGTGGGGCACCTGTGGGAGGCAACCAATCAATGTGTCCCTCTCACATCGACGTTTATGTCTCTGTCTCTCCCTCTCCCTTCCACTCTCTCTAAAACCAATGGAACAATATCCGTGAATGAGAATTAACAAAATAACTAATTAAGAATAAAAGAAATCTGCCTTTGAAACCCCACACTGATGTGCCACCACTGAGACAGGCAGACGGTCCTCTGTTCCCACCACCACCTCCCCCCAAGAGCAGCTCAGGACCCGGCCCCTTGGCGTCCCCCCAGGCACAGACTCACCTGCAGCAGCTTCTGGGCGGAGCCCTGGCATCGCTCCTCCAGCTCCCGGATGTGGCTCTCGAGCTGGCGGTTCTGCTGGTCAAGGTCGGCCTCACTGACCCTCAGTCTCTGCAGAGTGCGCTCTTTCTCACTCTCCAGTCTCCACAGGAACGACCTCTCCTCCTCCCTCAGGAACCTGTGCAGGTTCTGGAATTCCGCCTGGATTTTCTGTCTCTGAGCCTCTACCTTCTCCTACAGTCAAGAGAGGACGCTCAGCCCGGCCGGCGGGGCTCAGTGGTTGAGCGTCCACCTGTGACCCAGGAGATCACATTGGATCCCGGTCAGGACACAGGCCCGGGTTGCGGGCTCCATCCCCAGGGGGGGGCGTGCAGGAGGCAGCCGATCCATGATTCTCTCTCCTCTTGGATGTTTCTATCTCTCCCTTCCTCTCTGACATAAATACAAATATAAAATAAAGTATAAAAAGAAAGAATGTTGGAAGCTCAGTGGGGACGGCTCTCGGGAAACAGGCATGTGATTCTGCGGCTCCGACAGGCACTGGCCTCCTGGCCATTTCCTGCTGGGAGGAGGGGGGGGGGGATGTGTTCTCATCGATGTGGACAAGGAGGACAATGGCTTTTTCTCCGGGTTCCACCTGCTGCTCCGGTTCAGTGACACCATCACTGTGCTTCGCCCGATCAGACTCTACATCTAAGCACTACGACCGAACAGAGCTTGACACCAAGAAATCCCTGTTCTTCTTTTTCTTTTTTTTTTAAATATTTTATTGATTTTTTATAGAGAAGAAGGGAGAGGGATAGAGAGTACATCGATGAGAGAGATCAATCAGCTGCCTCCTGCACGCCCCTCACTGGGGATGTGCCCGCAACCAAGGTTACGTGCCCTTGACCGGAATTGAACCTGGGACTCCTCAGTCCGCAGGCCGATGCTCTATCCACTGAGGCAAACCAGTTCGGCCCTGTTCTTTTTCTGTTGTTGTCATTAATCCTCAGCCCAGAATATTCTCTCCATTGATTGTTAGAGAGAGGGGAGTGGCAGGGAGGGAGGGTGGGGAGAGAGAGAGGAACATCAATGTGAGAGAGACATGGACTGTTGCCTCTTCCACAGGCCTGACTGGGTGGGGACTGCACCTGAACCCAGGGGTGCCCTCCAGCGGCCAAGGCGAGAGCCCCCCATTCTCACCTCCCACTGGGCGATCTGCTTCGCCGTGAAAGCTTTCTGGTCCGTGCATTCCTCTTCCAGCTGCCTCAGTTTCCTCACCGCTTCCTGGAGCTTTTCCTGGAGGAAGAAATGGAGTGGCCCTTGCTGACCACATCTCCCTTCTCCCTCGGACGGGAAGAACCTGATGTCAGTGCCCGGGGCTCTCTCTGTCCCTGTCACCCTGACCCTCCTCTCGGCTAATGGCCAGGACAGCCTGTGGGGACCTCGACTGAGCTGATGGAAGGCTCGGCGACACCTGTTTTTCCCTACATGCCCCCTGGCTGTGCGTTTGCCACCGGCCCTCTCACAGGAGAGCCCTCTCTTTTCTCAGCACTCCTACAAACTGTTAATTTTTTTAAAAAAATATATTTTATTGATTCCCCACAGAGAGGTAGGGAGAGGGATAGAGAGTTAGAAACATCGATGAAAGAGAAACATCGATCAGCCGCCTCCTGCACACTCCCTACTGGGGATGTGCCCGCAACCACAGTACATGCCCTTGACCAGAATCGAACCTGGGACCCTTGAGCCAAACCGGCTAGGGCAACCGTTAATTGTTTGATATGTAAAAATATGTATATATTTCTATTCCTTTCAGAGAGGAAGAGAGAGACCGAAACACCAATGATGAGAGAGAATCATGGGTCAGCTGCCTCCTGCACGCCCCACACTGGGGATGGAGCCCGAAACCAGGCATGTACCCCGACCAGGAATCCAACCGTGACCTCCTGGTTCCTAGGTTGATGCTCAACCACTGAGCCACGCTGGCCAGGCCACATGGTTAGTGTTTAGGCTCCGTCAGGACTCACCTCTGGGAGGCTCCCCGGGACCACCCGCACCCGGGGTCCCCCTTCCCACCCCCCAGACCATGGAGGCCAGGCAGTCCTTCCGCTGGTGCGTCTTCCCTACTGGACGGCAGGCTGCCCACGAGGTGGCTCCTGGTCCCTCTGCTTTCACTCCCACACGCGCCCCTGCACACGGCGCCGTCTCATCACATGCACCCGAGAGGAGATAAAACACGCAGGTGCGGCCCTGGCTGGTCTGGCTCAGAGCCTCAGCCCATGGACTGAGGGTCCTGGGTTCAATGCCAGTCATGGGCATGAACCTCGGCTGCCGTTTCTGGCCCTGGTTGCGGTGCCTGCAGGAGGCAACCAATCCGTGTCTCTCTGAGATCAATGTTCTCTCTCTATCCCCCTCTCTTCCACTCTCTCTAAAAATCAGTGGAAAAATATCCTCAAGTGAGGATTATCAAACAAAACAACACACCATGCATGTGTGGGTTGGAGCTCCGAGGCGCTGGAGCTGGGACCAGTTCATCACACAGCCGAGACCTGGATGAGTCTGACCGTCCGGGGAAGGTGGAGCTGGACAGCCAGGACTTGACAAGGGGAGGACCCACCCTCAACCTTCCCTCCGCTCCAGGCCTCCACCCCTACCTCCCTCCCCCCTTAACTCTCCGCTAGAAGAAAAGAACCACATGAGGGAAGCTAGCATTCAGGGTCCCAACCTTGGGCTCTTGGCTGGATAATGGGGGTCTCGGGGTGCACAAGGGGCCACTGGGCTCAATGAGGAGGGTCTGGGGCGCACGAGGGGTTTTGGGGCGCAAGACGGGGCACTCACCCTGTAGCCGGGGCTTGCGTCCTCCACGAGCAACGTGTTGTGGCCCTTGTGCTGCCCTTCACGCTCGCAGCGCCAGCAGATGAGCTGGCCCTCACCCTCGCAGAAGAGGTGCAGCCACTCCCCGTGCTCCTGGCAGGACAGCTCCTGCTGCTGCTGCTGCTCCCGCTCCAGCTGCTCCAGCTTCTGCTGCTGCTCCCGCTCCTGCTGCTGCTGCTGCTGCTCAAGCACCCGGAGGGCGGCGATGAGGCTGCCCAGCTGCTTGTTGGGCCGCAGGCTGTCTCTCTGGAAGGGAGCCCGGCACTGGTGGCAGGAGAAGGTCTGCGTGTCCTGCTGGCTCCGTGGGGAGGAGGTGTTTTGCTGGTACCAGGGCGAGGAATAGGTGTTCTGCTGGTACTGGAGCGAGGAATAGGCGTTCTGCTGGTACCGGGGCGAGGAGAAGGCCGGGCCCATGAAGCGCAGGAGGCAGGCCTGGCAGTAGCTGTGGCCACAGCTGATGCTCACAGGCTCGGCCATCAGGTGCAGGCAGATGGAGCAGGTGGCCTCCTCCCGCATCTTCTTGCTGGCGGAGGCCGACGCCATGCCTCTGCCGGAAGCTGCAATGCCGGACCCAGAGGCTCCCACAGCGGAGGCGGCACACCCACCCCGGATTCCTGTGGGTGCCCGGCTGCCAGGCCCCACGGGCCTGGAGGTCTTATCTGGAGGGAAGAAAGGTCTGCAATGTAGGCGCTGCAGAGAGTGCAGCTGTGCTGTGGACGAGCGTGGGGACCCCAATCCCATTCACTAAAATGAAACAGAATTTAACATGCAGATGCAGCCTCACCTGAGGATGTTTTTCCATTGATTTTTATTTTATTTTATTTTTTTAATATATATTTTATTGATTTTTTACAGAGAGGAAGGGAGAGGGATAGAGAGTTAGAAACATCGATGAGAGAGAAACATCGATCAGCCGCCTCCTGCACACCCCCCACTAGGGATGTGCCTGCAACCAAGGTACATGCCCTTGACCGGAATCCAACCTGGGACCCTTGAATCCGCACACTGACGCTCTATCCACTGAGCCAAACTGGTCAGGGCAATACAAACATTTTTTTAAATATAGGAAAGGCCTGGGCTGGGCAGAGGGGCGGGTCGTGGAGGCCAAGTCAGGTGACCTCTCTCCTCCAGCCAGGACTGTCTCCCAGGAGAAGTTCCAGGCACCTGAAACCCTGGGGGACGAGGGGAGGGGGAGCAAACGGGGAGAAAAGACCCCACGGTCCTCCAGGGAGGACCCAGGAACCAGAGAGCAAAGGAGGGACCCTGGGACCCTGGCCCGGGGCTGCAGCTCCTGGAGAGCCAGGCCTGCCCTCCTGGGAGCGGAGGGAGGCGGGCCAGTTGCAGATCCAACTTCCTGGGACCTGACAATGGAGGGAACACAACCAGGAATCCCAGAGACCACTGGACCCCTCTTCCTCTAGAGCCAGGGCAGCCCCCGGAGCCACAGAGAGTTTCTGCTCAGAGTCCCTTCCTGGGCGGGTGATTTCCGGGGGACACACTCGGGTCCTCTGTGGCTGGGCTGTGTCCCCAGGACAGGACCTGCCCTCCAGGGGCCCTGAGGGCCTGTCCAGGCCTCCACTCCCCCCGCCTCCCACCTGATCTCCTGAGGTTGGATCAGCTTGGAGTTTGGTGGAAGCGAAAGTGGCCTCAGAGAACGGCTGGAGGGCAGGGCCTGGAGGGACAGAGTGCAGAGGCCCTGGTGTCTGAAACACACCCCTCCCTGCCGCCCGGGCCCCCACCGCATCCCCTTCCGTCCACACACCGGGTGTCATCACCCCCCCCTGGGAGACCCGCCCAGACCCTCCCCAGTACCTGGGCCACCACCAACACCACACACTCGCTGGAGGGAGTCGCCTGGAGCAGCCACTTCCCAGGTCCTGGGCAGGACTCAAGTAGAAATGAAACTGCCTGCGGTGGGGGGCAGGGCCCTGCTGGGTTTGGGGAGGAAACCAGGAAATGGCCCTAAGGGTTTGCAGGTGGCTGGGCTGGGCCTGGCAGGGCGGGGAGTGGTGGGTCGAAGTCCTTCTTCTACAGCCACGAGGAAAGGGGACAATTTCTCATCAGGACCTGGGCTCTGGGCCAGCAGGAGCGTCTGAGGTCGGGGAGGGGCTCAGCCCACTGGCCCGCCTGCAGCTCTTCCTGCCGTGGCCACAGACCAACCCCCTCGGGAGCCATCAGCTTCTGGGCAGATGTTATTTTATTTTTTGCTATTTTTTAGGTCCCTATTCTCTCATCACTGCTCTGAAGGGGGCGGTGGAAAGGGCTGGTGACCTCCGCCCTCATGCTCCTCCTCAGCGTTGCTCTGCAGGGTCAGACACTGTCAGCATCACCACCAGTCAGGACACAGCTGGGAGCCGGGAGCCACGGGAGGCCCCAGCCACCGTGAGGGCAGCACCGAGAGCAAAAGGACTGTCGGACTGTTGATGTTCTTTGTGAACGGTGACGCTGAGATGAGCTTGGCGTGCAGGATACAGAGAAGCAGAGGGCTACCGCTCGCTCAGGCGAATAGCAAAGCCCCCAAAGCCCTCATGGCTTTTATTTGGGGAGCACAGCAAATAACAATGGAGTACAGCAAGTGACAATGATTAACAGGCATGCTTATGAGATCATCTGAGCTAGGTTATACATTACACGATTCATTTCCTCTGTTATACAGAGACTCTTTCCACCTGCAGCAGTGCACCCTCCCTTGAACTTTCCACGCCCTCATGGACTATGTATCACCTCAAGGAAAGTTCTGCCTCTAAACCAGGGGTGGGCAAACTTTTTGACTCGAGGGCCACAGTGGGTTCTTAAACTGGACCGGAGGGCCGGAACAAAAGCATGGATGGAGTGTTTGTGTGAACTAATATAAATTCAAAGTAAACATCATTACATAAAAGGGTACGGTTCTTTTTTTTCAATAGTTTTATTCATTTCAAACCAGCCGTAGTTTGCCCAGGGCTGCTCTAAACAATAAGTCTTGTTTGCAAGACTTTGTTCTGACTTGGCCTGCTTGCAGGCTCCGTCTTTTCTTGGCAGAACGTCCTCTTCTAGTTAACTTCATTCCGTTTGATCAGCTACACAGTGAAAGGGTGAGGGCTTTTTAATAGCCATGAAGGAATTTTAAGAAGAAAAATCCTATTTCAATAGAAGTTGTTAAAGCTAAAATGGTTTCTTTCCCTTCCACCGGACCATTTGCTAAGTTTATAGGGATAGTTCAGTTGATAGTTCTGTGTGACCAGTATGGGCCTCTAGCAACGGTGAAATAGAAATACAGTCCATCTCATGATTGAGCCTGTGGACGGAAGGGGCCACACGCTGACCTGACCAGCTCAGGGAAGGCCTGTGTGGCAGCCTAGCAGACTCGGAGACCTAAAATAACTACAAAGGATGGTCTGAAATTAAACTTCAACTAAAAGCAGTTATGGTGGGCAGTTATGTCCTAGGCCAGTATCTTCACTGACAAGATCAACTTTGATCCTTACTGAGCCCATTTGCCTTTTTGCCTCTAAGATAACATACCCTTGAAATGTCTGGGTAACTTGTAACTTCCCTTTTTCTGGAGCCCCTGGAGCACAATCAAATGTTCTGGGCGCCAGGGCAGATACTACAAATTCCTTCATTATCATGTGAATGGATCCTGCACCCACCTAAGTATGTGTCCATCATTTTACTTTTTATCCTATCACAGAGGTTCCCCCCCCGCCCCCCCCCGCTTCGCTTAATCCCAACTCCTTAAATCTGTCACCAATGGATTTCATGTATAAATACGGATGTAACCCTGGCATTTTCCGGAGCACTATCTCAATTCGTTGAGGTTCTGCTTCCCGGTATATGTCTGAAAGGGCGAGGGCTATCTTACCCCGGATCCTCCATGTTGGGGCAGCCGCCATGTGCTCAGGAAAGTACCTTCTTCCCGGAAGCCGGGATTTCTTTAACCAATGACAATCAAGGGACATGCGCGCCATAGAGATGACCACATCCTGTGTAACAAGACCCGACTTGCGCCTGGCCAATCAGCAGGGCCCACAGTCAGCTCCCCTCCCCCTCACTCCACCCCCTATTAAAGCCCTGATATTCTTGCGAGTGGCACTCTGCTTCCGGTGGCTGCGTTGGCCAAGAGGCGGGGTTGAGTTAGCTAGCTCAATACAGGACCCTCTGCTTCTGCATCGGACTGGCTCCCTGGTGTGGTTTTTGGGGATCTTGAAATCTGGGCATAACAATGTCGACAGTTTGGCTGAAATAAACTCACAAAAATTCTTTACAGGTTTCAATGGTTTTTTTTTATGTTAACAAGCCGGAAGTTCCAAGACAAAGGGGGGAATGAAAGGGCAAAAGCTACGCCCTCCGTCTTGCCCCGTATCCTCCATCTTTGGGCAACCATGTGCTCGGCAAGGCTTCTTCCCGGAAGCCCAAGCCTCTGCTAGCTGTAAGGTCTGGGGCTGGGAAAATAGGGTCTTTCCTGATCCCACCAGCTGAGTTGGACAAAACAACCCAGAACTGCCGAGCCACATCCTGCTGGACAACAGCTGCCATCCTGGGACCCACCAGAGCATCCTGTTGTGCTGATGGCCAATAAATAACCACCGGAGACTTCTCAAGATGGCCAGGGTGCAGCTGCACCAACTTCCCGCTCATCAGTCACCCGCCACAAGCTACCTCAGATAAACCTGATTGGTCCAACAGCAGCATAAAAAGTCTCTGCCAGGCACAGGTGGGTGTGACTCCCCCAGCCTGCGCCTCCAGACCGTGGGACCTCACCCGAGAGCTTCCAATAAACGCGATATTTCGCTCTTACCCTGCTTGTCTTGGTCAAATTATTGGCTTTGGTCAGATTAAATCTCACATCTCAGATTAAACCTTACATTAAACCTAACACTAGCCACACCCAGGATTTCTTTAAACTAACCAATGACAATCAAGGGAGGTGCGCGCTATAGATATGACCACATCCTGTGTAACAAGGCACAGACTTGCGCCTGGCCAATCGGCAGGGCCCACAGTCCCCTCTCCTTCCCTTACTCCACCCCCCTATAAAACTCCTCTTCCCACGGGGCTAGCCTCTCTCTATCACTTGCCGTTGTGTCGGTAAGGAGGGGAGGGGAGCCAAGCCTGGGTTTGAATAAAAGACTCTCTGCTTCTGCATCGGACTCGGCTGGATCCCTGGTGGTCTATTGGGGATCCTGAAATCTGGGCATAACACATAGGGCCTAGTCTGTGTGTCAGGGGTTGAGCATCGACCTACCTACAAGCAAAGAGCTCACAGTTCCATTCCTGGTCACATTCCCGGGTTGTAGGCTTGATTCCCCAGTTCAGAGCTTGCAGGGACAGCCAATGCGTGATTCTCATCATTGATGTTTCTCTCTCTCCCTCTCCCTTCCAACCTGAAATCAATAAAAAACATATTTTTTAAAAAAGGACTGTCTGCCCCACCTAGACTTACTCTTTTGTTTTTTCCAATCCTCACTCAAAGATGTTTTTTCCATCGATTTTTTAGAGAGAGAGGAAGGACGGAGGGAGACGAGGGGGGAGGGAGAAACGTCCATGTGAGAGACACATTGACCGAGGTCGTGCCCTTGACCGGGAATCACACCGGAGGCCCTGAGGTCCACAGGCCGGGCTCTGTCCACTGAGCCATCCCCGCCCCAGGTTTTGCTCCCTTCAGCTTCCTGTGGGGCAGCTCCTCCCCAGGCTTCTCCTCTCTGCCTCGCGGGGGCCCCCTGGCGGTCGGGCAGGCTCACTGCTCAGCCCTGTGACCTGCTGGGAAGGTCAGGCCACAGGGAGGAGCCCAGGGCTGAGCCCAGCAGTGAATCCTCAGCCTCCTGGCCCCTCCCCCCACAGGGCTCCCCGCCCCTCCCCCCACAGGGCTCCCCGGCCCCTCCCCCCAAAGGGCTCCCCGGCCCCTCCCCCCACAGGGCTCCCCGGCCCCTCCCCCCACAGGGCTCCCCGGCCCCTCCCCCCACAGGGCTCCCCGGCCCCTCCCCCCAAAGGGCTCCCCGGCCCCTCCCCCCACAGGGCTCCCCGCCCCTCCCCCCACAGGGCTCCCCGGCCCCTCCCCCCAAAGGGCTCCCCGGCCCCTCCCCCCACAGGGCTCCCCGGCCCCTCCCCACACAGGGCTCCCCGCTCCTCCCCCCACAGGGACCCCCGGCGCCTCCCCCGACAGGGCTCCCCGGCTCCTCCCCCCACAGGGCTCCCCGCTCCTCCCCGCACAGGGCTCCCCGCCCCTCCCCCCACAGGGCTCCCCGCCCCTCCCCCCACAGGGCTCCCCGCCCCTCCCCCCACAGGGCTCCCCCGCCCCTCCCCCCACAGGGCTAACCGCCCCTCCCCCCACAGGGCTCCCCGCCCCTCCCCCCACAGGGCTCCCCCGCCCCTCCCCCCACAGGGCTCCCCCGCCCCTCCCCCCACAGGGCTCCCCGCCCCTCCCACCACAGGGCTCCCCGCCCCTCCCCCCACAGGGCTCCCCGCCCCTCCCCCCACAGGGCTGCCCGCCCCTCCCCCCACAGGGCTCCCCCGCCCCTCCCCCCACAGGGCTCCCCGCCCCTCCCCCCACAGGGCTCCCCGCCCCTCCCCCCACAGGGCTCCCCGCTCCTCCCCCCCAGGGCTCCCCGTCTCCTTCCAGGCCTTGGGCTCCCTTGTGAGGACCCCTGAGAGGAGGAGGGAAGCTGGGGCTCCGCTGCCTTCTTCCCGGACCCAGAGCAGAGGCCTGGACCTCACCCTGAGGCCACAGTCCCCGCCAGGAGGTGAAGGTTCGCCCCTAGAGCTCGGGGTGCGGGTCCCTGGCAGACGGGGCGGGAGAGCAGGCAGACGGGACGATGACATGGGTTCACCCAGCCCCGCTCACCCGCGGGTTAGACGCCCCCTTTCCCGCCCTGGAGCCAGGGCCCGAGGCCGCCTGGTGACCCCGTGCCCATGGGGGTGGCAGCTGCCGGGGGTCCAGGTGACAGCCCCTCCCAGGCCCGGAACAGCGGCGCCCTGGGTGCGGGGTCACAGGGCCAGGTCACCCGGCTGCTCATGTGACACCCCGAGCGTGGCCTTGATCGGGGGGCCCTGCGGCCTCGGCACACGGGTGTGGACGCACAGACAGGGTGCCGTGTGCCGAGGCCGCAGCTACACACAGCACTTCCTTCTGGCAATTTGATGGGACAGATTGTTCTGGTTCGTCCTAAGCAAGCTCAGTCAGAGGCACAAATTGCGTGGATTTTTAACGGTAAAAAACAGTCTATGGACATGCCGGCTGGCACACCCAGAACAGGCAGCGAGGAGGCAGACAGAGATGTGAGCTGGGAGCCGGCTGGTGTGGCTCAGTGGCTGAGCAGTGACCTAGGAACCAGGAGGTCAGGGTTCGATTCCCGGTTAGGGCACCGGCCCAGGTTGTGGGTGGATCCCCAGGGCGGGGCCTGCAGGAGGCAGCTGGTCCGTGATTCTCTCTCTCAATTTTCTTCCACTTCCCTGACGGCGCTTCTTAATGAATCCGCGTGTGAAACTGACCCCAGTGCTGAGTGTGCCCGCGGGTCCGGGTGTGCGCCTGGGCTCTCACATGTCTATGTGTGTGTGTGTTTGTACATATACATACACATATGTACATGGCTACACAGGCACCATAGGTAAATGTACATGTGTCTATTAGCACACACATAATTCTACATGTATAGGCTATGTGTTCAGTTTTTTATATTTATGTTTACTTAGTTTTATTATTTTTTAAATTTCTTTTTATTTTTTTAAATATATTTTTATTGACTTCAGAGAGGAAGGGAGACGAGATGTAGAAACATTGGCGATGAAAGAGAATCATCAATCCGATGACTCCTGCACACCCCACACTAGGGTTTAAGCCTGTAACCCAGGCATGTGCACTGACCTGGAATCGAACCCTGCCCTTCTGGAACACACCGGCCGGGCTTCCAGTGATCTTTAGAGAGAGGAAGGGAGGGGGAGAGGCAGAGAGACACACACACCGATTGGTAGAGGGACCTGCCCTTGGAATGGAACCTGGGGCCTTTGTCTACAGGCCGACCCTCTGTCCACTGAGCCAAACCGGCTGGGTGACAGTTTACCATTTTATTTTTTAAGTTCTAGGGAATAGAGTTTATTGTGGCAGAGAGTGTCACACACGACTGGAGGTGCGGGCATTGGTAACATCTCTCTGCGTCCTCCATCGGGTACAAGTGTGACAGGTTTCCTACGTCCGGTTCCCACCATCACCTGCACGGCTTCCTCACTCTGACCCGTGGACGTTTAACCCGACGGCTTCTGCTGACGCTCTGGTTCCAAACAAAACTCTGCATAAGCTTCTGGGTCCACCTCATCGTCATATCATCCAAGTACGGTCACCACCCCGGACACACCTGCTCCATTTTCTTCACAATCTGGAAAAAGGGTCTTCTCATTAAGTCACTCTTTTTTGTTTTGTTTTTTTGTTGTTTTTTTTAAAAGAATGTTTTTCTTTTTCTTTCTTTCTTTTTTAATATATTTTATTGATTTTTTTTACAGAGAGGAAGGGAGAGAGATAGAGAGTTAGAAACATCGATGAGAGAGAAACATCGATCAGCTGCCTCCTGCACATCTCCTACTGGGGATGTGCCCGCAACCCAGGTACATGCCCTTCACCGGAATCAAACCTGGGACCTTCCAGTCCGCAGGCGGACGCTCTATCCACTGAGTCAAACCAGTTTCGGCTCTTTTTTGTTTTTAATAAATCTTTATTGATGAAAGCATCACATAAGTCCTTCTCCCCCGCCCCCCCGCCCTCAGGTCACTCCTGAGATGAATCGTGGTCGTCTGGATCAGCTGCAGGGAGAGGAACACCATCCACTGGACCCAATGGCGGTTCCGTCACAAAACAGTTGGGTTCATTCTCAGGTGCTGCTTCTCTCGGATGCTGAGGTGACAGGGACTCTCCCCCAGTTACTTGACCGGAGCTTTATAAGCGTCAAGAGCATCAGCCTCACATCAACACTGCAGGGTGCTTCCAGGGCGACATTTCCAATCCTCTGGATAACCTCGTCCATGTCTGTCCTTCCTCGTGACTTCCAGGCATCTTCCAAGGCGGGCCCTGTCAACTTCAGTAATTTTACTGCACAAATTAGGTTATCGTCCACAGGGTGAGAAAGGAGGGCATCCAACAACCCCCGAAGAAAAGCTGTTGGAGCCTTTCCATGAGCCCCTTCGATCTCCAGCGGAAGATAAAGTTCTCCCATAAAGAGCACCAACTCATGGAATCGTTTCCGAGCTGCTTCATCCCCCTTGGCAGCTTGATCTCTATTCTCATAATCAGCCTGACATCTTTGAAGGAGCACATCGTAGAAGCTGCCCCTCTGTGAGCGAATGGTCAGGTGACGGGACAGGTAAGCACACAGGCGAGCTCGCCCACAGCGGAGCTTGGGCTCGGACGTGGCCTGTTGGTAGATGAGGCCCACCAGTTCTTCCAAAGCCTCGTCCGTGGTGACCCGGCCACTCAGGGTCTCTGCAAACTGCTCCATGTCAGTTTCACAACTGCCAGGCTGCTCTGTCAGACGGTTAAAGAAATCCCAAACAAATACGGACAGAGGGGGCTCATCCTCACTGGGTCCTGGTAATTAGAAAAACCTCAAGGGTAGAATTCAGGGCGCTGGCTGTCAGCGTCCTGGGGTCTGGCTTGTTTCAAGAATGTCCCCTTGGAGGGTGGGGAAGGGGCGGCTGGAGGCGGGCTCTGCTCCCAACACACTGTCTTTAGAGAAGACCAGCCTGTGCTCTGGAGTCTGAGCCTTGTTTCAGACCAGCGATGGGAGCTCAGGGTTGTGACCATAAAGTAGAAACCCTCCCATTTGTCCCCGTTACCCATGGGGTGGAGGCTGCACTGAGCTCAGTCCCCGAAGCGCTTAGCATCGCCCTCACATACCTTGATGGCTCCTCAAATGTTTGCTCTGGTCAAAGTAGACGTCGGGGATCTCACACTCAGTCTCAATCTCCAAAGACAGGGCCTCAGGCATCTCCAGCCGCACAGCCTGGCTCCTGGGGGAGCAGAGGCCAGAGCTGCTCAGGGGGCACCCCTTGGCTCCGCACCCCACTCCCCCTCTCCCGTCCTTCCTTCAGCACTCACCTGCTCAGGGCGCCCTTCACGTCCTGCGGGAAACAAAGGCACAGGTGAGTGTGGGAACACCATGCTGATGGGCTGCTGCTCCCTCCCAGAGGCACAGGGCAGGCCCGGCCTTGGGTTCGGATGGGATGGGGCTTACACCCTGGTCGGCAGAGCACCTGGATGACTCTGAAAAGCCATCCTGTTCTTTTAAATCTTAGGACACACACACTTATGGGAACAGGGGTACGTTTCCTACATGTGAACAGGGGTTACATTTTGTTAAGTTTCCTTCCCAAGCCCTGTGCGAAGTGACTGGGGGGGTGACTGAGCTGTGAGCCCGGCGAGCAGAGCCCATGAGCAGGGTCAGGCCCACCCACCAGGAGCCAAAACACCATCTGACCAACAGCATCTCATCGCCTGGGGACTGAGGACAAGAGCTGACGGCTGAGGCCCCCAGGGCTGCACACAGCACCCAGCCCCTTCCCCTTGTAGAGAGCGGCCATAAGGGTAAGCCCGGATGGACCTGTGGCGCAGCCCTCTCAGCATAACGAAGCTGGACCTTATAGCGCTCCCTAGGTCCTTCCTGGGCAGCTAATGGGCTGTGGGAGGTGCAGCAAGTGCTGCCAAAACTGGCGAAACTCACGAGAACATCGTAATTGTGGGGACCACTTCCCTTGCTTTGCTTTGTGTGCTCTGAGTATAAAATAAACACTGGGCTTGCAGGCCATGGCACTGCCTCTCTAATCAGAGGGCAACGTCCCACCCAGCCCCAGCCTTATTCTCTTGCCTGTCTTTTCTAATGCTTCACCATGCCCCTCAGGTTCACCCATGGCCATGCTGGCACGGCACACCCCTCTATAATCCGGTCCCCTGCAGCTGCTGGGAGACAGGACTCGATGAGTGTAAGCGCCCTGCCTGCTGGGTGGGCCGCCTTCTCAGTAAACGCCTTATAGGACCCATCCCTGCCTTTGTGACTGGACACAGCGACAGGCAGCCGAGCCCACCCGCGGGTTTCTGGGTAACAGATGGACACCCCGGGCAACGATCCCCACACCGGCCTCTGGACGATCAGCACAGCAGGACACCTCTCAGCCTCTGACCTGGCGCCTCCTTGCTGAGGGTCTGAGGAGCCCCCGGCTGCTTAGGGGGGTGGGGAGCCCCCCACGCTCCCTCTGGCCTGACCTTCCTCAGAGCGCACCTGCCAGAGGCCCACGGTCACAAAGCCTCTCGGCGGTGGGTGGGTGCCCAGCGCCCAGACTGGGCCCTGAGGTGGCCACCACAGTGACCCAGGCGGCAGAGCAGCCATGAGACATGGTCACCCTGAGGGGCGCCCTCCACTTCCACCCGCCGGACCTGGGACCAGCAGCTGGGAGGTGGGGGGAGGTTCACCTTCCTGAGGCTGGAAAGAGGGCCCATCAGGCCAGGCTCACCCATCACTCATGGGGCGGCCCCACCTGGTCCCCGCTATCACCTGACCTTCAGGATCCTGTGCCCCTGGACAGAGGCACGTGGGAGCGGAAACCAACCCCTGAGCCTGTTTCGGGAGTGGATATAGGGTTAGGCCTCAGACAGACCTGATGGCAAAGCCACAGACAAGTCCCAGCTTAGAGGGCACAGCCCTGTTAGCATAACTAGGCTTGACCTTATGACCTCCCTAGATCTTATCTGGGAAGCTAATGGGCTGTGGGAGGTGCAGCAAGTGCTGCCAAAACAAGTGAAACTCACAAGAACAGTGTAACTATGGTGACCACTACCATGTTTACCTCTGGCTATAAAATATAGGCTCAGCTTGCCTCTGGATCTCTCTCTGTGGCCTCAGCCAGGCACAGGAGGTCCACCTAGACCAGCTTATTCTCTCTGTCTGACTTTTCTACATCCTTTGCCGCCCCCTCTCAAGCTCACCGAACCCTTGGTTGAGCTGGCTCCGCTCAAAGGAACCCACCCCACTACCTGCACGGGGGGTTTTATTCTTCTTGATCCTCACCAGAGGATAATTTTCCGTTGATTTTTAGAGAGAGTGGAAGAGAGAGGGAGAGACAGAGAGAAACATCAATGTGAGAGAAACACACCGATTGCCTCCTGCACGAGCCCTGACGAGGACCTGGGCCAGGGAGGAGCCTGCAACTGAGGTACGTGCCCTTGACCAAAATGGAACCCTGTACCCTTCGGTCCTCAGGCTGATGCTCTATCCACTGAGCCACACTGGAGTTTTGAGCCAAATCACAATTTTCTGATTTATATAGAGAGCCCTGTAGACCATGGAGCCACCTTGTAGATTTTATCTGTTCAATATTCTAAAAAGAATAGGCTTGGCCCAGCTGGTGTGGCTCAGTAGTTCAGCATCAACCTATGAACCAGGAGGTCAGGGTTTGATCCCGTCAGAGCACTTGTCCAAGTTGCAGGCCCAGTCAATAATTCTCTCTCATCATTGATTTTTCTATCTCTCTCTCCCTCTCCCTTCCTCTCTGAAATCAATAAAAAAAAAAAAATATGTTCAGAAATGATGAGAAATAAAAATAAGAGATCTCTGCCTTTAAGTCCCGCACACTGATGTGCCACCACTGAGACAGGCAGACGGTCCTCTGTTCCCACCACCACCGCCGCCCCCCAGAGCAGCTCAGAACCCGCCCCCGTGGCGTCCTCCCAGGGCTCAGCCTCACCTGCAGCACCTTCTGGGCGGAGCCCTGGCATCGCTCCTCCAGCTCCCGGATGTGGCTCTCGAGCTGGCGGCTCTGCTGGTCCAGGTCGGCCTCACTGACCCTCAGTCTCTGCAGAGTGCGCTCTTCCTCGCTCTCCAGTCTCCACAGGAACGACCTCTCCTCCTCCCTCAGGAACCTGTGCAGGTTCTGGAATTCCGCCTGCATTTTCTGTCTCTGAGCCTCTACCTTCTCCTACAGTCAAGAGAGGACGCTCAGCCCGGCCAGCAGGGCTCAGTGGTTGAGGGTCCACCTGTGACCCAGGAGGTCACATTGGATCCCGGTCAGGACACAGGCCCGGGTTGCGGGCTCCATCCCCAGTGGGGAGCGTGCAGGAGGCACCTGACCATGATTCTCTCTCCTCTTGGATGTTTCTATTTCTCTCTCCCTTCTTCTCTGACATAAATACAAATATAAAATAAAACAAATAAAAAAAAGTTGGAAAGCCAGTGGGGACGGCTCTCGGGAAACAGGCATGTGATTCTTTGGCTCTGACAGGCACTGACCTCCTGGCCATTTCCTGCTGGGAGGAGGGGGGGAGGGCATGAGTTCTCATCGATGTGGACAAGGAGGACAATGGCTTCTTCTCGGGGCTCCACCTGCTGCTCTGGTTCAGTGACACCATCACTGTGCTTGGCCCGATCAGACCCTACGCCTAAGCGCCAGGACAGACAGAGCTTGACACCAAGAAATCCCTGTTCTTTTTCTGTTGTTGTCGTTAATCCTCAGCCCAGGATATTCTCTCCATTGATTGTTAGAGAGAGGGGAGTGGCAGGGAGGGAGGGTGGGGAGAGAGAGAGGAACATCAATGTGAGAGAGACATGGGCTGTTTCCTCCTGCACACGCCCGACTGGGTGGGGATTGCTCCTGAGCCCTGGGGGTGCCCTCCAGCGGCCAAGGCGAGAGCCCCCCATTCTCACCTCCCACTGGGCCATCTGCTTCGCCGTGAAAGCTTTCTGGTCCGTGCATTCCTCTTCCAGTTGCCTCAGTTTCCTCACCGCTTCCTGGAGCTTTTCCTGGAGGAAGAAATGGAGTGGCCCTTGCTGACCACATCTCCCTTCTCCCTCGGACGGGAAGAACCTGATGTCAGTGCCCGGGGCTCTCTCTGTCCCTGTCACCCTGACCCTCCTCTCGGCTAATGGCCAGGACAGCCTGTGGGGACCTCGACTGAGCTGATGGGAGGCTCGGCGACACCTGCCTTTCCCTACACCCCCTGGGCCCCTGGCTGTTCCTTTGCCGTGTGCCCTCTCACAGGAGAGCCCTCTCTTTTCTCAGCACTCCTACAAACCGTTAATTTTTTTACATGTAAAAATATGTATATATTTCTATTCCTTTCAGAGAGGAAGAGAGAGACAGGAACACCAATGATGAGAGAGAATCATGGGTCAGCTGCCTCCTGCACGCCCTACACTGGGGATGGAGCCCGAAACCAGGCATGTACCCCGACCAGAAATCCAACCGTGACCTCCTGGTTGATTATCGGGACTTGGAGCGCAGAAGGGGCACTCACCCTGTAGCCGGGGCCTGCGTCCTCCACGAGCGCCATGTTGTGGCCCTTGTGCCGTGGGTCACGCTCGCAGCGCCAGCAGATGAGCTGGCCCTCGTCCTCGCAGAAAAGGTGCAGCCGCTCCCCGTGCTCCTGGCAGGACAGCTCCTGCTCCTGCTCCCGGAGGGCGGCGATGAGGCTGCCCAGCTGCTTGATGGGCCGCAGGCTGCCTCTCTGGAAGGGAGCCCGGCACTGGGGGCAGGAGAAGGTGTCTGTGTCCTGCTGGCTCCGCGGGGAGGAGGCCGGGCCCATGAGGTCCAGGAGGCAGGCCTGGCAGTAGCTGTGGCCGCAGCTGATGCTCACGGGCTCGGCCATCAGGTTCAGGCAGATGGAGCAGGTGGCCTCCTCCTGCATCTTCTTGCTGGTGGAGGCCGACGCCATGCCTCTGCCGGAAGCAGCAATGCCGGACCCAGAGGCTCCCACAGTGGAGGCGGCGCACCCACCCCGGCCTCCTGTGGGCGCCCGGCTGCCAGGCCCCACGGGCCTTGAGGTCTTATCTGGAGGGAAGAAAGGTCTGCAATGTGGACGCTGCAGAGAGTGCAGCTGTGCTGTGGACGAGGGTGGGGACCCCAATGCCATTCACTAAAATGAAACAGAATTTAACATGCAGATGTAGCCTCACTGAGGATGTTTTTCCATTGATTTTTAGAGAGAGTGGTAGGGACGGGGGAGACAGAGGGAGACACACACCCATGGGCTGCCTCCCACATGCACTCCGACCAGGGCCAGAGATGGAACCCGCACCCAGGTACGTGCCCTTGAGCGCAATCCAACCCAGGACCCTTCAGTCCACAGGCCAATGCTCTCTCCACTGAGCCGCACCGGGTAGGACTGGTCACATTTCCATTGCTTCATGGCCACCGGGGGCTGCAGGAAGCCCCAATAGAGACCATCCATCAGGGGGAAGCTGGTGTTGGAGCCCAGACACAGGGAGGGCGAGGGCCAGGCAGGATGCCCAGGGACCCAGTGAGGGCCCGGGGAACTCTCCCACCTGAGGAACATGAGGAATAATCGGAATAACTGGTTCCAGGACCGTTTCTTTGCAACTTAAGGAACGGGGTGGATCAGGAAGATTCCACTGAATCAGCGACTGTGGACCTGCTGAGACTCTGCACCCCCAGCCTTTCCCCTGACTGCCCCCCACAGAGAACAGAGGCTGGACAGCGGGCTTAGCAGTTAGAGCGTCCACTGCGCACTGACGTGTCCCGGGTTCCATTCCCGAGGTCCCCCCCCCCCCCCCCCCCGCCCTCCCTTCCTTTCTCTGGAAGAAACAATAGAAAAAATCTCTTCCAGGGAAACCCACCCAGGATGGCCCCGAGGTAAACACGGCACCTGAGACCCAGTGAGTCCTTCCAGTCTCCCTCCCCTGAGAGGCGCCGGCCGGCTGGCTCAGTGGTTTAGAGTCCGCCTTTGGACCAGGAGGTCAGGGTTCCATTCCCGGTCAGCGCACATGCCTTGCTTAGAGGCTCGATCCCCAGTGGGGGGCGTGCAGGAGAAACATCATCTGTGTTTCTCTCTCCCTCTTCCTTCCTCTCTGAAATCAATACAAACATTTTTTTAAATAAAGGAAAGGCCTGGGCTGGGCAGAGGGGCAGGTCGTGGAGGCCCAGTCAGGTGACCTCTCTCCTCCAGCCAGGACTGTCTCCCAGGAGAAGTTCCAGGCACCTGCAACCCTGGGGGACGAGGGGAAGGAGAGCAAATGGGAAGACAAGACGCCAAGACCCTCCAGGGAGGACCCAGGAACCAGAGAGCGAAGGAGGGACCCTGGGACCCTGGCCCGGGGCTGCAGCTCCTGGGGAGCCAGGCCTGCCCTCCTGGGAGCGGAGGGAGGCGGGCAGGTTGCAGATGGACCTTCCTGGGACCTGACAATGGAGGGAACACAACCAGGAATCCCTGAGACCACTGGACCCCTCTTCCTCTAGAACCAGGGCAGCCCCCGGAGCCACAGAGAGTTTCTGCTCAGAGTCCCTTCCTGGGCGGGTGATTTCCCGGGGACACACTCGGGTCCTCTGTGGCTGGGCTGTGTCCCCAGGACAGGACCTGCCCTCCAGGGGCCCCGGGGGCCTGTCCCGGCCTCCACTCCCCCGCCTCACACCCAGATCTCCTGAGGTTGGATCAGCTTGGAGTTTGGTGGAAGCAAAAGCGGCCTCACGGAAGGTCTGTGGGGCAGGGGCCTGGAGGGACAGAGACCAGAGGCCCTAGTGTCTGAAACACACCCCTCCCTGCCGCCCTTGGGGCCCCCACCGCACCCCCTCCCGTCCACACACCGGGTGTCATCACCCTGCCTGGGAGACCCGCCCGGACCCTCCCCAGTACCTGGGCCACCAAGGATGCCACACACTGGCTGGGCTGGAGGGAGTCGCCTGGAGCAGCTACTTCCCAAGTCCTGGGCGGGACTCAAGTAGAAATGAAACTAACTGCCTGTGGTGGGGGGCGGGGCGCTGCTGGGTTTGGGGAGGAAACCAGGAAATGGCCCTAAGGGTTAGCACGTGGCTGGGCTGGGCCCCCGCAGGGCGGGGAGAGGTGGGAAGAAGTCCTTCTACAGCCACAGGAAAGGGGACAAGTCCTCATGGGACCTGGGCTCTGGGCCAGCAGGAGCGTCTGAGGTTGGTCTTAGGTTTTACGCCGCCGCAAGGAAAAACCGTGAGGCCAAACAGAGACCAGATTAAACAGGCTTTATTGGGAGCACACGGGCGGGTTCACTGGCTCAGAGAGCCGAGCCGGAGAAGCCGGGCCAAACCTGGGCAGGGGCAAGGTTTTATACTTTTCTGAGGTAATTGTTGCTGGCCGAAACTGGTGGCAGTCGGGGCTTTCCAGGGTCAGGTGAAACCTGCGGTCTGTCCTGCGGTTTGGTCATTTTCCGGGAGCCGTTTGTCCGGCAGGAATTTTTCACCGGGGTGGGGTGGTTTTCAGATGTCAGTGTGGACAGGTCAGCTTCTCACTGGCCCAAGAGAGGGAGGGGGTCCTTTCGCCCCGGGGCAGGGTGCCAGCGAATACCACAGCCCACAGGCCCGTCTGCAGCTCTTCCTGCCGCAACCAACCCCCTCAGGGACCGTCAGCTTCTGGGCGGATGTTATTGTATTTTTTTGCTATTTTTTAGGTCCGTATTTTTTTAAAAAATATATTTTATTGATTTTTTACAGAGAGGAAGGGAAAGGGATAGAGAGTCAGAAACATCAATGAGAGAGAAACATCTGTGGACACATGCTGACCTGACCAGCTCAGGAGAGGCCTGCATGGCAGTTTTGCAGACTCGGAGACCTAAAGTCACCACAAAGGATGGTCTGAAATTAAACCTTAACTAAAAGCAGTGATGGTGGGCAGCTATGTCCTGGGCCGGTATCTTCACTGACAAGGTCAACCTTTACCGTAACTGAGCCAGTCTGTCTTTTCGCATCTATGATAACATGTCCTTGGGATGTCTGGGTAACTTGTGACTTTCCTATTTATGGAGCCCCTGGGGCACAGCCAGGTGTGCTGGGCCCAGGACGGATGCCGCAGATTCCTTCATTTATCATGTGAATGGATCCTGCACCCACCTAAGTATGTGTCCATCATTTTACTTTTTATCCTATCACAGAGGTTTCCCCGCTTTGCTTTATCCCTCCTCCTTAAATCTGTCACCAATGGATTTCATGTATAAATATGGATATAACCCTGCCATTCTCCGGAGCACTATCTGTCTGGTATTCGCTGGCACCCTGCCCCAGGGCGAAAGGAAAATCTTAGGTTTTACGCCGCCGCGAGGAAAAACCGTGAGGCCAAACAGAGACCAGATTAAACAGGCTTTATTGGGAGCACACGGGCGGGTTCACTGGCTCAGAGAGGGGAGCCGGAGAAGCCGGGCCAAACCTGGGCAGGGGCAAGGTTTTATACTTTTCTGAGGTAATTGTTGCTGGCCGAAACTGGTGGCAGTCGGGGCTTTCCAGGGTCAGGTGAAACCTGCGGTCTGTCCTGCGGTCTGTCCTGCGGTTTGGTCACCGGGGTGGGGTGGTTTTCAGACGTCAGTGTGGACAGGTCAGCTTCTCACCGGCCCAAGAGAGGGAGGGGGTCCTTTCGCCCTGGGGCAGGGTGCCAGCGAATACCAGACATTCCGGACTCTCTATGATGGGATAAGAGGACGACGTGATCATCTGGCTGCTTCCTGCTGACTAGGGGCGCTGGGGGGGGATAGAGAGGCTCCGAATGTTAGTTTAGTTAAAATATCCCGCCCCAGTAGGGGGACACGGCAAGTTGGGATAATGAGGAAGGAGTGTGAAAAAAGGCGGTCTTGGAACTGGCAGGCTAAAGGAGTTGTTTGCTGGGGGGTTGAGGGGGACCCATCTATGCCCGCAACTGAGATCTGGGAAGGAATACTAGGGCCCGAATGAGAGGGGAGGACCGAGTAGGTAGCCCCCGTGTCTACCAAAAAGGAGATAGACTTACCCGCCACCTGGAGAACTAGCCTGGGCTCGGCGAGGGTCACCGAGTCGTGGAGCCAGGGCTACTTCGGAGCCCACCCTTTGAGGGCTGGCGCTGACCCGGTTCCCCTGCCGGCCGCAGAGCCGCCACCAGAGCCTGGGTCTGAAGGGATACCTTCTCACGGAGCCGCTCCTGTCGGGCGGCTTCTGCCGTCTCCTCCCGGGCATTAAAGACTTTAAAGGCCATTTTTACCAGATCCTGTATGGGGGTTTCAGGGCCCTCCTCAACCTTTTTGAGTTTCTATCTGATAATCGGGAGCAGATTGGGAAATAAAGTGTGAGGCCAGGACAGTAGCCCCGTTGGAGGAGCTAGGGTCAAGACGGGTGAATTTATGAGGGCTAGGAGTATCTGACGGGTTGAGCAGGGAGAACAGAGGTCGGGGCGGGAACGTATGTCCCAAAAAGCCTGGACGTAGGGGACCTCAGAATCTTTGCCCGTGCGCCGGCAGTAATTATCCAAGTCTGTTAGAACATTAAAGTCAAAGGTGCCAGTTGGGGGGCCAGCGGGACTGGTTATCTAGAGGATATTGAGGCCATTGTTGTTGTGAGAGAGAAATTAAGCATTTGGCCTTGAGTGTCTGAGTGTACCCCAATTTGGAAAAATTTTTAAGGAGACACCCTAGAGGTGTCTTAGGATCCGGCCTGGACTCTGAGACTCCCATAGTTGAGGGGTTTCCCGCTCCCCGAGATTAGAGACAAAGCACCAAGGGAGGCGTCCCACCGATTGGCACAGAGTCCCGGTTCTGGGTTGGGGTCTGAAGAGGACCAAGGACGTCTCCTTTGTCCTCAGAGACCGGACAGTGGCCCTCTGAGGGCGGAGGAGTTCTCTCGGCACGGCCGCGACTTAGGACGAGAGGCTCCGGACGGATCTCGGAGAGCAGGAAGGAGAGGGAGGGAGGTTTCCCGTGTGACTTACTGGAGATGGAGTCCAGGGGAAGTCCAGGCCGAGGTCCGGGGCGGCCAACCGGGGAAGTGAGCCGGACCGGCCAATCGACTCGGACCCGGCACCTCAGAGTCTGGGAGTTAGCCCGGGCGAGCTGCCGCTGCCCACTGCTTCCCAGGTCGTAAGAGGAGACGGGGCGAGGATCGTCCGAGTCCGAGACCCACTCCCGGGTTTCGGCACCAAATCTTAGGTTTTACGCCGCCGCAAGGAAAAACCATGAGTCCAAACAGAGACCAGATTAAACAGGCTTTATTGGGAGCACACGGGCGGGTTCACCGGCTCAGAGAGGGGAGCCGGAGAAGCCGCCCGTGTGCTCCCAATAAAGCCTGTTTAATCTGGTCTCTGTTTGGACTCATGGTTTTTCCTTGCGGCGGCGTAAAACCTAAGACTATCTCAATTCGTTGAGGTTCTGCTTCCCGGCGTATGTCAACAGTTTGGCTCAAATAAACTCACAAAAATTCTTTACAGGTTTCAATGGTTTTTTTCATTAACACATTGATCAACCGCCTCCTGCATACCCCCCACTGGGGATGTGCCCACAACCAAGGCACATTCCCCTGACGGGAATCGAGCCCGGGACCCTTCAGTCCACAGGCTGACGCTCTGTCCACTGAGCCCAACCGGCCACGGCATGGTCCCTATTCTCTCATCACTGCTCTGAAGGGGGCGGTGGAAAGGGCTGGTGACCTCCGCCCTCATTCTCCCCCTCAGCGTCGCTCTGCAGGGTTCAGACACTTGTCAGCATCACCAACGGTCAGCACCCAGCTGGGAGCCGGGAGCCATGGGAGGCCCCAGCCACCGTGGGGGCGGCACTTAGAGCAAAAGGACTGCAGGTGCCAGCCAGTCAGGGGTTGAGTATGGGCCTACCTACTGAGTTATGGTAGCAATCATCTCAGGTAGAAACTACAGTTTACCTTTAACCCTGCTGTTTGGCTTATGTACCTGGTTATTTTGACTTTCTGAATTATATAAATCACCCCATTCAATTGAATACCCTATTGATTATGTGACTATCCCCTGGGTTGTGGTCATACTGGCCTTAGAAAGCGCATTTTCCATTCCCTGGGAAGGACAGCACGGCTATCCCAAGGTCAGAGGGCTCCAGTTAACGTGTGCCCAAAACAAAAACTGTGCTTTAGATAACAGGCTTAAGTCTGACCAGGTTCCTCATGCCAGACCCGAGGGCTCTAGATAATGTGTTTCTGTCAATTCAGGGATCCAGAAGCCCAAAACTGTAATTTAGATAACATGCTGCTTCTGCTTCTGTAAACTGCTTTTTTGCAAACCAGGTTCTTCATTCCAAACCTGGGGATGTAATCAATACCTCTGTGATCTTTGCCTGTATCAGTCTGGTGTTGCGCCCATCTTATTAGTATGAGATTTGGGAAAGCAGAATGGCCCCTCATAGTCCCGGATTGCAATAAACGTGACTCTTCAATTCGACTTCTGGAGGCGTCCTCCTGTCATTCGCGGGGTACCTTACAACTACAAGCAAAGAGCTCACAGTTCCATTCCCCATCACATGCCCCGGTTGCGGGCTTGGTCCCCAGTAGGGGGCGTGCAGGGGCAGCCAATGGATGATTCTTTCTCATCATTGATGTTTCTCTCTCTCCCTTCCTCTCTGAAATTATTTAAAAAAACATATTTTTTTAAAAAGGACTGTCCGCCCCACCTAGACTTACTCTTTTTTTTTCCAATCCTCACTTGAGGATGATTTTTCAATCGATTTTTTAGAGAGAGAGGAAGGAAGGAGGGAGACGAGGGGGGAGGGAGAAACGTCCATGAGAGAGACATTGACCGAGGTCGTGCCCTGGACCGGGAATCACACCCCAGGCCCTGAGGTCCACAGGCCGGGCTCTGTCCACTGAGCGGCCCCCCCCCCCCCCAGGCTGTGACCCCTTCAGCTCCCTGTGGGGCAGCTCCTCCCCAGGCTTCTCTCTGCCTCGCGGGTGCCCCCTGGCGGTCGGGCAGGCTCACTGCTCACCCTGTGACCTGCTGGGAAGGTCAGGCCACAGGGAGGTGCCCAGGGCTGAGCCCAGCAGTGAATCCGCAGCCTCCTGGCCCCTCCCCCCACAGGGCTCCCCGCTCCTCCCCCCACAGGGCTCCCCGGCCCCTCCCCCACAGGGCTCCCCGCTCCTCCCCCCACAGGGCTCCCCGGCCCCTCCCCCACAGGGATCCCCGGCCCCTCCCCCACACAGGGCTCCCCGGCTCCTCCCCCCACAGGGCTCCCCGCTCCTCCCCCCACAGGGCTCCCCGGCTCCTCCCCCCACAGGGCTCCCCGCTCCTCCCCCCACAGGGCTCCCCGGCCCCTCCCCCCACAGGGGTCCCCGGATCCTCCCCCCACAGGGCTCCCCGGCCCCTCCCCCCCCAGGGCTCCCCTCCCCCTTCCAGGCCTTGGGCTCCCTTGTGAGGACCCCTGAGAGGAGGAGGGAAGCTGGGGCTCCGCTGACTCTGCTGCCTTCTTCCCGGACCACAGAGCAGAGGCCTGGACCTCACCCTGAGGCCACAGTCCCCGCCAGGAGGTGAAGGTTCGCCCCTAGAGCTCGGGGTGCGGGTCCCTGGCAGACGGGGCGGGAGAGCAGGCAGACGGGACGATGACATGGGTTCACCCAGCCCCGCTCACCCGCGGGTTAGACGCCCCCTTTCCCGCCCTGGAGCCAGGGCCCGAGGCCGCCTGGTGACCCCGTGCCCATGGGGGTGGCAGCTGCCGGGGGTCCAGGTGACAGCCCCTCCCAGGCCCGGAACAGCGGCGCCCTGGGTGCGGGGTCACAGGGCCAGGTCACCCGGCTGCTCATGTGATACCCCGAGCGTGGCCTTGATCGGGGGGCCCTGCGGCCTCGGCACACGGGTGTGGACGCACAGACAGGGTGCCGTGTGCCGAGGCCGCAGCTACACACAGCACTTCCTTCTGGCAATTTGATGGGACAGATTGTTCTGGTTCGTCCTAAGCAAGCTCAGTCAGAGGCACAAATTGCGTGGATTTTTAAAGGGAAAAAACAGACTATGGACATGCCGCTGGCACACCCAGAACAGGCAGCGAGGAGGCAGACAGAGATGTGAGCTGGGAGCCGGCTGGTGTGGCTCAGTGGCTGGGCAGTGACCTAGGAACCAGGAGGTCAGGGTTCGATTCCCGGTCAGGGCACTGGCCCAGGTTGTGGGTGGATCCCCAGGGCGGGGCCTGCAGGAGGCAGCTGGTCCGTGATTCTCTCTCACAATTTTCTTCCACTTCCCTGACGGCGCTTCTTAATGAATCCGCGTGTGAAACTGACCCCAGTGCTGAGTGTGCCCGCGGGTCAGGGTGTGCGCCTGGGCTCTCACGTTTCTGTGTGTGTGTTTGTACATATACATACACATATGCACATGTCTACACAGGCACCATAGGTAAATGTACATGTGTCTATTAGCACACACATAATTCTACATGCATAGGCTATGTGTTCAGTTTTTTATATTTATGTTTACTTAGTTTTATTATTTTTTAAATTTCTTTTTATTTTTTTAAATATATTTTTATTGACTTCAGAGAGGAAGGGAGACGAGATGTAGAAACATTGGCGATGAAAGAGAATCATCAATCCGATGACTCCTGCACACCCCACACTAGGGTTTAAGCCTGTAACCCAGGCATGTGCACTGACCTGGAATCGAACCCTGCCCTTCTGGAACACACCGGCCGGGCTTCCAGTGATCTTTAGAGAGAGGAAGGGAGGGGGAGAGGCAGAGAGACACACACACCGATTGGTAGAGGGACCTGCCCTTGGAATGGAACCTGGGGCCTTTGTCTACAGGCCGACCCTCTGTCCACTGAGCCAAACCGGCTGGGTGACAGTTTACCATTTTATTTTTTAAGTTCTAGGGAATAGAGTTTATTGTGGCAGAGAGTGTCACACACGACTGGAGGTGCGGACATTGGTAACATCTCTCTGCGTCCTCCATCGGGTACAAGTGTGACAGGTTTCCTACGTCCGGTTCCCACCATCACCTGCACGGCTTCCTCACTCTGACCCGTGGACGTTTAACCCGACGGCTTCTGCTGACGCTCTGGTTCCAAACAAAACTCTGCATAAGCTTCTGGGTCCACCTCAGCGTCACATCATCCAAGTACGGTCACCACCCCGGACACACCTGCTCCATTTTCTTCACAATCTGGAAAAAGGGTCTTCTCATTAAGTCACTCTTTTTTGTTTTGTTTTTTTGTTGTTTTTTTTAAAAGAATGTTTTTCTTTTTCTTTCTTTTTTTTTTTTAATATATTTTATTGATTTTTTTTACAGAGAGGAAGGGAGAGAGATAGAGAGTTAGAAACATCGATGAGAGAGAAACATCGATCAGCTGCCTCCTGCACACCTCCTACTGGGGATGTGCCCGCAACCCAGGTACATGCCCTTCACCGGAATCAAACGCTCTATCCACTGAGTCAAACCAGTTTCGGCTCTTTTTTGTTTTTAATAAATCTTTATTGATGAAAGCATCACATAAGTCCTTCTCCCCCGCCCCCCCCGCCCTCAGGTCACTCCTGAGATGAATCGTGGTCGTAGCGATCAGCTGCAGGGAGAGGAACACCATCCACTGGACCCAATGGCGGTTCCGTCACAAAACAGTTGGGTTCAATCTCAGGTGCTGCTTCTCTCGGATGCTGAGGTGACAGGGACTCTCCCCCAGTTATTTGACCGGAGCTTTATAAGCGTCAAGAGCATCAGCCTCACATCAACACTGCAGGGTGCTTCCAGGGCGACATTTCCAATCCTCTGGATAACCTCGTCCATGTCTGTCCTTCCTCGTGACTTCCAGGCATCTTCCAAGGCGGGCCCTGTCAACTTCAGTAATTTTACTGCACAAATTAGGTTATCATCCACAGGGTGAGAAAGGAGGGCATCCAACAACCCCCGAAGAAAAGCTGTGGGAGCCTTTCCATGAGCCCCTTCGATCTCCAGCGGAAGATAAAGTTCTCCCATAAAGAGCACCAACTCATGGAATCGTTTCCGAGCTGCTTCATCCCCCTTGGCAGCTTGATCTCTATTCTCATAATCAGCCTGACATCTTTGAAGGAGCACATCGTAGAAGCTGCCCCTCTGTGAGCGAATGGTCAGGCGACGGGACAGGTAAGCACACAGGCGAGCTCGCCCGCAGCGGAGCTTGGGCTCGGACGTGGCCTGTTGGTAGATGAGGCCCACCAGTTCTTCCAAAGCCTCGTCCGTGGTGACCCGGCCACTCAGGGTCTCTGCAAACTGCTCCATGTCAGTTTCACAACTGCCAGGCTGCTCTGTCAGACGGTTAAAGAAATCCCAAACAAATACGGACAGAGGGGGCTCATCCTCACTGGGTCCTGGTAATTAGAAAAACCACAAGGGTAGAATTCAGGGCGCTGGCTGTCAGCGTCCTGGGGTCTGGCTTGTTTCAAGAATGTCCCCTTGGAGGGTGGGGAAGGGGCGGCTGGAGGCGGGCTCTGCTCCCAACACAGTGTCTTTAGAGAAGACCAGCCTGTGCTCTGGAGTCTGAGCCTTGTTTCAGACCAGCGATGGGAGCTCAGGGTTGTGACCATAAAGTAGAAACCCTCCCATTTGTCCCCGTGACCCGTGGGGTAGAGGCTGCACTGAGCTCAGTCCCCGAAGCGCTTAGCATCGCCCTCACATACCTTGATGGCTCCTCAAATGTTTGCTCTGGTCAAAGCAGACGTCGGGGATCTCACACTCAGTCTCAATCTCCAAAGACAGGGCCTCAGGCATCTCCAGCCGCACAGCCTGGCTCCTGGGGGAGCAGATGCCAGAGCTGCTCAGGGGGCACCCCTTGGCTCCGCACCCCACTCCCCCTCTCCCGTCCTTCCTTCAGCACTCACCTGCTCAGGGCGCCCTTCACGTCCTGCGGGAAACAAAGGCACAGGTGAGTGTGGGAACACCATGCTGATGGGCTGCTGCTCCCTCCCAGAGGCACAGGGCAGGCCCGGCCTTGGGTTTGGATGGGATGGGGGCTTACACCCTGGACGGCAGAGCACCTGGATGACTCTGAAAAGCCATCCTGTTCTTTTAAATCTTAGGACACACACACTTATGGGAACAGGGGTGCGTTTCTTACATGTGAACAGGGGTTACGTTTTGTTAAGCTTCCTTCCCAAGCCCTGTGCGAAGTGACTGGGGGGGTGACTGAGCTGTGAGCCCGGCGAGCAGAGCCCATGAGCAGGGTCAGGCCCACCCACCAGGAGCCAAAGCACCATCTGACCAACAGCATCTCATCGCCTGGGGACTGAGGACAAGAGCTGACGGCTGAGGCCCCCAGGGCTGCACACAGCACCCAGCCCCTTCCCCTTGTAGAGAGCGGCCATAAGGGTAAGCCCGGATGGACCTGTGGCGCAGCCCTCTCAGCATAACGAAGCTGGACCTTATAGCGCTCCCTAGGTCCTTCCTGGGCAGCTAATGGGCTGTGGGAGGTGCAGCAAGTGCTGCCAAAACTGGCGAAACTCACGAGAACATCGTAATTGTGGGGACCACTTCCCTTGCTTTGCTTTGTGTGCTCTGAGTATAAAATAAACACTGGGCTTGCAGGCCATGGCACTGCCTCTCTAATCAGAGGGCAACGTCCCACCCAGCCCCAGCCTTATTCTCTTGCCTGTCTTTTCTAATGCTTCACCATGCCCCTCAGGTTCACCCATGGCCATGCTGGCACGGCACACCCCTCTATAATCCGGTCCCCTGCAGCTGCTGGGAGACAGGACTCGATGAGTGTAAGCGCCCTGCCTGCTGGGTGGGCCGCCTTCTCAGTAAACGCCTTATAGGACCCATCCCTGCCTTTGTGACTGGACACAGCGACAGGCAGCCGAGCCCACCCGCGGGTTTCTGGGTAACAGATGGACACCCCGGGCAACGATCCCCACACCGGCCTCTGGACGATCAGCACAGCAGGACACCTCTCAGCCTCTGACCTGGAGCCTCCTTGCTGAGGGTCTGAGGAGCCCCCGGCTGCTTAGGGGGGTGGGGAGCCCCCCACGCTCCCTCTGGCCTGACCTTCCTCAGAGCGCACCTGCCAGAGGCCCACGGTCACAAAGCCTCTCGGCGGTGGGTGGGTGCCCAGCGCCCAGACTGGGCCCTGAGGTGGCCGCCACAGTGACCCAGGCGGCAGAGCAGCCATGAGACATGGTCACCCTGAGGGGCGCCCTCCACTTCCACCCGCCGGACCTGGGACCAGCAGCTGGGAGGTGGGGGGAGGTTCACCTTCCTGAGGCTGGAAAGAGGGCCCATCAGGCCAGGCTCACCCATCACTCATGGGGCGGCCCCACCTGGTCCCCGCTATCACCTGACCTTCAGGATCCTGTGCCCCTGGACAGAGGCACGTGGGAGCGGAAACCATCCCCTGAGCCTGTTCTGGGAGTGGATATAGGGTTAGGCCTCAGACAGACCTGATGGCAAAGCCACAGACAAGTCCCAGCTTAGAGGGCACAGCCCCGTTAGCATAACTAGGCTTGACCTTATGACCTCCCTAGATCTTATCTGGGAAGCTAATGGGCTGTGGGAGGTGCAGCAAGTGCTGCCAAAACAAGTGAAACTCACAAGAACAGTGTAACTATGGTGACCACTACCATGTTTACCTCTGGCTATAAAATATAGGCTCAGCTTGCCTCTGGATCTCTCTCTGTGGCCTCAGCCAGGCACAGGAGGTCCACCTAGACCAGCTTATTCTCTCTGTCTGACTTTTCTACATCCTTTGCCGCCCCCTCTCAAGCTCACCGAACCCTTGGTTGAGCTGGCTCCGCACAAAGGAACCCACCCCACTACCTGCACGGGGGGTTTTATTCTTCTTGATCCGCACCAGAGGATAATTTTCCATTGATTTTTAGAGAGAGTGGAAGAGAGAGGGAGAGACAGAGAGAAACATCAATGTGAGAGAAACACACCGATTGCCTCCTGCACGAGCCCTGACGAGGACCTGGGCCAGGGAGGAGCCTGCAACTGAGGTACGTGCCCTTGACCAAAATGGAACCCTGTACCCTTCGGTCCTCAGGCTGATGCTCTATCCACTGAGCCACACTGGAGTTTTGAGCCAAATCACAATTTTCTGATTTATATATAGAGCCCTGTAGACCATGGAGCCACCTTGTAGATTTTATCTGTTCAATATTCTAAAAAGAATAGGCTTGGCCCAGCTGGTGTGGCTCAGTAGTTCAGCATCAACCTATGAACCAGGAGGTCAGGGTTTGATCCCGTCAGAGCACTTGTCCAAGTTGCAGGCCCAATCAATAATTCTCTCTCATCATTGATTTTTCTATCTCTCTCTCCCTCTCCCTTCCTCTCTGAAATCAATAAAAAAAAAAAAAATATGTTCAGAAATGATGAGAAATAAAAATAAGAGATCTCTGCCTTTAAGTCCCGCACACTGATGTGCCACCACTGAGACAGGCAGACGGTCCTCTGTTCCCACCACCACCGCCGCCCCCCAGAGCAGCTCAGAACCCGCCCCCGTGGCGTCCTCCCAGGGCTCAGCCTCACCTGCAGCACCTTCTGGGCGGAGCCCTGGCATCGCTCCTCCAGCTCCCGGATGTGGCTCTCGAGCTGGCGGCTCTGCTGGTCCAGGTCGGCCTCACTGACCCTCAGTCTCTGCAGAGTGCGCTCTTCCTCGCTCTCCAGTCTCCACAGGAACGACCTCTCCTCCGCCCTCAGGAACCTGTGCAGGCTCTGGAATTCCGCCTGGATTTTCTGTCTCTGAGCCTCTACCTTCTCCTACAGTCAAGAGAGGACGCTCAGCCCGGCCAGCAGGGCTCAGTGGTTGAGCGTCCACCTGTGACCCAGGAGGTCACATTGGATCCCGGTCAGGACACAGGCCCGGGTTGCGGGCTCCATCCCCAGTGGGGAGCGTGCAGGAGGCACCTGACCATGATTCTCTCTCCTCTTGGATGTTTCTATTTCTCTCTCCCTTCCTCTCTGACATAAATACAAATATAAAATAAAGTAAAGAAAGTTGGAAACCCAGTGGGGACAGCTCTGGGTAAACAGGCATGTGATTCTGGGGCTCCGACAGGCACTGGCCTCCTGGCCATTTCCTGCTGGAAGGAGGGGGGAGGGGATGAGTTCTCCTCAATGTGGACAAGGAGGGCAATGGCTTCTTCTCGGGGCTCCACCTGCTGCTCTGGTTCAGTGACACCATCACTGTGTTTGGCCCGATCAGACCCTACGCCTAAGCGCCAGGACAGACAGAGCTTGACACCAAGAAATCCCTGTTCTTTTTCTGTTGTTGTCATTAATCCTCAGCCCAGGATATTCTCTCCATTGATTGTTAGAGAGAGGGGAGTGGCAGGGAGGGAGGGAGGGGAAAGAGAGGAACATCAATGTGAGAGAGACATGGACTGTTGCCTCCTGCACACGCCCGACTGGGTGGGGATTGCTCCTGAGCCCTGGGGGTGCCCTCCAGCGGCCAAGGCGAGAGCCCCCCATTCTCACCTTCCACTGGGCCATCTGCTTCGCCGTGAAAGCTTTCTGGTCCGTGCATTCCTCTTCCAGTTGCCTCAGTTTCCTCACCGCTTCCTGGAGCTTTTCCTGGAGGAAGAAATGGAGTGGCCCTTGCTGACCACATCTCCCCTCTCCCTCGGACGGGAAGAACCTGATGTCAGTGCCCGGGGCTCTCTCTGTCCCTGTCACCCTGACCCTCCTCTCGGCTAATGGCCAGGACAGCCTGTGGGGACCTCGACTGAGCTGATGGGAGGCTCGGCGACACCTGCCTTTCCCCGCACGCCCCCGCCCCCTGGCTGTGCGTTTGCTACGGGCCCTCTCACAGGAGAGCCCTCTCTTTTCTCAGCACTCCTACAAACTGTTAATTTTTTTACATGTAAAAATATGTATATATTTCTATTCCTTTCAGAGAGGAAGAGAGAGACCGAAACACCAATGATGAGAGAGAGTCATGGATCAGCTGCCTCCTGCGCACCCTACACTGGGGATGGAGCCCGAAACCAGGCATGTACCCCGACCAGAAATCCAACCGTGACCTCCTGGTTGATTATCGGGACTTGGAGCGCAGAAGGGGCACTCACCCTGTAGCCGGGGCCTGCGTCCTCCACGAGCGCCATGTTGTGGCCCTTGTGCCGTGGGTCACGCTCGCAGCGCCAGCAGATGAGCTGGCCCTCGTCCTCGCAGAAAAGGTGCAGCCGCTCCCCGTGCTCCTGGCAGGACAGCTCCTGCTCCTGCTCCCGGAGGGCGGCGATGAGGCTGCCCAGCTGCTTGATGGGCCGCAGGCTGCCTCTCTGGAAGGGAGCCCGGCACTGGGAGCAGGAGAAGGTGTCTGTGTCCTGCTGGCTCCGCGGGGAGGAGGCCGGGCCCATGAGGTCCAGGAGGCAGGCCTGGCAGTAGCTGTGGCCGCAGCTGATGCTCACGGGCTCGGCCATCAGGTGCAGGCAGATGGAGCAGGTGGCCTCCTCCCGCATCTTCTTGCTGGTGGAGGCCGACGCCATGCCTCTGCCGGAAGCAGCAATGCCTGACCCAGAGGCTCCCACAGTGGAGGCGGCGCACCCACCCCGGCCTCCTGTGGGCGCCCGGCTGCCAGGCCCCACGGGCCTTGAGGTCTTATCTGGAGGGAAGAAAGGTCTGCAATGTGGACGCTGCAGAGAGTGCAGCTGTGCTGTGGACGAGGGTGGGGACCCCAATGCCATTCACTAAAATGAAACAGAATTTAACATGCAGATGTAGCCTCACTGAGGATGTTTTTCCATTGATTTTTAGAGAGAGTGGTAGGGACGGGGGAGACAGAGGGAGACACACACCCATGGGCTGCCTCCCACATGCACTCCGACCAGGGCCAGAGATGGAACCCGCACCCAGGTACGTGCCCTTGAGCGCAATCCAACCCAGGACCCTTCAGTCCGCAGGCCAATGCTCTCTCCACTGAGCCGCACCGGGTAGGACTGGTCACATTTCCATTGCTTCATGGCCACCGGGGGCTGCAGGAAGCCCCAATAGAGACCATCCATCAGGGGGAAGCTGGTGTTGGAGCCCAGACACAGGGAGGGCGAGGGCCAGGCAGGATGCCCCAGGGACCCAGTGAGGACCCGGGGGACTCTCCCACCTGAGGAACATGAGGAATAATCGGAATAACTGGTTCCAGGACCGTTTCTTTGCAACTTAAGGAACTGGGTGGATCAGGAAGATTCCATTGAAGCAGCGACTGTGGACCTGCTGAGACTCTGCACCCCCAGCCTTTCCCCCGACGGCCCCCCACAGAGAACGAAGGCTGGGCAGCGGGCTTAGCAGTTAGAGCGTCCACTGCGCACTGACGTGTCCCGGGTTCCATTCCCGAGGTCCCCCCCACTCCGCCCCCCCCCCCCGCCCCCGCCGCCCTCCCTTCCTTTCTCTGGAAGAAACAATAGAAAAAATCTCTTCCAGGGAAACCCACCCAGGATGGCCCCAAGGTAAACACGGCACCTGAGACCCAGTGAGTCCTTCCAGTCTCCCTCCCCTGAGAGGCGCCGGCCGGCTGGCTCAGTGGTTTAGCGTCCGCCTTTGGACCAGGAGGTCAGGGTTCCATTCCCGGTCAGCGCACATGCCTTGCTTAGAGGCTCGATCCCCAGTGGGGGGCGTGCAGGAGAAACATCATCTGTGTTTCTCTCTCCCTGTCCCTTCCTCTCTGAAATCAATACAAACATTTTTTTAAATAAAGGAAAGGCCTGGGCTGGGCAGAGGGGCAGGTCGTGGAGGCCCAGTCAGGTGACCTCTCTCCTCCAGCCAGGACTGTCTCCCAGGAGAAGTTCCAGGCACCTGCAACCCTGGGGGACGAGGGGAAGGAGAGCAAATGGGAAGACAAGACGCCAAGACCCTCCAGGGAGGACCCAGGAACCAGAGAGCGAAGGAGGGACCCTGGGACCCTGGCCTGGGGCTGCAGCTCCTGGAGAGCCTGGCCTGCCCTCCTGGGAGCGGAGGGAGGCGGGCAGGTTGCAGATGGACCTTCCTGGGACCTGACAATGGAGGGAACACAACCAGGAATTCCCTGAGACCACTGGACCCCTCTTCCTCTAGAGCCAGGGCAGCCTCCGGAGCCACAGAGAGTTTCTGCTCAGAGTCCCTTCCTGGGCGGGTGATTTCCCGGGGACACACTCGGGTCCTCTGTGGCTGGGCTGTGTCCCCAGGACAGGACCTGCCCTCCAGGGGCCCCGGGGGCCTGTCCCGGCCTCCACTCCCCCGCCTCACACCCAGATCTCCTGAGGTTGGATGAGCTTGGAGTTTGGTGGAAGCAAAAGCGGCCTCACGGAAGGTCTGTGGGGCAGGGGCCTGGAGGGACAGAGACCAGAGGCCCTGGTGTCTGAAACACACCTCTCCCTGCCGCCCTTGGGGCCCCCACCGCACCCCCTCCCGTCCACACACCGGGTGTCATCACCCTGCCTGGGAGACCCGCCCGGACCCTCCCCAGTACCTGGGCCACCACAGATGCCACACACTGGCTGGGCTGGAGGGAGTCGCCTGGAGCAGCTACTTCCCAAGTCCTGGGCGGGACTCAAGTAGAAATGAAACTAACTGCCTGTGGTGGGGGCGGGGCGCTGCTGGGTTTGGGGAGGAAACCAGGAAATGGCCCTAAGGGTTAGCACGTGGCTGGGCTGGGCCCCCGCAGGGCGGGGAGAGGTGGGAAGAAGTCCTTCTACAGCCACAGGAAAGGGGACAAGTCCTCATGGGACCTGGGCTCTGGGCCAGCAGGAGCGTCTGAGGTTGGTCTTAGGTTTTACGCCGCCGCAAGGAAAAACCGTGAGGCCAAACAGAGACCAGATTAAACAGGCTTTATTGGGAGCACACGGGCGGGTTCACTGGCTCAGAGAGGGGAGCCGGAGAAGCCGGGCCAAACCTGGGCAGGGGCAAGGTTTTATACTTTTCTGAGGTAATTGTTGCTGGCCGAAACTGGTGGCAGTCGGGGCTTTCCAGGGTCAGGTGAAACCTGCGGTCTGTCCTGCGGTCTGTCCTGCGGTTTGGTCACCGGGGTGGGGTGGTTTTCAGACGTCAGTGTGGACAGGTCAGCTTCTCACCGGCCCAAGAGAGGGAGGGGGTCCTTTCGCCCTGGGGCAGGGTGCCAGCGAATACCAGACATTCCGGACTCTCTATGATGGGATAAGAGGACGACGTGATCATCTGGCTGCTTCCTGCTGACTAGGGGCGCTGGGGGGGGATAGAGAGGCTCCGAATGTTAGTTTAGTTAAAATATCCCGCCCCAGTAGGGGGACACGGCAAGTTGGGATAATGAGGAAGGAGTGTGAAAAAAGGCGGTCTTGGAACTGGCAGGCTAAAGGAGTTGTTTGCTGGGGGGTTGAGGGGGACCCATCTATGCCCGCAACTGAGATCTGGGAAGGAATACTAGGGCCCGAATGAGAGGGGAGGACCGAGTAGGTAGCCCCCGTGTCTACCAAAAAGGAGATAGACTTACCCGCCACCTGGAGAACTAGCCTGGGCTCGGCGAGGGTCACCGAGTCGTGGAGCCAGGGCTACTTCGGAGCCCACCCTTTGAGGGCTGGCGCTGACCCGGTTCCCCTGCCGGCCGCAGAGCCGCCACCAGAGCCTGGGTCTGAAGGGATACCTTCTCACGGAGCCGCTCCTGTCGGGCGGCTTCTGCCGTCTCCTCCCGGGCATTAAAGACTTTAAAGGCCATTTTTACCAGATCCTGTATGGGGGTTTCAGGGCCCTCCTCAACCTTTTTGAGTTTCTATCTGATAATCGGGAGCAGATTGGGAAATAAAGTGTGAGGCCAGGACAGTAGCCCCGTTGGAGGAGCTAGGGTCAAGACGGGTGAATTTATGAGGGCTAGGAGTATCTGACGGGTTGAGCAGGGAGAACAGAGGTCGGGGCGGGAACGTATGTCCCAAAAAGCCTGGACGTAGGGGACCTCAGAATCTTTGCCCGTGCGCCGGCAGTAATTATCCAAGTCTGTTAGAACATTAAAGTCAAAGGTGCCAGTTGGGGGGCCAGCGGGACTGGTTATCTAGAGGATATTGAGGCCATTGTTGTTGTGAGAGAGAAATTAAGCATTTGGCCTTGAGTGTCTGAGTGTACCCCAATTTGGAAAAATTTTTAAGGAGACACCCTAGAGGTGTCTTAGGATCCGGCCTGGACTCTGAGACTCCCATAGTTGAGGGGTTTCCCGCTCCCCGAGATTAGAGACAAAGCACCAAGGGAGGCGTCCCACCGATTGGCACAGAGTCCCGGTTCTGGGTTGGGGTCTGAAGAGGACCAAGGACGTCTCCTTTGTCCTCAGAGACCGGACAGTGGCCCTCTGAGGGCGGAGGAGTTCTCTCGGCACGGCCGCGACTTAGGACGAGAGGCTCCGGACGGATCTCGGAGAGCAGGAAGGAGAGGGAGGGAGGTTTCCCGTGTGACTTACTGGAGATGGAGTCCAGGGGAAGTCCAGGCCGAGGTCCGGGGCGGCCAACCGGGGAAGTGAGCCGGACCGGCCAATCGACTCGGACCCGGCACCTCAGAGTCTGGGAGTTAGCCCGGGCGAGCTGCCGCTGCCCACTGCTTCCCAGGTCGTAAGAGGAGACGGGGCGAGGATCGTCCGAGTCCGAGACCCACTCCCGGGTTTCGGCACCAAATCTTAGGTTTTACGCCGCCGCAAGGAAAAACCATGAGTCCAAACAGAGACCAGATTAAACAGGCTTTATTGGGAGCACACGGGCGGCTTCTCCGGCTCCCCTCTCTGAGCCAGTGAACCCGCCCGTGTGCTCCCAATAAAGCCTGTTTAATCTGGTCTCTGTTTGGACTCATGGTTTTTCCTTGCGGCGGCGTAAAACCTAAGACTATCTCAATTCGTTGAGGTTCTGCTTCCCGGCGTATGTCAACAGTTTGGCTCAAATAAACTCACAAAAATTCTTTACAGGTTTCAATGGTTTTTTTCATTAACACATTGATCAACCGCCTCCTGCATACCCCCCACTGGGGATGTGCCCACAACCAAGGCACATTCCCCTGACGGGAATCGAGCCCGGGACCCTTCAGTCCACAGGCTGACGCTCTGTCCACTGAGCCCAACCGGCCACGGCATGGTCCCTATTCTCTCATCACTGCTCTGAAGGGGGCGGTGGAAAGGGCTGGTGACCTCCGCCCTCATTCTCCCCCTCAGCGTCGCTCTGCAGGGTTCAGACACTTGTCAGCATCACCAACGGTCAGCACCCAGCTGGGAGCCGGGAGCCATGGGAGGCCCCAGCCACCGTGGGGGCGGCACTTAGAGCAAAAGGACTGCAGGTGCCAGCCAGTCAGGGGTTGAGTATGGGCCTACCTACTGAGTTATGGTAGCAATCATCTCAGGTAGAAACTACAGTTTACCTTTAACCCTGCTGTTTGGCTTATGTACCTGGTTATTTTGACTTTCTGAATTATATAAATCACCCCATTCAATTGAATACCCTATTGATTATGTGACTATCCCCTGGGTTGTGGTCATACTGGCCTTAGAAAGCGCATTTTCCATTCCCTGGGAAGGACAGCACGGCTATCCCAAGGTCAGAGGGCTCCAGTTAACGTGTGCCCAAAACAAAAACTGTGCTTTAGATAACAGGCTTAAGTCTGACCAGGTTCCTCATGCCAGACCCGAGGGCTCTAGATAATGTGTTTCTGTCAATTCAGGGATCCAGAAGCCCAAAACTGTAATTTAGATAACATGCTGCTTCTGCTTCTGTAAACTGCTTTTTTGCAAACCAGGTTCTTCATTCCAAACCTGGGGATGTAATCAATACCTCTGTGATCTCTGCCTGTATCAGTCTGGTGTTGCGCCCATCTTATTAGTATGAGATTTGGGAAAGCAGAATGGCCCCTCATAGTCCCGGATTGCAATAAACGTGACTCTTCAATTCGACTTCTGGAGGCGTCCTTCTGTCATTCGCGGGGTACCTTACAACTACAAGCAAAGAGCTCACAGTTCCATTCCCCATCACATGCCCCGGTTGCGGGCTTGGTCCCCAGTAGGGGGCGTGCAGGGGCAGCCAATGGATGATTCTTTCTCATCATTGATGTTTCTCTCTCTCCCTTCCTCTCTGAAATTATTTAAAAAAACATATTTTTTTAAAAAGGACTGTCCGCCCCACCTAGACTTACTCTTTTTTTTTCCAATCCTCACTTGAGGATGATTTTTCAATCGATTTTTTAGAGAGAGAGGAAGGAAGGAGGGAGACGAGGGGGGAGGGAGAAACGTCCATGAGAGAGACACATTGACCGAGGTCGTGCCCTGGACCGGGAATCACACCCGAGGCCCTGAGGTCCACAGGCCGGGCTCTGTCCACTGAGTGCCCCCCCCCCCCCCCAGGCTGTGACCCCTTCAGCTTCCTGTGGGGCAGCTCCTCTCCAGGCTTCTCCTCTCTGCCTCGCGGGTGCCCCCTGGCGGTCGGGCAGGCTCACTGCTCAGCCCTGTGACCTGCTGGGAAGGTCAGGCCACAGGGAGGAGCCCAGGGCTGAGCCCAGCAGTGAATCCGCAGCCTCCTGGCTGCTCCCCGGCCCCTCCCCCCACAGGGCTCCCCGGCCCCTCCCCCCACAGGGCTCCCCGCTCCTCCCCCCACAGGGCTCCCCGGCCCCTCCCCCCACAGGGCTCCCCGCTCCTCCCCCCACAGGGCTCCCCGGCCCCTCCCCACACAGGGCTCCCCGCTCCTCCCCCCACAGGGCTCCCCGCTCCTCCCCCCACAGGGCTCCCCGGCCCCTCCCCCCACAGGGCTCCCCGGCCCCTCCCCCCACAGGGCTCCCCCGCTCCTCCCCCCACAGGGCTCCCCGCTCCTCCCCCCACAGGGCTCCCCGGCCCCTCCCCCCACAGGGCTCCCCCGCTCCTCCCCCCACAGGGCTCCCCCGCTCCTCCCCCCACAGGGCTCCCCGGCCCCTCCCCCCACAGGGCTCCCCGCTCCTCCCCCCACAGGGCTCCCCGGCCCCTCCCCCCACAGGGCTCCCCCGCTCCTCCCCCCACAGGGCTCCCCCGCTCCTCCCCCCACAGGGCTCCCCCGCTCCTCCCCCCACAGGGCTCCCCGGCCCCTCCCCCCACAGGGCTCCCCGCTCCTCCCCCCACAGGGCTCCCCGGCCCCTCCCCCCACAGGGCTCCCCGGCCCCTCCCCCACAGGGCTCCCCGCTCCTCCCCCCACAGGGCTCCCCGGCTCCTCCCCCCACAGGGCTCCCCGGCCCCTCCCCCACAGGGCTCCCCGCTCCTCCCCCCACAGGGCTCCCCGGCCCCTCCCCCCACAGGGCTCCCCGGCCCCTCCCCCCACAGGGCTCCCCCGCTCCTCCCCCCACAGGGCTCCCCGCTCCTCCCCCCACAGGGCTCCCCGGCCCCTCCCCCACAGGGCTCCCCGCTCCTCCCCCCACAGGGCTCCCCGGCCCCTCCCCCCACAGGGCTCCCCGCTCCTCCCCCCACAGGGCTCCCCGGCCCCTCCCCCCACAGGGCTCCCCGCTCCTCCCCCCACAGGGCTCCCCGGCCCCTCCCCCCACAGGGCTGCCCGCCCCTCCCCCCACAGGGCTCCCCCGCTCCTCCCCCCACAGGGCTCCCCCGCTCCTCCCCCCACAGGGCTCCCCCGCTCCTCCCCCCACAGGGCTCCCCCGCTCCTCCCCCCACAGGGCTCCCCGGCCCCTCCCCCACAGGGCTCCCCGCTCCTCCCCCCACAGGGCTCCCCAGCACCTTCCAGGCCTTGGGCTCCCCTGTGAGGACCCCTGAGAGGAGGAGGGAAGCTGGGGCTCCGCTGACTCTGCTGCCTTCTTCCCGGACCCAGAGCAGAGGCCTGGACCTCACCCTGAGGCCACAGTCCCCGCCAGGAGGTGAAGGTTCGCCCCTAGAGCTCGGGGTGCGGGTCCCTGGCAGACGGGGCGGGAGAGCAGGCAGACGGGACGATGACATGGGTTCACCCAGCCCCGCTCACCCGCGGGTTAGACGCCCCCTTTCCCGCCCTGGAGCCAGGGCCCGAGGCCGCCTGGTGACCCCGTGCCCATGGGGGTGGCAGCTGCCGGGGGTCCAGGTGACAGCCCCTCCCAGGCCCGGAACAGCGGCGCCCTGGGTGCGGGGTCACAGGGCCAGGTCACCCGGCTGCTCATGTGACACCCCGAGCGTGGCCTTGATCGGGGGGCCCTGCGGCCTCAGCACACGGATGTGGACGCACAGACAGGGTGCCGTGTGCCGAGGCCGCAGCTACACACAGCACTTCCTTCTGGCAATTTGATGGGACAGATTGTTCTGATTCGTCCTAAGCAAGCTCAGTCAGAGGCACAAATTGCGTGGATTTTTAAATGGAAAAACAGACTATGGACATGCCGCTGGCACACCCAGAAGAGGCAGCGAGGAGGCAGAGAGATGTGAGCTGGGAGCCGGCTGGTGTGGCTCAGTGGTTGAGCAGTGACCTAGGAACCAGGAGGTCAGGGTTCGATTCCCGGTCAGGGCACAGGCCCGGGTTGTGGGTGGATCCCCAGGGCGGGGCCTGCAGGAGGCAGCTGGTCCGTGATTCTCTCTCACAATTTTCTTCCACTTCCCTGACGGCGCTTCTTAATGAATCCGCGTGTGAAACTGACCCCAGTGCTGAGTGTGCCCGCGGGTCAGGGTGTGCGCCTGGGCTCTCACATGTCTATGTGTGTGTGTTTGTTTCTTTACATATACATACATATATGTACATGTCTACACATGCAACTTAGATAAATATATATATGTATATTAACACACATATAATTCTCCATGTATAGTCTATGTGTTGGGATTTTCTTTACTTATCTCTTTGTTTATTTTTATAATTTTTTTTAAAAAATTTTAAAAATATTTTTATTTTCTTCAGAGTGGAAGGGAGAGGGAGAGAGATAGAAACATCCATGATGAGAATCATGGATCGGCTGCCTCCTGCACGCCACACACAGGGTTGAGCCCACAACCCAGCCATGTGCACTGACCTGGAATCAAACCACAACTTCCTGGTTCATAGGTGAACATGCAACCACTGAGCCACGCTCACTGGGCTTCCAGTTATTTTTTGGAGAGTGGAAGGGAGGGATCAGACAGAGAGAGACAAACACATCCATTGGTAGAGGTGCATGCAATTGGAAGGGAACCTGGGACCTTCCACTGAGCCAAACCACTGGTCAATGTGCTAGGGGCAGGGGCCTGACAAAGAATTACTGAGTAGGCTGAGGGCAGACACCATTGGAGAGAAAAATTGCTAATTACCTCGCTAGAAAAGCAATGTATTATGATTAAACCGGGCCAGGTGTGACCCTGTTCGTAAATTTTATGTAAACTTTTTACCCTGCCAGTACCAGGAACAGCTAATGAACTGCTTTGCAGTTTGTTTTTTCTTTTTTAAAAAAATACTTTGTAGTGTTGCAGATAAAAGTTCTTGCTGTACTCTCGGTCAGCACTACAAGCTGTGATAGTCCTATGGGAAAGACACAGCTGCAGTCAGCTGGCCAGCTTAATAAAGGCTCTTAAAATTTAAATTCTGAGTCGGTGGTCTATCTCGCTGAGCTAACCCATAACATTTGGAGGCCCGCAGGGAGATCCCTGGAAGGGGTGAGAGGGACCCCTTATTTAGGGCAGGAGACTCTCCCCCGGCAGGGGTGAGAGGGACCCCTTATTTAGGGCAGGAGGCTCTCCCCCGGCAGGGGTGAGAGGGACCCCCTATTTAGGGCAGGAGGCTCTCCCCCGGCAGGGGTGAGAGGGACCCCTTATTTAGGGCAGGAGGCTCTCCCCCGGCAGGGGTGAGAGGGACCCCTTATTTAGGGCAGGAGGCTCTCCCCCAGCAGGGGTGAGAGGGACCCCTTATTTAGGGCAGGAGGCTCTCCCCCGGCAGGGGTGAGAGGGACCCCTTATTTAGGGCAGGAGGCTCTCCCCCGGCAGGGGTGAGCGGGACCCCTTATTTAGGGCAGGAGGCTCTCCCCCGGCAGGGGTGAGAGGGACCCCTTATTTAGGGCAGGAGGCTCTCCCCCGGGTAGGGGTGAGAGGGACCCCTTATTTAGGGCAGGAGGCTCTCCCCCGGCAGGGGTGAGAGGGACCCCTTATTTAGGGCAGGAGGCTCTCCCCTGGGCAGGGGTGAGAGGGACCCCTTATTTAGGGCAGGAGGCTCTCCCCCGGGCAGGGGTGAGAGGGACCCCCTATTTAAGGAAGGAGGCTCTCCCCCGGCAGGGGTGAGAGGGACCCCCTATTTAAGGAAGGAGGCTCTCCCCCGGGCAGGGGTGAGAGGGACCCCCTATTTAAGGAAGGAGGCTCTCCCCCGGGCAGGGGTGAGAGGGACCCCCTATTTAAGGAAGGAGGCTCTCCCTCACTTGTCGTCGGGCACACAGCAAGATACACCACATCCCTGTGGGGAACGACTACCAAGGAGGCCTCCAGTCCACCCAAAAACTTTCAATTCGGAAACCGAGCCACCTGGACTCTCGAGAGAGAGGTAAGGACCGGTCATTAAACAGGAATTGGGACGTCCCACGGAAGGACCTATATGGAGGGCTGGACTCAGCGGTACTCCTGGTCCTGACCTGCGGCCATGACGGTGGCCGGGGTCCCTGGTAGGTGCGGCTGTAGGCTGCACTGGGTTTGTCTGTCTGGTGTTTGTTTGTCTTAGTGTTTGTTGTCTTGGTGTTTGTCAAAACAGGGCAGTCATCGTCTGCTTCTGTGTGCTCCCCGCTGCAATGTTTTTTGAAAAATTTTCAGGACTTCAAGGAGGGAGCTGCAGGTTCCTGGCAACCTTAGGTTGCATTTGGCTGGTTTGTTTTGTCTTTGTTCTTTGTTGTCTTTGTCTTTGTCTAATGGGATAGAGTCAGTCATTTTCGTCGACCCACTGTCAGTCAGGCCCACTCCAGGTGAGTGGAAGGGGAGCTTGATCACCTCCCGGGAAGCTATAGAGCTCCCTCAGGAATTGGTAAATTGTTAGGAATTGGGTGGATTGTTTAAACTTTGAGTGAATGTCTGGTGAAAGTGTGTGAGTGTAGAGGGAGGGGGCCTGCCCTCTCCTCTCCTTTGTGTGGCTCCACGACTTCGGTTACGGAGTCCAAGTGGGCCCCAACCTGCGGTTCCGAGATTCGTCATATGGCATAATGGTGACTCACCCCCACATGAAGGTGACCAGGCCCGGGGTTTATACGGGTGCATCTTAGCTAAGACAAATCTAAGCTCCCAAGGGACGCGGCCAGGTGGGCATCTGAGTGCGGATCTGTGAAAACAGGTCACCCCCTCTCTTGTCTGTCTCTCGCCACCGATCATCATGGGATCGGGACAAAGTTTGTTTGTGTAGGACTAGCCAAATTACTACAGAGAAGGGGGACTGGATACAGCTCCAGCCTGGGCTAGTCTACTAAGAAAGTGTAAATATGGGTGTTTGCCTTAGCTGCTCATTACTGCTCTGTGTGAAGTGAAAGCTACTTTGATTTATTCTACTTTTTAATAAAATAAAATGAAGTCAACTGTGTTGACTGTTATGGGTTAGCTCAGCGAGATAGACCACCGACTCAGAATTTAAATTTTAAGAGCCTTTATTAAGCTGGCCAGCTGACTGCAGCCGTGTCCCTCCCATAGGAGCATCACAGCTTGCAGTGCTGACCAAGAGTACAGCAAGACCTTTTATCTGCAACACTACAAAGCATTTTTTTAAAAAAGAAAAAACAAACTGCAAAGCAGTTCATTAGCCGTTCCTGGTACTGGCAGGGTAAAAAGTTTACATAAAATTTACGAACAGGGTCACACCTGGCCCGGTTTAATCATAATACATTGCTTTTCTAGCGAGGTAATTAGCAACCGCTAGGGCAGCACAGTTTATTTTACTTTATTTAATTTTATTTTTTAAGTTCTAGGGAATAGAGTTTATTGTGGCAGAGAGTGTCACACACGACTGAAGGTGCGGACATTGATAACATCTCTCTGCATCCTCCATCGGGTACAAGTGTGGCAGGTTTCCTGCGTCCGGTTCCCACCTGCACGGCTTCCTAACTCTGACCCGTGGATGTTTAACCCGACGGCTTCTGCTGACCCTCTGGTTCCAAACAAAACTGTGCATAAGCTTCTGGGTCCACCTCATCGTCAATATCATCCAAGTATGGTCACCACCCCGGACACACCTGCTCCATTTTCTTCACAATCTGGAAAGAGTCTTCTCTTCAAGTCACTCTTTTTTGGTTTTAATAAATCTTCATTGTTGAAAGTATCACATACGTCCTCCCCCCTCCCCTCCCGCCCTCAGGTCACTCCTGATTGAATCCTGGTCGTCGGGATCAGCTGCAGGGAGAGGAACACCATCCGCTGGTCCCAATGGCGGTTCCGTCACAAAACAGTCGGGATCATTCTCAGGTGCTGCTTCTCTCCGATGCTGAGGTGACAGGGCCTCTCCCCCAGTTACTTGACCGGAGCTCTACAAGCTTCAAGAGCATGTGCCTCACGTCTACCCTGCAGAGCGTGTCCAGGACGACATTCTTAATCCTCTGGATAACTTCATCCATGTCCGTCCTTTCTTGTGACTTCCAGGCATCTTCCAAGGTGGGCCCTGTCAACTTCAGTAATTTTACTGCACAAATTAGGTTATCGTCCACAGGGTGAGAAAGGAGGGCATTCAACAACCCCCGAAAAACACCTGGATTAGACAACAACTTTACTTTGTTGATCTCCAGCGGAAGATAAAGTTCTCCCAGAAAGAGCGCGAACCCATGGAATCGTTTCCGAGCTGCTTCATCCCCCTTGGCAGCTTGATCTCTAAGGTTATATTGAGTCTGTATTTTTTGAACGAGCACTTGGCGGAAGCTGCCCCTCTGTGAGCGAATGGTCAGGTGACAGGACAGGTAAGCACACAGGCGAGCTCCCCCGCAGCGGAGATTTGGCTCGGACGTGGCCTGTTGGTAGATGAGGCCCACCAGTTCTTCCAAAGCCTCGTCCGTGGTGACCCGGCCACTCAGGGTCTCTGCAAACTGCTCCATGTCAGTTTCACAACTGCCAGGCTGCTCTGTCAGATGGTTCAAGAAATCCCAAACGAATATGGACAGAGGGAGACCATCCTCAAGGGGTCCTGGTAATTAGAAGAACCTCAGGGGTAGAATTCAGGGCACTGGCTGGCAGCGTGGGCGTTCACAGGGAGCGACAACCACTTGGGGGTTAGCCATCACTGACTCGGACTCCCAGTTATGCTGGGGGATGGGGTCCTGGGGTCTCCTTTGTTTCTAGGATGTCCCCTCAGAGGGTGCGAAAGAGGCGGCTGGGTGCTTCCTCCCAGGACCCTCCCCCACGGGCAAACGAAGGGCTCTTGTGGGCTGTGCCCACCGCACCCCTTGGGCCCTGGGTGGCTTTCAGAACTCTGGGCTGGAGGCGAGCCTCCCTCCCAACACAGTTTATTTAGAGAAGACCAGCCTGTGCTCTGGAGCCTGAGCGTAGTTTCAGACCAGCAAGGGGAGCACAGGGCTGTGACCATAAAATAGAAACCCTCCCATTTGTCCCTGAGACCTGTGGGGGCGGAGGTTGCACTAAGCTCGGTCCCCCAAGCGCTTAGCAATGCCCTCATGTACCTTGAGGGCTCCTCAACCCTTTCCTCAGGTCAAAAGAGACCTCAGGGACCTTGTACTCCATCTGAATCTCCAAGGAAACGGCCTCCGGCTTCTCCAGCTGCACAGCCTGGCTCCTGGGGGAGCAGAGGCCAGACCTGCTCAGTGGGGCACCCCGCGGCTCCGCACCCCACTCCCCCTGGTCCTTCCTTCAGCACTCACCTGCTCAGGGCACCCTCCACGTCCTGCAGGAAACAAAGGCACAGGTGAGTGTGGGAACACCATGCTGATGGGGAGCTTCTCCCTCCCAGAGGCTCAGGGCAGGCCCAGCCTTGGGTTCGGATGGGATGGGGGCTTACACCCTGGTCGGTAGGGCACCTGGATGACTCTGAAAAGCAATCATGTTCTTTTAAATCTTAGGACACACACACTTATGGGAACAGGGGTGCGTTTCTTACATGTGAACAGGGGTTACGTTTTTGTTAAGCTTCCTTCCCAAGCCCTGTGCGAAGTGACTGGGGGGGTGACTGAGCTGTGAGCCCGGCGAGCAGAGCCCATGAGCAGGGTCAGGCCCACCCACCAGGAGCCAAAGCTCCATCTGACCAACAGCATCTCATCGCCTGGGGACTGAGGACAAGAGCTGACGGCTGAGACCCCCAGGGCTGCACACAGCACCCAGCCCCTTCCCCTTTGTAGTCCGGTCCCTGCAGCTGCTGGGAGACAGGACTCGATGAGTGTAAGCGCCCTGCCTGCTGGGTGGGCCCCTTCTCAGTAAACGCCTTATAGGACTCATCCCTGCCTTTGTGACTGGACACAGCCACAGGCAGCTGAGCCCACCCCGGGGTTTCCGGGTAACAGATGGACACCCTGTGCAACGATCCCCACTCTGGTCTCTGGACGATCAGCACAGCAGGACACCTCTCAGCCTCTGTGCCTGGCGCCCTCCTTGCTGAGGTTCTGGGGACCCTGCGGCTGCTTAGGAGGGTGGGGAGCCCCCCACGTTCCCTCTGGCCTCACCTCCCTCAGAGCGCACCTGCCAGAGGCCCCCGGTCACAAAGCCTCAGGGGTGGGTGGGTGCACGGCGCCCAGACTGGGCCCTGAGGTGGCGGCCACAGTGACCCGGGGGCGGAGTAGCCATGAGACATGGTCACCCTGAGGGGCGCCCTCCACTTCCACCCGCCGGACCTGGGACCAGCAGCTGGGAGGTAGGGGGAGGTTCACCTTCCTGAGGCTGGAAGGAGGGCCCATCAGGCCAGGCTCACCCATCACTCATGGGGCGGCCCACCTGGTCCCCGCCATCACCTGACCTTCAGGGTCCTGTGCCCCTGGACACAGGTACATGGGATTGGAAGCCATCACCTGAGTTTGTTCCGCCAAAAAACCCACCCCCTTTACCTGCAGGGAGGATTTTATTTTTCTTGATCCTCACCCGAGGATAATTTTCCATTGATTTTCAGAGAAAGTGGGAGGGAGATAGAGAGACAAGGAGAAACATGGATGTGAGAGAACACACCGATTGGTTGCGTCCTGCACGAACACTGACCAGGTCCTAGGCCAGGGAGGAGCCTGCAATCGAGGTACCTGCCCTTGACCAGATTCAAACCCAGGACCCTTTGGTCCTCAGGCTGATTCTCTATCCACCAACCCAACTGGAGTTTTGAGCCAAATAACAATTTTTTGATTTATATATAGAGCCCTATAGACCATGGAGCCACCTTGTAGATTTCAGTCTGTTCAATATTCTAAAAGAAATTGACTTAGCCAAGCTGGTGTGGCTCAGTGCTTGAGCATCAACCTATAAACCAGGAGGTCACGGTTTGACTCCCTGTCAGAGCACATGTCCAGGTTGCAGGACTGGTCAATGATTCTCTCTCATCAATAATTCTCTCTCATCATTGATGTTTCTATCTCTCTCTCCCTCTCCCTTCCTCTCTGAAATCAATTTTAAAAAATACATTAGGCCACCTCGGCCGCTGCCCCCGGGATTCCCCGCCCCCGCCATGGCCGAGGACCCCTCGGCGGCCGCCTCCTACACCAAGGATGACTTCTACTGCCCAGTCTGCCAGGAGGTGCTCAAGACGCCGGTGCGGACCGTGGCCTGTCAGCACGTTTTTTGTAGAAAATGTTTCCTGACTGCAATGCGAGAAAGTGGAATACATTGTCCGTTCTGTCGTGGAAATGTGACTAGAAGAGAAAGAGCATGTCCTGAACGGGCCTTAGACCTTGAAAATATCATGAGGAAGTTATCTGGTAGCTGCAGATCTTGTGCAAAACAGATTAAATTCTATCGCATGAGACATCATTACAAATCTTGTAAGAAGTATCAAGATGAATATGGTGTTTCTGCTATCATTCCAAACTTTCAGATCTTTCAAGATTCAGTAGGGAACAATAATAGGAGTGAAACATCTACATCTGATAACATAGGAACATATCAAGAGAATACAAGTTCTGGGCATCCCACCTTTAAGTGTCCCTTGTGTCAAGAATCAAATTTTACCAGACAGCGTTTACTGGATCACTGTAACAGTCATCACCTATTTCAAATAGTTCCTGTGACATGTCCTATTTGTGTGTCTCTTCCTTGGGCAGATCCTAGCCAGATTACTAGAAATTTCGTTAGTCATCTAAATCAAAGACATCAGTTTGATTATGGAGAATTTGTGAATCTTCAGCTAGATGAGGAAACCCAATATCAAACTGCTGTTGAAGAATCTTTTCAAGTAAACATCTGAAGGCTACAGACATCTGAGCATCTTTGTACCTGCAAGTGCCATCTTTAAGGAGAAAACTAATGCAGTCACCATTTCAATAACTTGATGTGTATATTAATGAAAGTAATTCAGTCTATTAAAAAAATACATTAAAAAATGGTAACAAATAAAAATAAAAGAAATATGCCTTTATGCCCTAGCCAGTGTGGCTCAGTGGATATAACCTTGACCTGTGGACTGAAGGGTCCCAAGTTCAATTCAGGTCAAGGGCACACGCCTAGCTGCAGGCTTGATTCCGGGCCCAGGGCTGGAACACCTGTGGGAGGCAACCAATCACTGTGTCCCTCTCACGTCGACGTTTCTCTCTCTGTCTCTCCCTCTCCCTTCCACTCTCTCTAAAACCAATGGAACAATATACTGGAATGAGGATTAACAAAATAACTAAATAAAAATAAAAGAAATCTGCCCACACTGATATGCCACCACTGAGCGAGGCAGGCGGTCTTCTGTTCCCATGCCCCCCCACCCCATTACCCCCAGGAGCTGAGGACCCACCCCCTTGGGGTCCCCCCAGGGCACAGCCTCACCTGCAGCAGCTTCTGGGCGGAGCCCTGGCATCGCTCCTCCAGCTCCCGGATGTGGCTCTCCAGCTTGCAGCTCTGCTGGCCCAGGTCGGCCTCACTGTCCCTCAGTCTCTGCAGAGTGCGCTCTTTCTCGCTCTCCAGTCTCCACAGGAACGACCTCTCCTCCTCCCTCAGGAAGCTGCGCAGCTTCTGGAATTCCGCCTGGATTTTCTGTCTCTGAGCCTCTACCTTCTCCTACAGTCAAGAGAGAACGCTCAGCCTGGCCCGGCGGGGCTCAGTGGTTGAGCGTCCACCTGTGACCCAGGAGGTCACATTGGATCCCGGTCAGGACACAGGCCCGGGTTTCAGGCTCCATCCCCAGTGGAGGGTGTGCAGGAGGCAGCCGATCCATGATTCTCTCTCCTCATGGATGTTTCTCTCTCTCTCCCTTTGTCTCTGACATAAATACAAATATAAAATAAAGTGAAAAAAGAAAGAAAGTTGGAAACCCAGTAGGGACGGCTCTCGGGAAACAGGCATGTGATTCTGCGGCTCCGACAGGCACTGGTCCTGGCCATTTCCTGCTGGAGGGGGGCGGGGGATGAGCTCTCATCGATGTGGACAAGGAGGTCAATGGCTTCTTCTCGGGGTTCACCTGCTGCTCTGGTTCAGTGACACCATCACTGTGCTTGGCCCGATCAGACCCTACGCCTAAGCGCCAGGACAGACAGAGCTTGACACCAAGAAATCCCTGTTCTTTTTGCTGTTGTTGTCGTTAATCCTCAGCCCAGGATATTCTCTCCATTGATTGTTAGAGAGAGGGGAGTGGCAGGGAGGGTGGGGAGAGAGAGAGAGGAACATCAATGTGAGAGAGACATGGACTGTTGCCTGCTGCACACGCCCGACTCGGGGGGACTGCATTGAGCCCAGGGGGGTGCCCTCCAGCGGCCAAGGCGAGAGCCCCCCATTCTCACCTCCCACTGGGCCATCTGCTTCGCCGTGAAAGCTTTCTGGTCCGTGCATTCCTCTTCCAGTTGCCTCAGTTTCCTCACCGCTTCCTGGAGCTTTTCCTGGAGGAAGAAATGGAGTGGCCCTTGCTGACCACATCTCCCTTCTCCCTCGGACGGGAAGAACCTGATGTCAGTGCCCGGGGCTCTCTCTGTCCCTGTCACCCTGACCCTCCTCTCGGCTAATGGCCAGGACAGCCTGTGGGGGACCTCAACTGAGCTGATGGAAGGCTCAGCGACACCTGCCTTTCCCTACACCCCCCGGGCCCCTGGCTGTGCGTTTGCTATGGGCCCACTCACAGGAGAGCCCTCTCTTTTCTCAGCACTCCTACAAACCATTACTTTTTTAAAAAACATGTGTATACTAGGAGCTCAGCACATGAAAATTCATGTACTGGAGGAAGGGCCCCTCAGCCCGTCTGTCCCCTCTCACAGTCCAGGGGCCCTCAGAGGCGGAGGGACCCGGCCATCAGGGGACAGCGACGCCCCATCACACCTCTGCTTCTCCCACTGCCGGCAGCGCAAGCCTCAGGTGGCCCTGGGCGGTTGTTGGGGGGAAGTGAGGAAACTGGGCACCGACCTCTTTTAGTGTGGGGCAATCAATTAGCATAATCCCTCCTTATTGGCTGTGGGCACCATCATCTTTGTGATGGTGTGATGGTTAATTAGCATATTCCCTCTTTGTTAGATACGATTTTTATTGTTTTCAGAGAGGAAGAGATAGACACAAACACCAATGATGAGAGAGAATCATGGATCAGCTGCCTCCTGCACGCCCCACACTGGGGATGGAGTCCGAAACCCAGGCATGTGCCCTGACCAGGAATCCATCAATGACCTCCTGGTTCCTAGGTTGATGCTCAACCACTGAGCCACACTGGCCAGGCCACATGGTTAGTGTTTAGACTCTTTCAGGGCTCACTCCTGGGAGGGCTCCCCAGGACCACCCGCACCCGGGTCCCCCTTCCCACCCCCCAGACCATGGAGGCCGGGCAGTCCTTCCACTGGTGCGTCTTCCGTACTGGACGGGAGGCTGCCCACGAGGTGGCTCCTGGTCCCTGTGCTTTCACTCCCCCACGCGCCCCTGCACACGCACCATCTCATTACATTGACCCGAGAGGAGATAAAACACGCAGGTGCAGCCCTGGCTTGTCTGGCTCAGTGGCTAGAGCCTCAGTCCATAGACTGAAGGGTCCCAGGTTCCATTCCGGTCAAAGGCATGAACCTCGGCTGCCCTTTCCTGGCCCCGGTGGTGGTGCCTGCAGGAGGCAACCAATCTGTGTCTCTCTCAGATCAATGCATTTCTCTCACTGTCTCCCCCTTTCTTCCTTTCTCTCAAAAAATCAATAAAAAAAATATCCTCAGGTGAGGATTATCAAACAAAACAACACACCACTCGTGTGCATTTGAGCGCATGGGGCGCTGGAGCTGGGACCAGTTCTTCACGCAGCCGGGACCTGGATGAGTCTGACCGTCCGAGGAAGGTGGAGCTGGACAGCCAGGACTTGATTCAGGGAGGACCCAGCCTCAACCTTCCCGCCTCCCCCCCCCCCCCCCACTTACCTCCCCACCCTACCTCACCGCTGGAAGAAAGGACCACACGAGGAAACCTAGCATTCAGGGTCCCAACCTTGGGCTCCAGGCTGGATGATGGGAGTCTCGGGGCGCAGGACGGGGCACTGGGCTGCTGATGGGGGTCTCGGGGCGCAGGTGAGAGCACTCACCCTGTAGCCGGGGCTTGCGTCCTCCACGAGCGCTGTATTGTGGCCCTTGTGCTGCCCATCACGCTCGCAGCGCCAGCAGATGAGCTGGCCGTCATCCTTGCAGAAGAGGTGCAGCCGCTCCCCATGCTCCTGGCAGGACAGCTCCTGCTCCTGCTGCTGCTGCTCCTGCTCCTGCTCCCGGAGGGCGGCGATGAGGCTGCCCAGCTGCTTGTTGGGCCTCAGGCTGCCTCTATGGCAGGAAGCCCGGCACTGGGGGCAGGAGAAGGTCTCCCTGTATTGCTGTCTCCGTGGGGAGGAGGACGGGCCCATGAAGTCCAGGAGGCAGGCCTGGCAGTAGCTGTGGCCGCAGCTGATGCTCACGGGCTCGGCCATCAGGTGCAGGCAGATGGAGCAGGTGGCCTCCTCCCGCACCTTCTTGCTGGTGGAGGCCGATGCCATGCCTCTGCCGGAAGCTGCAATGCCGGACCCAGAGGCTCCCACAGCGGTGGCTGCACACCCACCCCGCTCTTCCTGTGGGCGCCCGGCTGCCAGGCCCCACGGGCCTGGAGGTCTTATCTGGAGGGAAGAAAGGTCTGCAATGTAGACGCTGCAGAGAGTGCAGCTGTGCTGTGGACTAGGGTGGGGACCCCAATTCCATTCACTAAAAAGAAACAGAATTTAACATGCAGATGTAGCCTCACTGAGGATGTTTTTCCATTGATATTTAGAGAGAGTGGTGGTTGGTGGAGGGAGACAGAGAGAGACACACATCCATTGGTTGCCTCCCACATGCACTCCGACCAGTGCCAGAGATGGAACCTGCAACCCAGGTTCCTGCCCTTGACCGCAATGAAACCAAAGACCCTTCAGTCCACAGGCCACGGCTCTCTCCACTGAGCCGCACCAGGTAGGACTGGTCACATTTCCATTGCTTTATGGCCACTGGGGGCTGCATAAAGCCCCAATAGAGACCACCCATCACAGGGGAAGGTGGTTGGACCCCCAGACACAGGGAGGGCGAGAGGGAGGCGGGATTCCCCCAGGGACCGAGTGCGGGCCTGAGAGACTCTCTCAAACCCTGAGGAATAATCGGAATAACTGGTTCCAGGACCGTTTCTTTGCAACTTAAGGAACTGGGTGGATCAGGAAGATTCCATTGAAGCAGCGACTGTGGACCAGCTGAGCCTCTGCACCCCCAGCCTTTCCCCCGACGGCCCCCCACAGAGAACAAAGGCTGGGCAGTGGGCTCAGTAGTTAGAGCGTCCACGGCGCACTGACGTGTCCCGGGTTTAATCCCTGATGTCTCTCTCTCCCCCTCTCTAGCCGCCCTCCCTTCCATTCTCTGTAAGAAACCATGGGGGAAAAAATCCTCCAGGGAAACCCACCCAGGATGGCCCGGAAGTAAACGAGGCACCTGAGACCCAGTGAGTCCTTCCAGGCCCTCCCTCACCTGAGAGGCACCCGGCCATCTGACTCAGTGGTTGAGCTTCAGCCTATGGACCAGGAGGTCAGGGTTCTGAGAAGGCTAAAAAGGGCTAATTCTAATGTAACCCTGACATTGGGGGTGGTGGTGGGGAGCTAGCAATCTGAATCTATGCCAGCAAGCCCAGTGTACATTCTTGATAACCTATAATAATTAAGTCACTAACTCTGTCTTAGAAACTGGACTTGCAGAACCTGTTATCTAAATACAGAGGCCATAAAACTGTGAACAGCACCTTCCCCAGAGCGGGGGAGGGAGGGGTTATTAATGCTGGTGCCAGGCCAGACCATCAGACATGGCCCGGAGAGTCCAAACACCTGGGGGCCTTCTTGGAAAGCCTGTGGAAAAGGACCAGAAGCATAATCCATATTTGGGGGACAAAGACCCCAGAGAGATATAAAAGAGAAGCCCACTACATGTTACTGTACTCAGATTGGGAAAGTTATTCCCTGAGTCCTCCGGCGTAAATAAACAGTGCCACTCCTTTTCTCTAAAAGCGTTGCTTGGTTTTTCTCTGGTCTTCTGCAACAGTTCCATTCCTGGTCAGGACACATACCTGGCTTGTGGGCTCGAACCCCAGTGGGGGGCGTGCAGGAGAAACATCATCAGTCTTCCTCTCTCTCCCTCTCCCTTCCTCTCTGAAATCAATATAAATATTTTTTTAAATAAAGGAAAGGCCTGGGCTGGGCAGAGAGGGCGGGTCATGGAGGCCCAGTCAGGTGATCTCTCTCCTCCAGCCAGGACTGTCTCCCAGGAGAAGTTCCAGGCACCTGCAACCCTGGGGGACGAGGGGAGAGGGAGCAAATGGGAAGACAAGACGCCAAGACCCTCCAGGGAGGACCCAGGAACCAGAGAGCGAAGGAGGGACCCTGGGACCCTGGCCTGGGGCTGCAGCTCCTGGAGAGCCAGGCCTGCCCTCCTGGGAGCGGAGGGAGGCGGGGCAGGTGGCAGAGTGACCTTCCTTGAAACTGACAATGGAGGGAACACAACCAGGAATCCCTGAGACCACTGGACCCCTCTTCCTCTAGAACCAGGGCAGCCCCCGGAGCCACAGAGAGTTTCTCCTCAGAGTCCCTTCCTGGGCGGGTGATTTCCCGGGACACACTCAGGTGCTCTGTGGCTGGGCTCTGTCCCCTGGACAGAAGTTGACCTTCAGGGCCCCGGGGGCCTGTCCCGGCCTCCACTCCCCCTGCCTTGCACCCCAGATCTCCTGAGGTTGGATCAGCTTGGAGTTTGATGGAAGCGATAGCGGCCTCACGGAAGGGCCGGGGGACAGGGGCCTGGAGGGACAGGGACCAGAGGCCCTGATGTCTGACACACGCCCCTCCCTGCCGCCCGGGCCCCCCACCGCACCCCCTCCAGTCCACACACTGGGTGTCGTGACCCTCCCTGGGAGACCCGCCCAGACCCTCCCCAGTACCTGGGACACCACCGATGCCACACACTCGCTGGAGGGAGTCACCTGGAGAGGCCACTTCCCAAGTCCTGGGCAGGACTCAGGTAGAAATGAAACTGCTTGCGGTGGAGAGCTGGGCACTGCTGGGTTTGGGGAGGAAACCAGGAAATGGCCCTAAGGGTTTACAGGTGACTGGCTGGACCCTAAGGGTTTACAGGTGGCTGGGCTGGGCCTGGCAGGGCAGGGAGAGGTGGGTCGAAGTCCTTCTTCTACAGCCACAGGAAAGGGGCCAAGTCCTCACGGGACCTGGGCTCTGGGCCAGCAGGAGCGTCTGAGGTCCTCGAGCGGCACAGCCCACTGGCCCGACTGCAGCTCTCCCTGCCGTGGCCTCCGACCAACCCCCTCGGGGACCCTCAGCTTCTCGGCGGATGTTATTTTATTTTTTGCTATTTTTTAGGTCCCTATTTACTCATCACTGCTCTGAAGGGGGCGGTGGAAAGGGCTGGTGACCTCTGCCCTCATGCTCCTCCTCAGCGTCGCTCTGCAGGGTCAGACACTGGTCAGCATCACCACCAGTCAGCACCCAGCTGGGAGCCGGGAGCCACCATGGGGGGGGCACTCAGAGCAAAAGGACTGCAAGACCCAGCCCCTGTGTCAGGAATTGAGTGTGGACCCACCTACAAGCCAAGAGCTCACAGTTCCATTCGGATCACAGGCCTGGCTCACAGGCTTGGTCCCCAGTGGGGGGCGTGCAGGGGCAGCCAATGGATGATTGTCTCTCAAAATTGATGTTTCTCTCTCTCCCTTCCTCTCTGATATCAATAAAAAACATATTTTTTTAAAAAGGACTGTCCGCCCCACCTAGACTTACTCTTTTTTTTCCAATCCTCACTCAAAGATGTTTTTTCCATCGATTTTTTAGAGAGAGAGGAAGGACGGAGGGAGGCGAGGGGGGGGAGGGAGAAACGTCCATGAGAGAGACATTGACCGAGGTCGTGCCCTTGGCCGGGAATCACACCCGAGGCCCTGAGGTCCACAGGCCGGGCTCTGTCCACTGAGCGGTCCCCCCCCTCCCCCCCCCCCCCCCGCCCCCGGGTGTGACCCCTTCAGCTTCCTGGGGGCAGCTCCTCCCCAGGCTTCTCTCTGCCTCGCAGGGGCCCCCTGGCGGTCGGGCAGGCTCACAGCTCGGCCCTGTGACCTGCTGGGAAGGTCAGGCCACAGGGAGGTGCCCAGGGCTGAGCCCAGCAGTGAATCCGCAGCCTCCTGGCTGCTCCCCCCACAGGGCTCCCCGCTCCTCCCCCCACAGGGCTCCCCGTCCCCTCCCCCTATAGGGCCCCCCCGGCTCCTCCCCCCACAGGGCTCCCCGGCCCCTCCCCCCACAGGGCTCCCCGCTCCTCCCCCCACAGGGCTCCCCGGCCCCTCCCCCCACAGGGCTCCCCGGCCCCTCCCCCCACAGGGCTCCCCGGCCCCTCCCCCACAGGGCTCCCCGCTCCTCCCCCCACAGGGCTCCCCGCTCCTCCCCCCACAGGGCTCCCCGCTCCTCCCACCACAGGGCTCCCCGCTCCTCCCACCACAGGGCTCCCCGGCCCCTCCCCCCACAGGGCTCCCCGCTCCTCCCCCCACAGGGCTCCCCAGCACCTTCCAGGCCTTGGGCTCCCTTGTGAGGACCCCTGAGAGGAGGAGGGAAGCTGGGGCTCCGCTGACTCTGCTGCCTTCTTCCCGGACCACAGAGCAGAGGCCTGGACCTCACCCTGAGGCCACAGTCCCCGCCAGGAGGTGAAGGTTCGCCCCTAGAGCTCGGGGTGCGGGTCCCTGGCAGACGGGGCGGGAGAGCAGGCAGACGGGACGATGACATGGGTTCACCCAGCCCCGCTCACCCGCGGGTTAGACGCCCCCTTTCCCGCCCTGGAGCCAGGGCCCGAGGCCGCCTGGTGACCCCGTGCCCATGGGGGTGGCAGCTGCCGGGGGTCCAGGTGACAGCCCCTCCCAGGCCCGGGACAGCGGCGCCCTGGGTGCGGGGTCACAGGGCCAGGTCACCCGGCTGCTCATGTGATACCCCGAGCGTGGCCTTGATCGGGGGGCCCTGCGGCCTCGGCACACGGAGGTGGACGCACAGACAGGGTGCCGTGTGCCGAGGCCGCAGCTACACACAGCACTTCCTTCTGGCAATTTGATGGGACAGATTGTTCTGGTTCGTCCTAAGCAAGCTCAGTCAGAGGCACAAATTGCGTGGATTTTTAAATGGAAAAACAGACTATGGACATGCCGCTGGCACACCCAGAAGAGGCAGCGAGGAGGCAGACAGAGATGTGAGCTGGGAGCCGGCTGGTGTGGCTCAGTGGCTGGGCAGTGACCTAGGAACCAGGAGGTCAGGGTTCGATTCCCGGTCAGGGCACAGGCCCGGGTTGTGGGTGGATCCCCAGGGCGGGGCCTGCAGGAGGCAGCTGGTCTGTGATTCTCTCTCAATTTTCTTCCACTTCCCTGACGGCGCTTCTTAAATGTATTACGCTTATGAAATTGATTACAGTGCTGAATGTGCCCCTCGGTCAGGGTGGGGCTGGGCCAGTGATGGCCAACCTATGACACGCATGTCAGAGGTGACACGTGAACTCATATTTTTGGTTGATTTTTCTTTGTTAAATGGCATTTAAATATATAAAATAAATATCAAAAATATAAATCTTTGTTTTACTATGGTTGCAAATATCAAAAAATTTCTATATGTGACACGGCTCCAGAGTTAAGTTAGGGTTTTTCAAAATGCTGGCACGCCGAGCTCAAAAGGTTCGCCATCACTGGCCTGGGCTCTCACATTTCTATGTGTGTGTGTGTGTGTGTGTGTACATATACATACATATACGTACATGTCTAAACATGCACACATAGAGAAATGTACATATGTACATTCACACACATAATTCTACATGTGTAGGCTATACATGTTGGGTTTTTTTGTAGTTATCTTTTTGTTTAGTTTTATAATTTTTTTTATTTTTTTTAAATATATTTTTTATTGACTTCAGAGAGGAAGGGAGAGGGAGAGAGAGAGAGAAACATCAAGGATGAGAGAGAATCACAGATCCACTGCCTCCTGCACACCCCACACTGGGGAATGAGCCTGCATCCTGGGCCTGTGCCCTGACCAGGAATCGAACCCTGACCTTCTGGTTCATATGTTGACACTCAAACACTGAGCTATGCTGGCCAGGCTTCCGGTGATTTTTTTTAGAAAGTGGAAGGGAGGGTGAGAGACAGAGAGACAAACACATGGATTCGTAGAAGTACCTGCCCTGGACCGGGATCAAACCAGGGACCCTTCTGTCCACAGGCCCACCCTCTATCCACTGAGCCAAACCAGCCAGAGCAACACAGTTTATTTTGTTTTATTTCTTAAGTTCTACGGAATAGAGTTTATTGTGGCAGAGCGTGTCACACACGACTGAAGGTGCGGACATTGGAAACATCTCTCTGCGTCCTCCATCGGGTACAAGTGTGACAGGTTTCCTGCGTCCGGTTCCCACCATCACCTGCACGGCTTCCTCACTCTGACCCGTGGACGTTTAACCCAACGGCTTCTGCTGACGCTCTGGTTCCAAACAAAACTGTGCATAAGTTTCTGGGTCCACCTCATCGTCAATATCATCCAAGTACGGTCACCACCCCGGACACACCGGCTCCATTTTCTTCACAATCTGGAAAGAGTCTTCTCTTCAAGTCACTCTTTTTAGTTTTTAATAAATCTTGGTTGTTGAAAGTATCACATATGTCCTCCCCCCCCTCCTCCCGCCCTCAGGTCACTCCTGAGATGAATCGTGGTCGTCGGGATCAGCTGCAGGGAGAGGAGCACCATCCGCTGGACACGATGGTGGTTCAGTCATAAAAACGTCGGGTGCTGCTTCTCTTGATGCTGAGGTGACAGGGCCTCTCCCCCAGTTTCTTGACCGGAGCTTTACAAGCTTCCGAAGCATCCTCCTCACGCCTACACTGCAGGGCGAGTGCAAAGTGATGTCTTTAATCCTCTGGATAACGTCGTCCATGTCCATCCTTCCTTGTGCCTTCAAGGCATCTTCTAGGGCGGGCCCTGTCAACTTCAGGAATTTTACTGCACAAATTAATTTCATGTGCTCAGGGTTAGAGAGCAGGAAATCCAAGAACCCCAGAAGAAAAGCTGTTTGAACCTTTCCTACTGGCCCTTTGATCTCCAGCGGACGAAGAAATTCGTCATAAAAGAGGTTGAACCTCTGGAGTCGTTTCTGAGCTGCTTCATCTCCCTTAGCAGCTTGATCTCTCAGATGACCTTCAGTCTCAAATCTTTCAAGGAGCACTTGGCGGAAACTGCCTCTCTCTGAGCGAATGGTCAGGTGACCGAACAGGTAAAAACACAGGCGAGCTCCCACGCAGCAGAACTCTGGCACGGACGTGGCCTGTTGGTAGATGAGGTCCACCAGTTCTTGCAAAGCCTCGTCCGTGGTGACCCGGCCACTCAGGGTCTCTGCAAACTGCTCCATGTCAGTTTCACAACTGCCAGGCTGCTCTGTCAGATGGTCCAAGAAATCCCAAACGAATACGGACAGAGGGGGCTCATCCTCGCGGGCTCCTGTGTAATTAGAAAAACCTCAAGGGTAGAATTCAGGGCGCTGGCAGATAGCGTCCTGGGGTCTTGTTTGTTTCAAGAATGACCCCTTGAGGGTGGGGAAGGGGCAGCTGGAGGCAGGCTCTGCTCCCAACACAGTTTATTTGGATAAGACCAGCCTGTGCTCTGGAGTCTGAGCCTTGTTTCAAACCAGGGATGGGAGCTCAGAGCTGTGACCATAAAGTAGAAGCCCTCCCATTTGTCCCCGTGACCCGTGGGGTGGAGGTTGCACTGAGCTCGGTCCCCTGGGTGCTTGGTAATGTCCTCATGTACCTTGATGGCTGCTCAACCGTTTCCTCAGCTCAAAGCAAACCTTGAGGACCTGGCACTTAGTCAGAATCTCCAAGGAGATGGCCTCACGTACCTTGATGGCTGCTCAACTGTTTGCTCTGGTCAAAGCAGACCTCGGGGACCTTATATTCGGTCTGAATCTCCAAAATGACAACCTCTGGCATCTCCAGCCGCACAGCCTGGCTCCTGGGGGAGCAGAGTCCAGAGCTGGTCAGGGGGCACCTCGCGGCTCCGCACCCCACACCCCTCGTCCTTCCTTCAGCACTCACCTGCTCAGGGCGCCCTTCACGTCCTGCGGGAAACAAAGGCACAGGTGAGTGTGGGAACACCATGCTGATGGGCTGCTGCTCCCTCCCAGAGGCGCAGGGCAGGCCCAGCCTTGGGTTCAGATGGGATGGGGGCTTACACCCTGGTCGGGAGAGCACCTGGATGACTCTGAAAAGCAATCCTGTTCTTTTAAATCTTAGGACATACACACTTATGGGAACAGGGGTACGTTTCTTACATGTGAACAGGGGTTACGTTTTTGTTAAGCTTCCTTCCCAAGCCCTGTGCGAAGTGACTGGGAAGGTGACTGAGCTGTGAGCCCGGCAAGCAGAACCCATGAGCAGGGCCAGGCCCACCCACCAGGAGCCAAAACACCATCTGACCAACAGCATCTCATCGCCTGGGGACTGAGGACAAGAGCTGACAGCTGAGACCCCTAGAGCTGCACACAGCACCCAGCCCCTTCCCTTTGTAGTCCGGTCCCTGCACCTGCTGGGAGACAGGACTTGATGCGTGTAAGCGCCCTGCCTGCTGGGAGGGCCTCTTCTCAGTAAATGCTGGGGTCCAACCCCAGCAGGTCCAGGGGTCCCCAAAGGTGTGGACGGAGTCTGCGAAGAAGGAATGACATGGAGACAGCGTTCAGTTGATCAACAGCCTAGCGAGGATCTCTAGCCAGGATCTCCCGCCAAGTTCTGGTCTGGATCTCCAGCGAAGTTCTGTTCAGGATGTCCAGCAAAGTTCTGGTTAGGATCTCCACCCACGTACTGTGTCCATGTTCTCTTGCTAGGTTCTCCAGCCAGGTTCGGTCGCCAGGTTCTGTAGCCGGGTTCTTCAGCCAGATTCTGTCTAGGTTCTCCAGCCAAGTTCTGTAGCCAGGTCCTGTCCAGGATCTTTTGCCATGTCCTCTCGCTAGGTTCTGTCTCTAGGTTCTGTGTCCTGTTGTCTTGTTACATCTGTATTTATACCAGTTGATTCCAATCCTATCAATCTCTATTTCAAAGGTTAGGGCGTTTCTAATCTCCATTCCAGGGAGTAAAGATTATGTAGCTTAAGCGTGATTGTTCATAGTTAAAGTGATTAATTACCCGCCTGGCACTTAGATAAGGGGTTTTATTCCCTCCCTAACTTCAGGGGAAAATCCCTACTGGGGAAACAACCTTTCTCGGAGAGGTGACCTTGGTTAAAACACATAGTGCCAAGAAGGTGAACAAACATATTAAGAACAGTATGCCATATATGCCAGGTCCCTTGAAACATATGCTGTGCAGATGTTTCTTCCCTGTAGCGACTGTGTCAAGCACCAAGGATGGGCCGGCTCCCGGCAAGGGAGAGACAGAGAGAAACATCGATGTCAGAGAAACAGATTGACTGGTTGCTCCTGCACAAGCCCTGACCACGGCCTGGACCAGGGAGGAGCCTACAACCAAGGTACGTGCCCTTGATCAGAATCGAACCTGGGACCCTTTGGTCCTCAGGCTGATGCTCTATCCACTGAACCACACTGGACTTTTGAAACAAATCACAATTTTCTGATTTCTGGTCTCCTGTAGACCATGGAGCCACCTTGTAGATTTTATCTGTTCAGTATTCTAAAAGGAATAGGCTTAGCCCAGCTGGTGTGGCTCAGTGCTTGGGCATCAACCTATGAACCAGGAGGTCAGGGTATGATTCCCTGTCAGGGCACATGTCCAGGTTGCAGAGCTGGTCAATGATTCTCTCATCATTGATGTTTCTATCTCTTTCTCCCTCTTCCTTCCTCTCTGAAATCAATAAAAAAAAAAATACGTTAAAAATGATAAATAAAAGAAATGTGCCTTTATGCCCTAGCCAGTGTCGCTCAGAGGATAGAGCGTTGACTGTGGACTGAAGGGTCCCAAGTTCAATTCAGGTCAAGGGCACATGCCTTGGTTACAGGCTTGATCCACGGCCCAGGTCTGGGGCACCTGGGGAGGAGAACAATCAATGTGTCCCTCTCCCATCGACGTTTCTCTCTCTGTCTCTCCCTCTCCCTTCCACTCTCTTTAAAACCAAAGGAACAATATCTTGGAATGAGGATTAACAAAATGACTAAATAAGAATAAGAGAAATCTGCCTTGAAGTCCTCCACACTGATGTGCCACTGCTGAGCCAGGCAGGCGGTCCTCTGTTCCCATTCTCCCCCCCACGACACCCCCAGCAGCTCAGGACCCGCCCCCCTTGGCGTCCTCCCAGGCACAGCCTCACCTGCAGCAGCTTCTGGGCGGAGCCCTGGCATCGCTCCTCCAGCTCCCGGATGTGGCTCTCGAGCTGGCGGCTCTGCTGGTCCAGGTCGGCCTCACTGTCCCTCAGTCTCTGCAGAGTGCGCTCTTCCTCGCTCTCCAGTCTCCACAGGAACGACCTCTCCTCCTTCCGGAGGAACCTGTGCAGGTTCTGGAATTCCGCCTGGATTTTCTGTCTCTGGGCCTCTACCTTCTCCTACAGTCAAGAGAGGACGCTCAGCCCGGCCGGCGGGGCTCAGTGGTTGAGCGTCCACCTGTGACCCAGGAGGTCACATTGGATCCCGGTCAGGACACAGGTCCTGGTTGCAGGTTCCATCCCCAGTGGGGGGCGTGCAGGAGGCAGCCGATCCATGATTCTCTCTCCTCATGGATGTTTCTCTCTCTCTCCCTTCGTCTCTGAAATAAATACAAATATAAAATAAAGTAAAAAAAGAAAGTTCGAAACCCTGTGGGGACGGCTCTCAGTAAACAGGCATGTGATTCTGGGGCTCCGACAGGCACAGGCCTCCTGGCCATTTCCCACTGGAAGGAGGGAGGGGAGGGGATGAGCTCTCATCGATGTGGACAAGGAGGACAATGGCTTCTTCTCCGGGTTCCACCTGCTGCTCCGGTTAAGTGACACCATCACTGTGCTTGGCCCGATCAGACCCTACGCCTAAGCGCCAGGACAGACAGAGCTTGACACCAAGAAATCCCTGTTCTTTTTGCTGTTGTTGTCGTTAATCCTCAGCCCAGAATATTCTCTCCATTGATTGTTAGAGAGAGGGGAGTGGCAGGGAGGGAGGGAGGGGAGAGAGAGAGGAAAGTCAATGTGAAAGAGACATGGGCTGTTGCCTGCTGCACAGGCCCGACTGGGGGGGACTGCACCTGAGCCCAGGGGAGTGCCCTCCAGCGGACAAGGTGAGAGCCCCCCATTCTCACCTTCCACTGGGCCATCTGCTTCGCCGTGAAAGCTTTCTGGTCCGTGCATTCCTCTTCCAGTTTCCTCAGTTTCCTCACCGCTTCCTGGAGCTTTTCCTGGAGGAAGAAATGGAGTGGCCCTTGCTGACCACATCTCCCTTCTCCCTCGGACGGGAAGAACCTGATGTCAGTGCCCGGGGCTCTCTCTGTCCCTGTCACCCTGACCCTCCTCTCGGCTAATGGCCAGGACAGCCTGTGGGGGACCTCGACTGAGCTGATGGAAGGCTCGGCGACACCTGCCTTTCCCTCTCAGCCCCTGCCCCCTGGCTGTTCCTTTGCCGTGGGCCCTCTCACAGGAGAGCCCTCTCTTTTCTCAGCACTCCTACAAACCACTAATTTTTTTAAAAACGTGTGTATACTAGGAGCCCAGCACATGAAAATTCATGTACTGGAGTGAGGGTCCCTCAGCCCGGCCTGCCCCCTCTCACAGTCCAGGAGCCCTCAGGGGCAGAGGTGACCGGGCCATAAGGGGCCAGCGACGCCCCATCACACCTCTGCTGCTGCCACTGCCGGCAGCGCAAGCCTCGGGCGGCCCTGGGCGGTGGAGGAGTGAGGAAATGGGGCACCGCCAACATTTAGGGCAGGGAAGTCAATTAGCATATTCCCTACTTATTGGCTATGGGCGCTGTCATCTTTGTGATGGTGTGATGGTTAATTAGCATATTCCCTCTTTATTACATAAGTTTTATATTGATTTCAGAAAGGAAGAGAGTGACACAAACACCAATGACAAGAGAGAATCATGGATCGGCTGCCTCCTGCACGCCCTGCTGGGGTCCAACCCCAGCAGGTCCAGGGGTCCCCAAAGGTGTGGATGGCATCAGCGAAGAAGGAATGACACAGGGACAGCATTCAGTTGATCAGCAGCCTAGCCAGGATCTCTAGCCAAGTTCTGGACAGGATCTCCAGCAAAGTTCTGGTTAGGATCTCCAGCCAGGTTCTGTGTCCATGTTCTCTTGCTCGGTTCTCCAGCCATGTTCCCTCGGTAGGTTCTCCAGCCAGGTTCTGCCCAGGTTCTCCAGCCAGGTTCAGTCACCAGGTTCTAGTCAGGTTCTCTTGCCATGTTCTATCCAGGTTCTGTAGCCAGGTTCTGTCTCTAGGTTCTTCAGCCAGGTTATGTATTTATTGTCTCTTGCTAGGTTCTCTAGCCAGGTTCTGTAGCCAGGTTCTAGTCAGGTTCTCTTGCCATGTTCTATCCAGGTTCTGTAGCCAGGTTCTGTCTCTAGGATCTTCAGCCAGGTTCTCTCGTGAGGTTCTGTCTCTAGGTTCTGTTGCCAGTTTCCGTCCAGGATCTTTTGCCATGTTCTGTCTCTAGGTTCTGTCTCTAAGTTCTGTGTCTAGGTTGTGTCTTGGTTCTGTCTTATAAGTTCTGTCTCTAGGATCTTCATCTAAGTTCTGTCTTCTGTTGTCTTGTTACATCTGTATTTATACCAGTTGATTCCAATCCTATCAATCTCTATTTCAAAGGTTAGGGCGTTTCTTATCTCCATTCCAGGGAGTAAAGATTATGTAGCTTAAGCATGATTGTTCATAGTTAAAGTGATTAATTACCCGCCTGGCACTTAGTTAAGGGGTTTTATTCCCTCCCTAACTTCAGGGGAAAATCCCTACCTGGGGAAACAACCTTTCTCAGAGAGGTGACTTTGGTTAAAACACATAGTGCCAAGAAGGTGAGCAAACATATTAAGAACAGTATGCCATATATGCCAGGTCCCTTGAAACAGCAAGGATGGACCGGCTCCCGGCAATGCCCCACACTGAGGATGGAGCCCGAAACCCAGGCATGTGCCCGACCAGGAATCCAACCGTGACCTCCTGATTCCTAGGTCGATGCTCAACCACTGAGCCCCACTGGCTGGGATGAACGGTTAGTGTTTAGGCTCCTTCAGGACTCACTTTTGGGAGGGATCCCCGAGACCACCCGCACCCGGGTCCCCTTTCGCACCCCTCAGGCCATGGAGGCCGGGCAGTCCCTCTGCTGGTGCGTCTTCCCTATTGGACGGCAGGCCGCCCACGAAGTGGCATCCTGTCCCTGTGCTTTCACTCCCCCACGTGCCCCTGCACATGGCGCTGTCTCCTTACATTGACCCGAGAGGCGATAAAACCTGCAGGTGCGGCCTGGCTGGTCTAGCTCAGCAGCTAGAACCTCAGCATGTGGACTGAAGGGTCCCGGGTTCGATTCCGGTCAAAAGGCATGAACCTCAGCTGCCATTTCCTGGTGCTGGTCACGGGCCTGCAGGAGGCAACTAATCCATATCTCTCTCAGATCAATGTTTCTCTCTCTCTCCCCCTCCCTTCCACTCTCTCTAAAAATGAATGGAAAAATATCCTCAGGTGAGGATTATCAAACAAAATAAAAAACCACCCATGTGTGGGTTGCAGTGCATGGCGCACTGGAGCTGGGACCAATTCCTCACGCAGCCGGGACCTGGATGAGTCTGTCTGTTCGTGGAAGGTGGGGCTGGACAGCCAGGACTTCATTCAGGGAGGATCCACCCTAAAGCTTCCCACCCCTCCAGGCCTTCACCCCTACCTCCCGCTAGAAGAAAGAACCACAGGAGGAAAGCTAGCATTCAGGGTCCCAACCTTGGGCTCCCTCCTGGATGATGAGGGTCTCGGGGCACAGGAGGGGGCACTGGGCTGGATGATGGGGGTCTCGGGCACACGAGGGGGCACTGGGCTGGATGAGGGGGTCTCGGGCGCACAAGAAGGCACTCACCCTGTAGCCGGGGCTCGCGTCCTCCACGAGCGCCGTGTTGTGGCCCTTGTGCTGCCCTTCACGCTCGCAGCGCCAGCAGATGAGCTGGCCGTCGTCCTCACAGAAGAGGTGCAGCCGCTCCCCATGCTCCTGGCAGGACGGTTCCTGCTCCCGGAGGGCGGCGATGAGGCTGCCCAGCTGCTTGTTGGGCCGCAGGCTGCCTCTCTGGAAGGGAGCCCGGCACTGTGGGCAGGAGAAGGTCTCCCTGTGTTGCTGTCTCCGCGTTGAGGAGGGCGGGCCCATGAAGCCCAGGAGACAGGCCTGGCAGTAGCTGTGGCCACAGCTGATGCTCACGGGCTCGGCCATCAGGTGCAGGCAGATGGAGCAGGTGGCCTCCTCCCGCATCTTCTTGCTGGTGGAGGCCGATGCCATGCCTCTGCCGGAAGCTGCAATGCTGGACCCAGAGGCTCCCACAGCGGTGGCTGCACACCCACCCCGGCTTCCTGTGGGCGCCCGGCTGCCAGGCCCCCGGGCCTGGAGGTCTTATCTGGAGGGAAGAAAGGTCTGCAATGTGGACGCTGCAGAGAGTGCAGCTGTGCTGTGGACTAGGGTGGGGACCCCAATTCCATTCACTAAAATGAAACAGAATTTAACATGCAGATGCAGCCTCACCTGGGGATGTTTTTCCATTGATTTTTAGAGAGAGTGGTAGGCAGGGGGGAGACAGAGAGAGACACACATCCATTGATTGCCTCCCACATGCACTCTGACCAGGGAAAGATATGGAACCTGCAAACCAGGTACATGCTCTTGACCACATTCGAACCCAGGACCCTTCAGTCCGCAGGCCAATGCTCTCTCCACTGAGCCGCACCGGGTAGGACTGGTCACATTTCCATTCATTCATGGCCACCGGGGGCTGCATGAAGCCCCAATAGAGACCATCCATCAGGGGGAAGCTGGTGTTGGAGCCCAGACACAGGCAGGGCGAGAGCGAGGAGGGATGCCCCCAGGGACCCAGTGAGGGCCTGGGGGACTCTCCCCCCTGAGGAACATGAGGAATAATCAGAATAACTGGTTCCAGGACCGTTTCTTTGCAACTTAAGGAACTGGGTGGATCAGGAAGATTCCACTGAAGAGAGTGGACCAGCTGAGCCTCTGCACCCCCAGCCTTTCCCCCGACTGCCCCCCACAAAGAACGAAGGCTGGGCAGTGGGCTCAGTAGTTAGAGCATCCACTGCACACTGACGTGTCCTGGGTTCCATTCCCAAGGTCTCTCTCTCTCTCCCCCTCTCCGGCCACCCTCCCTTCCTTTCTCTGGAAGAAACAATAGAAAAAATATCCTCCAGGGAAACCCACCCAGGATGGCCCTGAAGTAAACAAGGCACCTGAGACCCAGTGAGTCCCTCCAGGCCTCCCTCCCCTGAGAGGCGCCCGGCCGGCTGGCTCAGTGGTTTAGCGTCAGCCTTTGGACCAGGAGGTCAGGGTTCTGAGAAGCCATAAAGGGCTAATTCCAATGTAACCCTGATATTAGGGGTGGTGGTGGGGAGCTAGCAATCTGAATCTATGCCAGCAAGCCCAGTGTACATTCCTGATAACCTGTAATTAAGTCACTATCTCTTTCCTAGAAACTGGTGTTGCAGAACCGGTTATCTAAATACAGAGGCCATAAAACTGTGAACAGCACCTTCCCCAGAGCGGGGGAGGGAGGGGTTATTAATGCTGGTGCCAGGCCAGACCATCAGACATGGCCCGGAGAGTCCAAACACCTGGGGGCCTTCTTGGAAAGCCTGTGGAAAAGGACCAGAAGCATAATCCATATTTGGGGGACAAAGACCCCAGAGAGATATAAAAGAGAAGCCCACTACATGTTACTGTACTCAGATTGGGAAAGTTATTCCCTGAGTCCTCCGGCGTAAATAAACAGTGCCACTCCTTTTCTCTAAAAGCATTGCTTGGTTTTTCTCTGGTCTTCTGCAACAGTTCCATTCCTGGTCAGGACACATACCTGGCTTGTGGGCTCGAACCCCAGTGGCAGGCGTGCAGGAGAAACATCATCAATCTTTCTCTCTCTCCCTCTCCCTTCCTCTCTGAAGTCAATACAAATATTTTTTTAAATAAAGGAAAGGCCTGGGCTGGGCAGAGAGGGGCGGGTCATGGAGGCCCAGTCAGGTGACCTCTCTCCTTCAGCCAGGACTGTCTCCCAAGAGAAGTTCCAGGCACCTGCAACCCTGGGGGACGAGGGGAGGGGGAGCAAATGGGAAGACAAGACGCCAAGACCCTCCAGAGAGGACCCAGGAACCAGAGAGCGAAGGAGGGACCCTGGGACCCTGGCCCGGGGCTGCAGCTCCTGGAGAGCCAGGCCTGCCCTCCTGGGAGCGGAGGGAGGCGGGGCAGGTGGCAGAGTGACCTTCCTGGGACCTAACAATGGAGGGAACACAACCAGGAATCCCTGAGACCACTGGACCCCTCTTCCTCTAGAACCAGGGCAGCCCCCAGAGCCACAGAGAGTTTCTGCTCAGAGTCCCTTCCTGGGCGGGTGATTTCCCGGGGACACACTCAGGTGCCCTGTGGCTGGGCTGTGACCCCAGGACAGGACCTGCCCTCCAGCGGTCCCGGGGGCCTGTCCACTCCCCTCCCCTCCCCCCTCCTCGCACCCGGATCTCCTGAGGTTGGAACAGCTTGGAGTTTGATGGAAGCGATAGCGGCCTCACGGAAGGGCTGGGAGGCAGGGCCTGGAGGGACAGGGACCAGAGGCCCTGATGTCTGACACACGCCCCTCCCTGCCGCCCGGGCCCCCCACCGCACCCCCTCCAGTCCACACACTGGGTGTCGTGACCCTCCCTGGGAGACCCGCCCAGACCCTCCCCAGTACCTGGGACACCACCGATGTCACACACTCGCTAGAGGGAGTCACCGAGAGAGGCCACTTCCCAAGTCCTGGGCAGGACTCAGGTAGAAATAAAACTGCTTGCAGTGGAGAGCTGGGCACTGCGGGGTTTTGGGAGGAAACCAGGAAATGGCCCTAAGGGTTTACAGGTGACTGGCTGGACCCTAAGGGTTTGCAGGTGGCTGGGCTGGGCCTGGCAGGGCGGGGAGTGGTGGGTCGAAGTCCTTCTTCTACAGCCACAGGAAAGGGGCCAACTCCTCAAGGGACCTGGGCTCTGGGCCAGCAGGAGCGTCTGAGGTCCTCGAGCGGCACAGCCCACTGGCCCGACTGCAGCTCTTCCTGCCGTGGCCTCCAACCAACCCCCTCGGGGACCTTCAGCTTCTGGGCTGATGTTATTTTATTTTTTGCTATTTTTTAGGTCCCTATGCTCTCATCACTGCTCTGAAGGGGGCGGTGGAAAGGGCTGGTGACCTCCGCCCTCATGCTCCTCCTCAGCGTCGCTCTGCAGGGTCAGACACTGGTCAGCATCACCACCAGTCAGCACCCAGCTGGGAGCCGGGAGCCACCATGGGGGGGGCACTCAGAGCAAAAGGACTGCAAGACCCAGCCCCTGTGTCAGGAATTGAGTGTGGACCCACCTACAAGCCAAGAGCTCACAGTTCCATTCGGATCACAGGCCTGGCTCACAGGCTTGGTCCCCAGTGGGGGGCGTGCAGGGGCAGCCAATGGATGATTGTCTCTCAAAATTGATGTTTCTCTCTCTCCCTTCCTCTCTGATATCAATAAAAAACATATTTTTTTACAAAGCACTGTCTACCCCACCTAGACTTACTCTTTTTTTCAATCATCACTTGAGGATGATTTCCATCGATTTTTTAGAGAGAGTGGAAGGAAGGAGGGAGGCGAGGGGGGAGGGAGAAACGTCCATGAGAGAGACACATTGACCGAGGTCGTGCCCTTGGCCGGGAATCACACCCGAGGCCCTGAGGTCCACAGGCCGGGCTCTGTCCACTGAGCCATCCCACCCCCAGGCTGTGACCCCTTCAGCTTCCTGTGGGGCAGCTCCTCCCCAGGCTTCTCCTCTCTGCCTCGCGGGTGCCCCCTGGTGGTCGGGCAGGCTCACTGCTCAGCCCTGTGACCTGCTGGGAAGGTCAGGCCACAGGGAGGTGCCCAGGGCTGAGCCCAGCAGTGAATCCGCAGCCTCCTGGCTGCTCCCCGGCCCCTCCCCCCACAGGGCTCCCTGGCCCCTTCCAGGCCTTGGGCTCCCCGGCCCCTCCCCCCACAGGGCCCCCCCCCCCACCCCCCCACCCCCGCACCTTCCAGGCCTTGGGCTCCCCTGTGAGGACCCCTGAGAGGAGGAGGGAAGCTGGGGCTCCGCTGACTCTGCTGCCTTCTTCCCGGACCCAGAGCAGAGGCCTGGACCTCACCCTGAGGCCACAGTCCCCGCCAGGAGGTGAAGGTTCGCCCCTAGAGCTCGGGGTGCGGGTCCCTGGCAGACGGGGCGGGAGAGCAGGCAGACGGGACGATGACATGGGTTCACCCAGCCCCGCTCACCCGCGGGTTAGACGCCCCCTTTCCCGCCCTGGAGCCAGGGCCCGAGGCCGCCTGGTGACCCCGTGCCCATGGGGGTGGCAGCTGCCGGGGGTCCAGGTGACAGCCCCTCCCAGGCCCGGAACAGCGGCGCCCTGGGTGTGGGGTCACAGGGCCAGGTCACCCGGCTGCTCATGTGACACCCCGAGCGTGGCCTTTGTCGGGGGGGCCCTGCGGCCTCGGCACACGGGTGTGGACGCACAGACAGGGTGCCGTGTGCCGAGGCCGCAGCTACACACAGCACTTTCTTCTGGCAATTTGATGGGACAGATTGTTCTGATTCGTCCTAAGCAAACTCAGTCAGAGGCACAAATTGCGTGGATTTTTAACGGGAAAAAACAGAGGATGGACATGCCGGCTGGCACACCCAGAAGAGGCAGCGAGGAGGCAGACAGAGATGTGAGCTGGGAGCCGGCTGGTGTGGCTCAGTGGTTGAGCAGTGACCTAGGAACCAGGAGGTCAGGGTTCAATTCCCGGTCAGGGCACCGGCCCAGGTTGTGGGTGGATCCCCAGGGTGGGGCCTGCAGGAGGCAGCTGGTCCGTGATTCTCCCTCACAATTTTCTTCCACTTCCCTGACGGCGCTTCTTAATGAATCCGCGTGTGAAACTGACCCCAGTGCTGAGTGTGCCCGCGGGTCAGGGTGGGCCTGGGCTCTCACGTTTCTATGTGTGTGTGTTTGTATATATACATACACATATGCACATGTCTACACATGCACCATAGGTAAATGTACATGTGTATATTCACACAGAGATAATTCTACATGCATAGGCTATGTGTTGGGTTTTTTATATTTACCTTTTGTTTAGTTTTATAATTTTTTTAATTTCTTGTTTATTTTCTAAAATATATTTTTTATTGACTTCAGAGAGGAAGGAAGAGGGGGAGAGAGATAGAAACATTAATGATGAGAGAGAATCATTGATCTGCTGCCTCCTGCAGCGCCCTACACTAGGGATCAAGCCCGCAACCCAGCCATGTGCCCTGACCTGGAATCAAACCCCGACCTCCTGGTTCATAGGTCGATGCTCAACCACTGAGCCACACCAGCCAGGCTTCCAGTGATCTTTAGAGAGAGGAAGGGAGGGGGAGAGACAGAGAGACACACACACCGATTTGTAGAGGGACGTGCCCTTGGAATGGAACCTGAGACTTTCTGTCCACAGGCCAACCCTCTGTCCACTGAGCCAAACCGGCTGGGTGACAGTTTACTTTACCATTTTATTTTTTAAGTTCTAGGGAATAGAGTTTATTGTGGCAGAGAGTGCTACACACGACTGGAGGTGCGGACATTAGTAACATCTCTCTGCGTCCTCCATCGGGTACAAGTGTGACAGGTTTCCTACGTCCGGTTCCCACCATCACCTGCACGGCTTCCTCACTCTGACCCCTGGATGTTTAACCCGACGGCTTCTACTGACGCTCTGGTTCCAAACAAAACTCTGCATAAGCTTCTGGGTCCACCTCAGCGTCATATCATCCAAGTACGGTCACCACCCCGGACACACCTGCTCCATTTTCTTCACAATCTGGAAAAAGAGTCCTTTCTTTCAAGTCACTCTTTTTTGTTTTAATAAATTGTAATTGCTGAAAGTATTACATGTGTCCTTCCACCTCCCCCTCCCCTCCCACCCTCAGGTCACTCCTGAGATGAATCCTGGTCGTCGGGATCAGCTGCAGGGAGAGGAACACCATCCACTGGACCCAATGGCGGTTCTGTCACAAAACAGTTGGGATCATTCTCAGGTGCTGCTTCTCTCGGATGCTGAGGTGACAGAACCTCTCCCCCAGTCACTTGACCGGAGCTCTACAAGCTTCAAGAGCATGTGCCTCACGCCTTCACTGCAGGGCGCGTCCAGGACGATGTTTCCAATCCTCTGGATAACCTTGTCCATGTCCGTCCTTCCTTGTGCCTTCCAGGCTTCTTCCAAGGCGGGCCCTGTCACTTTCAGGAATTGTACTGCACAAATTAGGTTATCGTCCACAGGGTGAGAAAGGAGGACTTCCAACAACCACCAAAGAAAAGGTGTTTGAGCCTGTCCATGAGCCCCTTCGATCTCCAGCGGAAGATAAAATTCTCCCATAAAGAGCACCAACTTACGGAAACGTTTCCAAGCTGCTTCATCTCTCGTGCCAGCTTGATCTAAAGGCTCATAATCAGTCTTTAATCTTTGAAGGAGCACTGGGAAGAATCTGCCCCTCTGTGAGCGAATGGTCAGGTGACGGGACAGGTAATTACACAGGCGAGCTCCCAGGCAGCAGAACTTTGGCTCGGATGTGGCCTGTTGGTAGATGAGGCCCACCAGTTCTTCCAAAGCCTCGTCCGTGGTGACCCGGCCACTCAGGGTCTTTGCAAACTGCTCCATGTCAGTTTCACAACTGCCAGGCTGCTCTGTCAGACGGTTAAAGAAATCCCAAACGAATACGGACAGAGGGAGACCATCCTCGCTGGGTCCTGGAAATTAGAAGAACCTCAAGGGTAGAATTCAGGGCGCTGGCTGTCAGCGTCCTGGGGTCTCGTTTGTTTCAAGAATGTCCTCTTGGAGGGTGGGGAAGGGGCGGCTGGAGGCGGGCTCTGCTCCCAACACAGTTTCTTTTAGAGAAGACCAGCCTGTGCTCTGGAGTCTGAGCCTTGTTTCAGACCAGCGAGGGGAGCTCAGGGCTGTGACCATAAATAGAAACCCTCCCATTTGTCCCCGTGACCCGTGGGGTGGAGGTTGCACTGAGCTCAGTCCCCGAAGCGCTTAGCATCGCCCTCACATACCTTGATGGCTCCTCAAATGTTTGCTCAGGTCAAAGCAGACGTCGGGGATCTCACACTCAGTCTCAATCTCCAAAGACAGGGCCTCTGGCGTCTCCAACCTCACAGCCTGGCTCCTGGGGGAGCAGAGGCCAGAGCTGCTCAGGGGGCACCCCTTGGCTCCGCACCCCACTCCCCCTCTCCCGTCCTTCCTTCAGCACTCACCTGCTCAGGGCACCCTTCACGTCCTGCGGGAAACAAAGGCACAGGTGAGTGTGGGAACACCATGCTGATGGGCTGCTGCTCCCTCCCAGAGGCACAGGGCAGGCCCGGCCTTGGGTTCGGATGGGATGGGGCTTATACGCTGGTCGGCAGAGCACCTGGATGACTCTGAAAAGCCATCCTGTTCTTTTAAATCTTAGGACACACACACTTATGGGAACAGGGGTGCGTTTCTTACATGTGAACAGGGGTTATGTTTTGTTAAGTTTCCTTCCCAAGCCCTGTGCGAAGTGACTGGGGGGGTGACTGAGCTGTGAGCCCGGCGAGCAGAGCCCATGAGCAGGGTCAGGCCCACCCACCAGGAGCCAAAGCTCCATCTGACCAACAGCATCTCATCGCCTGGGGACTGAGGACAAGAGCTGACGGCTGAGGCCCCCAGGGCTGCACACAGCACCCAGCCCCTTCTCTTTGTAGTCCGGTCCCTGCACCTGCTGGGAGACAGGACTCGATGGGTGTAAGCCCCCTGCCTGCTGGGTGGGCCCCTTCTCAGTAAACAAACGCCTTATGGGACTCATCCCTGCCTTCGTGACTGGACACAGCGACAGGCAGCCCGAGCCCACCCCGGGGTTTCCGGGTAACAGATGGACACCCCGGGCAACGATCCCCACTCCGGCCTCTGGACGGTCAGCACAGCAGGACACCTCTCAGCCTCCGAGCCGGGCGCCCTCCTTGCTGAGGTGCTGGGGACCCTGCGGCTGCTTAGGGGGGTGGGGAGCCCCCCACACTCCCTCTGGCCTCACCTCCCTCAGAGCGCACCTGCCAGAGGCCACCTGTCACAAAGCCTCAGGGGTGGGTGGGTGCACGGCGCCCAGACTGGGCCCTGAGGTGGCGGCCACAGTGACCCCGGGGGCGGAGCAGCCATGAGACATGGTCACCCTGAGGGGCGCCCTCCACTTCCACCCGCCGGACCTGGGACCAGCAGCGGCCGGGGAGGTTCACCTTCCTGAGGCTGGAAGTGAAGCATAGTAACCTCCATCTCGTATAGAAAACTGCTGTTAAAATTCTCTGCTGCTGTGAGATAATCCCTTGTTCTGTAAGCTCTGTCATTATAAACTCAGTCACTTTAAGACAGTCTGTTATTCTGTAAAACAATTTGTTTTTAGTTCAAATAATAGAAAAAGATCAACTTAACTGTCTAACCTTGCCAACTAGCCACCCAATGGAATAGCCTAAAATAGACTAATCCTGGTAAGAATTGTGCCGTGCACAAACTCATTATGTACTCAAGGTTACAACTGTCTGTAACTTTAACTCACAGAGAGCCCTTTGTAATATCTGCAAACAAAGAGGCTCAAAAGGTATAAATACGGGAAACTTCCTGTATGAGTTGCTCAGAGATTTGGAAAGAGACACCTCCCTCTGGGCCCCACACGATAAACGACTCCTAGTTAATTGGCTCATTAAGACCTCTTGTATCTCATTCGATGATTTACCATAAACAGAAGGAGGGCCCATCAGCCCAGGCTCACCCATCCCTCATGGGGCGGCCCCACCTGGTCCCCGCCATCGCCTGACCTTCAGGATCCTGTGCCCCTGGACAGAGGCACGTGGGAGCGGAAACCATCCCCTGAGCCTGTTAGGCCTCCAAACAAAACCCCCTCTACCTACAGGGGGGATTTCATTTTTCATTATCCTCACCCGAGGATAATTTTCCATTGATTTTTAGAGAGAGCGGAAGAGAGAGGGAGAGACAGAGAGAAACATCAATGTGAGAGAAACACATTGACTGGTTGCCTCCTGCACAAGCCCTGACCACGGCCTGGGCCAGGGAGGAGCCTGCAACCAAGGTACGTGCCCTCGATCAGAATCGAACCCGGGACCCTTTGGTCCTCAGGCTGATGCTCTATCCACTCAGCCACAGTGGAGTTTTGAGCCAAATCACAATTTTCTGATTTATACATAGAGCCCTGTAGACCATGGAGCCACCTTGTAGATTTTACCTGTTCAATATTCTAAAAGGAATAGGCTTGGCCCAGCTGGTGTGGCTCAGTGCTTGAGCATCAACCTATGAACCAGGAGGTCAGGGTTTATTCCCTGTCAGGGCACATGTCCAGGTTGCAGGCCTGATCAATGATTCTCTCTCATCAATAATTCTCTCTCATCATTGATGTTTCTATCTCTCTCTCCCTCTCCCATCCTCTCTCAAATCAAATTTTAAAAAAACAGTTAAAAAATGATAAGTATTAAACATAAAAGAAATATGTCTTTATTCCCTAGCCCAGTCGTCGGTAAACTGCAGCTCGTGAGCCACATGTGGCTCTTTGGCCCCTTGTGTGTGGCTCTTCCACAAAATACCACGTGCCGGGCGCGCGACCAGTGCGATTGAAATTTCGTGGCCCACACCCAGAAGTCGATATTTTATGGAAGAGCCACACTCAAGGGGCCAAAGAGCCGCATGTGGCTCACGAGCCGCAGTTTGCCAACCACTGCCTTAGCCGGTTTGGCTCAGTGGATAGAGTGTCGTCCTGTGGACTGAAGGGTCCCAAGTTCAATTCAGGTCAAGGGCACATGCCTTGGTTGCAGCCTTGATCCTTGGCCCAGGGCTGGGGCACCTGTGGAGGCAACCAATCAATTGTCCCTCTCCCATCAATGTTTCTCTCTCTGTCTCGCCCTCTCCCTTTCACTTTCTCTGAAACCAATTAACAATATCCTCGAATGAGGATTAACAAAATGACTAAATAAGAATAAATCTCCCTTTGAATCCCCCACACAGATGGGCCACCGCTGAGACAGGCAGGCGGTCCTCTGTTCCCACGCGCCCCCCCCCCACCCCCAATTACCCCCAGGAGCTGAGGACCCGCCCCCGTGGCATACCCCCAGGGCACAGCCTCACCTGCAGCAGCTTCTGGGCGGAGCCCTGGCATCGCTCCTCCAGCTCCTGGATGTGACTCTCAAGCTGGCGGCTCTGCTGGTCCAGGTCGGCCTCACTGTCCCTCAGTCTCTGCAGAGTGCGCTCTTCCTCGCTCTCCAGTCTCCGCAGGTACGACCTCTCCTCCTTCCGCAGGAACCTGTGCAGGTTCTGGAAGCCCGCCTGGATTTTCTGTCTCTGAGCCTCTACCTTCTCCTACAGTCAAGAGAGGACACTCAGCCCGGCCGGAGGGGCTCAGTGGTTCAGCGTCCACCTGTGACCCAGGAGGTCACATTGGATCCTGGTCAGGACACAGGCCCGGGTTTCAGGCTCCATCCCCAGTGGAGGGCGTGCAGGAGGCAGCTGATCCATGATTCTCTCTCCTCTTGGATGTTTCTATCTCTCCCTTCCTCTCTGACATAAATACAAATATAAAATAAAGTAAAGAAAGTTGGAAACCCAGTGGGGACGGCTCTCGGGAAACAGGCATGTGATTCTGCGGCTCCGACAGGCACTGGCTTCCTGGCCATTTCCTGCTGGGAGGAGGGTGGGAGGGGATGAGCTCTCATCGATGTGGACAAGGAGGACAATGGCTTCTTCTCGGGGCTCCACCTGCTGCTCTGGTTCAGTGGCACCATCACTGTGCTTCGCCCGATCAGACCCTACGCCTAAGCGCCCGGACAGACAGAGCTTGACACCAAGAAATCCCTGTTCTTTTTCTGTTGTTGTCATTAATCCTCAGCCCAGGATATTCTCTCCATTGATTGTTAGAGAGAGGGGAGTGGCAGGGAGGGAGGGTGGGGAGAGAGAGAGGAGCTTCAATGTGAGAGAGACATGGACTGTTGCCTCCTGCACACGCCCGACTGGGTGGGGATTGCTCCTGAGCCCTGGGGGTGCCCTCCAGCGGCCAAGGCGAGAGCCCCCCATTCTCACCTCCCACTGGGCGATCTGCTTCGCCGTGAAAGCTTTCTGGTCCGTGCATTCCTCTTCCAGTTTCCTCAGTTTCCTCACCGCTTCCTGGAGCTTTTCCTGGAGGAAGAAATGGAGTGGCCCTTGCTGACCACATCTCCCTTCTCCCTCGGACGGGAAGAACCTGATGTCAGTGCCCGGGGCTCTCTCTGTCCCTGTCACCCTGACCCTCCTCTCGGCTAATGGCCAGGACAGCCTGTGGGGACCTCGACTGAGCTGATGGAAGGCTCGGCGACACCTGCCTTTCCCCACACGCCTCTGCGCCCTGGCTGTGCGTTTGCCACCGGTCCTCTCACAGGAGAGCCCTCTCTTTTCTCAGCACTCGTACATACCGTTAATTTTTTTTATTTTTAAAAATCTATACTAATAAAAGGGTAATATGCAAATTGGTCACATGACCGGAGTCATGACCGGATATGCTAATGAGTTGTGACCTGATATGCTAACTAGTCCCAAACAGTATGCAAATTGACCATCTCGCCAACACAATAATAAGAGATGATATGCTAATTAGCCTTGATATGTAAATTGGTCGTGACCAGTATGCAAATTGACCATCCCTCCTACACACTAGATGGCCTGCAGGGGAGGGCAATTGGGGGTGATCAGGCTAGCAGGGAGGGCAACTGGGGGCAACCAGGTCTGCAGGGGAAGGCCATTTGGGGCAATCGGGCCAGCAGGGGAGGGTAATTGGGGGCGACTGGGCCGGCAGGGGAACACTTAGGCATCAATCTGGCTGGCAGAGAAGTGGTTAGGGGGTGATCAGGCCTCCAGGCAGGAGAGCGGTTGGGAGCCAGCAGTCCTGGATTGTGAGAGGAATGCCTGACTGCCCGTTTAGGCCCCATCCCTGGAGCAGTCAGACATCCCTTAAGGGTTCCCAGATTAGAGAGGATGCAGGCACGGCTGAGGGATACCCCGTCCCCAATGCACAGATTTCGTGCACTGGGCCTCTAGTATGCATATATTGTTATTATTTTCAGAGAGGGAGAGAGAGAAACATCATTGATGACAGAGAATCATGGATCAGCTGCCTCCTGATCACCCTCTACTAGGGAGCGAGCCACAACCGGGACGTGTGCCCAACCAAGAATCCAACAGGAACCTCCAGGTTCATAGGACGATGCTCAACCACTGAGCCACGCTGGCCGGGATGCATGGCTAGTGTTCAGGCTCCTTCAGGACTCACTTTTGGGAGGGATCCCCGAGACCACCCGCACCCGGGGTCCCCCTTCCCACTCCCCAGGCCATGGAGGCCGGGCAGTCCCTCTGCTGGTGCGTCTTCCGTACTGGACGGCAGGCTGCCCACGAGGTGGCTCCTGGTCCCTGTGCTGTCACTCCCGCACGCGCCCCTGCACACGGCGCCGTCTCATCACACTGACCCGCGAGGCAACAAAACCTGCAGGTGCGGCCCTGGCTGGTTGGGCTCAGTGGCTAGAGCCTCAGCCTGAGGCCTAATGGGACCCGGGTGGATTCCGGTCAAAGGCATGAACCTCGGCTGCTGTTTCCTGGCCCTGGTTGCGGCGCCTGCAGGAGGCAACCAATCCATGTCTCTCTGAGATCAATGTTCTCTCTCTATCCCCCTCCCTTCCACTCTCTCTAAAAATCAGTGGGGAAATATCCTCAGGTGAGGATTATCAAACAAAACAACACACCACTCCTGTGCATTTGAGCGCATGGGGCGCTGGAGCTGGGGCCAGTTCATCACGCAGCCGGGACCTGCATGAGTCTGACCGTCCGGGGAAGGTGGGGCTGGACAGCCAGGACTTGACAAAGGGAGGACCCACCCTCAACCTTCCCGCCCCTCCCCCCACATACCCCCCCACCCTACCTCCCTGCTGGAAGAAAGGACCACACGAGGAAAGCTAGAATTCAGGGTCCCAACCTTGGCCTCCAGGCTGGATGATGGGAGTATGGGCACCCGAGAGGCCACTGGGCTGGATGAGGGGGTCTCGGGCGCACGAGGGGGCACTCACTCTGTAGCCGGGACCCGCGTCCTCCAGGAGCGCCGTGTTGTGGCTCTTGTGCCGCCCATCGCGCTCGCAGCGCCAGCAGATGAGCTGGCCCTCGTCCTCACAGAAGAGGTGCAGCCGCTCCCCATGCTCCTGGCAGGACGATTCCTGCTCCTGCTGCTGCTGCTCCTGCTCCTGCTCCCGGAGGGCGGCGATGAGGCTGCCCAGCTGCTTGTTGGGCCGCAGGCTGCCTCTCTGGAAGGAAGCGCGGCACTGGGGGCAGGGGAAGGTCTCCCTGTGTTGCTGGCTCCGTGAAGAGGAGCTCCGGCCCATTAAGCCCAGGAGGCAGGCCTGGCAGTAGCTGTGGCCACAGCTGATGCTCACGGGCTCGGCCATCAGGTTCAGACAGATGGAGCAGGTGGCCTCCTCCCGCATCTTCTTGCTGGTGGAGGCCGATGCCATGCCTCTGCCGGAAGCTGCAATGCCGGACCCAGAGGCTCCACAGCGGTGGCTGTGCACCCACCCCAGCTTCCTGTGGGCGCCCGGCTGCCAGGCCCCACGGGCCTGGAGGTCTTATCTGGAGGGAAGAAAGGTCTGCAATGTGGACGCTGCAGAGAGTGCAGCTGTGCTGTGGACTAGGGTGGGGACCCCAATTCCATTCACTAAAAAGAAACAGAATTTAACATGCAGATGTAGCCTCACCTGAGGATGTTTTTTCATTGATTTTTAGAGAGAGTGGTAGGGAGGGGGGAGACAGAGAGACACACACCCATGGGCTGCCTCCCACATGCACTCCGATCAGGGCCAGAGATGGAACCTGCAACCCAGGTACGTGCCCTTGAGCGCAATCCAACTCAGGACCCTTCAGTCCGCAGGCCAATGCTCTCTCCACTGAGCCGCACGGGCAGGACTGGTCACATTTCCATTGCTTCATGGCTACCGGGGGCTGCAGGAAGCCCCAATAGAGACCATCCATCAGGGGGAAGCTGGTGTTGGAGCCCAGACACAGGGAGGGCGAGGAGGGATGCCCCCAGGGACCCAGTGCGGGCCTGGGGGACTCTCCCACCTGAGGAACATGAGGAATAATCGGAATAACTGGTTCCAGGACCGTTTCTTTGCAACTTAAGGAACTGGGTGGATCAGGAAGATTCCACTGAAGAGAGTGGACCAGCTGAGCCTCTGCACCCCCAGCCTTTCCCCCGACGGCCCCCCACAGAGAACAAAGGCTGGGCAGTGGGCTCAGTAGTTAGAGCATCCACTGCACACTGACGTGTCATGGGTTCCATTCCCAAGGTCTCTCTCTCTCTCTCCCCACCCCTCTCCAGCTGCCCTCCCTTCCTTTCTCTGGAAGAAACAATAGAAAAAATCTCCTCCAGGGAAACCCACCCAGGATGGCCCCGAAGTAAACAGGGCACCTGAGAACCAGTGAGTCCTTCCAGGCCTCCCTCCCCTGAGAGGCGCCCGGCCGGCTGGCTCAGTGGTTTAGCGTCAGCCTTTGGACCAGGAGGTCAGGGTTCTGAGAAGCCATAAAGGGCTAATTCCAATGTAACCCTGATATTAGGGGTGGTGGTGGGGAGCTAGCAATCTGAATCTATGCCAGCAAGCCCAGTGTATATTCTTGATAAGTCACTATCTCTTTCCTAGAAACTGGTGTTGCAGAACCGGTTATCTAAATACAGAGGCCATAAAACTGTGAACAGCACCTTCCCCAGAGCGGGGGAGGGAGGGGTTATTAATGCTGGTGCCAGGCCAGACCATCAGACATGGCCCGGAGAGTCCAAACACCTGGGGGCCTTCTTGGAAAGCCTGTGGAAAAGGACCAGAAGCATAATCCATATTTGGGGGACAAAGACCCCAGAGAGATATAAAAGAGAAGCCCACTACATGTTACTGTACTCAGATTGGGAAAGTTATTCCCTGAGTCCTCCGGCGTAAATAAACAGTGCCACTCCTTTTCTCTAAAAGCGTTGCTTGGTTTTTCTCTGGTCTTCTGCAACAGTTCCATTCCTGGTCAGGACACATACCTGGCTTGTGGGCTCGAACCCCAGTGGCAGGCGTGCAGGGGAAACATCATGGATGTTTCTCTCTCTCCCTGTCCCTTCCTCTCTGAAATCAATACAAATATTTTTTTTAAAAAAAGAAAGACCTGGGCTGGGCAGAGAGGGCGGGTCCTGGAGGCCAAGTCAGGTGACCTCTCTCCTCCAGCCAGGACTGTCTCCCAGGAGAAGTTCCAGGCACCTGGAACCCTGGGTGACGAGGGGCGGGGGAACAAATGGGAAGACAAGACCCCAAGGTCCTCCACGGAGGATCCAGGAACCAGAGAGCGAAGGAGGGACCCTGGGACCCTGGCCAGGGGCTGCAGCTCCTGGAGAGCCAGGCCTGCCCTCCTGGGAGCGGAGGGAGGCGGGCAGGTTGCAGATCAACCTTCCTGGTGTGGACGAAAGGGGCCACACGCTGACCTGACAAGCTCAGGGAAGGCCTGCGTGGCAGCCTAGCAGACTCAGAGACCTAAAATAACCACAAAGGATGGTCTGAAATTAAACTTTAACTAAAAGCAGTGATGGTGGGCAGCTACGTCCTAAGCCGATATCTTCACTGACAAGGTCAACCTTTACCTTCACTGAGCCTGTCTGTCTTTTTGCATCTATGATAACATATCCTTGAAATGTCTTGGTAACTTGTAACCTCCCTTTTTCTGGAGCCCCTGGGGCACAGCCAAATGGGCTGGGCGCCAGGACAGATACTACAAATTCCTTCATTATCATGTTAATTGATCCTGCACCCACCTAAGTATGTGTCCATCATTTTACTTTTTATCCAATCCCAGGGGTTTCCTGCTTTGCTTTATCCCTCCTCCTTAATCTATCACCAATGGATTTCGTGTAACCCACCTATGTCCCTCCTTTGATTGCAAATGTATAAATACAGATGTAACCCGCCATTCTCTGGAGCATTATCTCAATTCGTTGAGGTTCTGCTTCCCGGCGTATGTTGACAGTTTGGCTCAAATAAACTCACAAAAATTCTTTACAGGTTTCAATGTTCTTTTTTTTACGTTAACACTGGGAACTGACAATGGTGGGAACACAACCAGGAATTCCCAGAAACCACTGGACCCCTCTTCCTCTAGAACCAGGGCAGCCTCCGGAACCACAGAGAGTTTCTGCTCAGAGTCCCTTCCTGAGCGGGTGATTTCCCGGGGACACACTGGGGTGCTCTGTGGCTGGGCTGTGTCCCCAGGACAGGACCTGCCTTCCAGGGGCCCTGGGGGCCTGTCCCGGCCTCCACTCTCCCCTCCTCGCACCCAGATCTCCTGAGGTTGGAACTGCTTGTATTTTGGTGGAAGCGAAAGCGGCCTCGGGGAAAGGCTGTGGGGCAGGGCCTGGAGGGACAGAGACCAGAGGCCCTGGTGTCTGAAACACGCCCCTCCCTACAGCCCGGGCCCCCCACCGCACCCCTTCCTGTCCTCACACCGGGTGTCATCTCCCTCCCTGGGAGACCCGCCCGGACCCTCCCCAGTACCTGGGCCACCACCGATGCCACACACTCGCTGGGCTGGAGGGAGTCCCTTGGAGCATCCACTTCCCAAGTCCTGAGCGGGACTCAAGTAGAAATGAAACTGCCTGTCGTGGGGGGCGGGGCGCTGTTGGATTTGGGGAGTAAACCAGGAAATGGCCCTACGGGTTTACAGGTGGCTGGGCTGGGCCTGGCAGGGCGGGGAGAGGTGGGAAGAAGTTCTTCTACAGCCACAGGAAAGGGGACAAGTCCTCACGGGGCCTGGGCTCTGGGCCAGCAGGAGCGTGTGTGGTCCTCGAGCGGCACAGCCCACTGGCCCGACTGCAGGTCTTCCTGCCGTGGCCACCGACCAACCCCCTCAGGGACCATCAGCTTCTGGGCAGATGTTATTTTATTTTTTGCTATTTTTTAGGTCCCTATGCTCTCATCCCTGCTCTGAAGGGGGCGGTGGAAAGGGCTGGTGACCTCCGCCCTCATTCTCCCCCTCAGCGTCGCTCTGCAGGGTCAGACACTGGTCAGCATCACCACCAGTCAGGACGCAGCTGGGAGCCGGGAGCCACGGGAGGCCCCCGGCCACCGTAGTGATGGGGAAAATAAGATATTTTTGGGGAGCGAGCAATCTGAATCTTTGCCAGTAACCCAATGTACATTCTCAATAGCCTAAAATTCAATCACTGCTCCTATCTCCACAATCTGGTCTTTCAAGACCAGACCAGTTTACCTAAATACGCACAAACCATGAGCCACACACACCCCCCGAGGGGGTGTCAGCAGTGGCGCCAGGCCAGGCCTTTGGATGAGGTCTCCTGGCCCCCATCCCAACAGACTGGGCTTTTGGCAAAGCCCGTGAAAGGTCCAGACGTCCCATCCATATTTGGAGGACAAAGAAACCAAAGGGTATAAAGGAAGAGCTTCCTCCGTATTGGTTTGCTCAGGATTTGGAAAGAAGCAGTCTCCCCTGAGTCCTGTACTAGCACATGTGAAACATCTGAAAATAAAGGTTTTTTTTTCCCTGTGTCTCCAAGGACTCCTGTGTATTCTTCAGTCGCCTGGCAAATTCTGTAACAGTGGGGTTGGCACTTAGAGCAACAGGACTGCATGGCCCAGCCCGTGTGTTTCAGTGGTTTGAGCACCCACCTACCTACAGGCCCCGGTTGTGGGTGGATCCCCAGGGCGGGGCCTGCAGGAGGCATCTGGTCAGTGATGCTCTCTCACAATTTTCTTCCACTTCCCTGACAGCGCTTGTTAAATGTATCCGTGTGTGAAACTGATCCCAGTGCTGAGTGTGCCCGCGGGTCAGGGTGCGCCTGGACTCTCACATTTCTATGTTTGTCTGTGTGTCTGTATATATACATACATATATGTACATGTCTACACATGCACCATAGATAAATGTACATGTGTATATTCACACACATAATCCTACATGTATAGGCTATACGTGTTGGGCTTTTTGTAGTTATCTTTTTATTTAGTTTTATACTTTTTTAAATTTTTATTTTTTAAATATATTTTTTATTAACTTCAGAGGGGAAGGGAGAGGGAGAGAGAGAGATAGAAACATCAGCAATGAGAGAATCATGGATTGGCTGCCTCTTGCAAACCCCCTACTGGGGATCAAGCCCATAACCTGGACATTTCCCTTGACTGGAGTTGAACCCGGGACCCTTCAGTCTACAGGCTGATGATCTATCCACTGAGCCAAACCAGCTAGGGCAGTTTTATAATTTTTTTTTTTTTTTTTTTACCACCTTTATAGGTGCCCAAGTGTTGCTAGGGACAGATAAAAACTCCTTTCTCTCTCTGTTCCTGACTAAATCCTTCTACTTTTGGAAAAAGCAACTGATTTTTTAAAATAACTGTTTATCTTGTTTCCAGCCAGTTCACCAAATTCCCCTCACACCTTTCACGCTAATCCCCAGGCGTGTTGAACAGTCCTCATTCCCACACCCGGCTGCTTCCCAAGGCCCTTCCCGGGTTACTGACTCATTCCCTTCCCACGTTACTGACTCATTCCCTTCCCACGTTACTCACTCATTCATGCCGCCTCCTACGGGAAGGCCTCCGCTGACCCCTGTGCTTGGCAGGGTCCCTACTGAATTGTTTGTTTCCATGACTTCCCACCCCAGTGTGCCTATATGTCCTGCCTCACGCCGTGGACTCTGAACTCTGTAGAGGAAAAGGTCAGCGATTAAACACATTGCTATTCTCAGAAGCCAGCTCCGTGCCTGGAGCACAGTAAATTCTATAAAGAAGAAGAGGGGAATTGCCCTGCTCCGATTGGAAACAGCTGCTTAAACCGGGCCAGAGAGATCTAGTTTTTAAGAGACTCGCTCATCTTTTCTGCTAAATCACTCTTGATATTTATAAATTACAGAAACCTGTTTGTTTGTTTTATTTTAAATATATTTTTATTGATTTCAGAGAGGAAGGGAGAGGGAGAGAGAGACAGAAACATCAATGATGAGAGAGAATCATGGACCGGCTGCCTCCTGCACGGTCCAGACCGGGAATGGAGCCCGCAACCCGGGCCTGTGCCCTGACCGGGAATCGAACCCTGACCTCCTGGTTCATAGGTCGATGCTCAGCCACTGACCCACGCCAGCCAGGCAACTTCTCACTTCTTGACGACCCACTTCCATGAGCACGTGTATCTCATTTGATTTGCTCACTGACCTCAGCTGAGCGTGATAACCCTTCTTTACTGACATAGAAATCGGCCCAAAGAGGCTCCGTGACGCGCCCGAGGCCACAGAAAACACTAGAAGGTGGGCTTGGCCTCCCCTTGCCCAGCCCCAGGCCGCCTTCCCTTCAGGAAAAGTCTTGTTGATGTTTTCGGCTCTGGGCACAGTTCAAAACAGAAAAACATGGTGCCATCTTCTGAGATGCACCCCCTGCCAGTGAGAACGTGGACGTGAAGTTAAAAATTAAGCTGCAAAGCCAGACCCAGGCTCCCCGCCTGCTGCCGTGGGCCTCCCACGTGGCTGGTGTTTGTCTTTGTAAAACGGCAGGACGTTGGGAAGGGGAGAGGGGACAGAAGCGACTCCAGGGCCGCCTGAGGTGAGGGCTTAGCAGACGGGTTAATGGTGAAGGTAAGCGCTTCTCTCCGCTCTGGGTCGGTGATAATCAGTCATGCACCAGAGGCCCATCGGAGGGAGGGAGTGGGTGAGGGGAAGTCGGAGAAAGACCCTGAACAGCAGCCTCAGGGCCTCCCTCCGGGGATGGTTTCTGGTTGCAAAATCAAGAAGAGACTTTCTGAAGAGCCCTGGCCAGTGTGCTCAGTGGACAGAGCGTCGGTCCCCGGACAGAAGGGTCCTGGGGTTGATTCCAGTCAAGGACATGCATGTACCTGGGCGTGCAGGAGGCAACCCATCAATGGGTCTCTCTCACATCGATGTCTCTCTCTGTCTCCCTCTCCCTTCCACTCTCTCTAAAAAAATCAATGGAAAAATATCCTGGGGAGAGGATTAGCCAAACGATTTTAGAAAACTGAAAAAGGTGATCGATTCGATCAAGACCCTAGAGCAGGGCTTGGGGCCACCAGGCCCAGGGGACACTGGGCGAGGGCGGCTCCTCCGAGGAGCCTGAGTGCTAACTGGGGGCTGTGGAATAAAGCGCTGGACCCCCCCGGCTGCTCCATGGGAAGGAAGGGGGGAGGGGGTGGCGGGGGGAGGGGGGGAAGAGACGCAGGGAAGGGACCTGGAGGACAGCACGGTTGGGCTCACATTGGCCTGGAAGACGGGGCCCAGGCTGCCACTCGGGAGAGGTGCCTGGGCTCCTGCCCATCTCCCCGGCTGGGTCCAGTTGCACCTGTTGTTGTGGTTAATCCTCACCTGAGGCCATTTTTCCATTGATTTTTAGGGAGAGTGAGAGAGGGAGAGACAGAGAGAAACACATCGATTGGTTGCCTCCTGCACGAGCCCCGACCAGGGCACGGCCAGGGAGGAGCCTGTAACCGAGGTGCGTGCTCTGGTGACAACCCTTCCAGCGTCGGCCACAGACTTTATTCTTCAGGGTTAAATTGCTACAGGAACTAGTGGCATCATAGGAATCACCTGCTGGGATAACCAGTTTTATTTAGAACCACCCGTCTTCTGAAAGGTGGGCAGTGGCACGAACCCAGAAACAGTCACGTTTCCACTTATTCCCTGAAGTTTGTGTCGAGTGGCAGCCCTTGCTCACCCACCGTTTGAGGGAAAGAAAGAAAGAAAAGGAAGCCCTAGCCAGTTTGGCTCAGTGGATAGAGCGTCCGCCTGCGGACTCAAGGGTCCCAGGTTCGATTCCGGTCAAGGGCATGTACCTTGGTTGCAGGCACATCCCCAGTGAAGGTGTGCAGGAGGCAGCTGGTCGATGTTTCTAACTCTATCCCTCTCCCTTCCTCTCTGTAAAAAACCAATAAAATATATTTTTTAAAAAAATAAAGAAAAGGAAAAGTTTAAAGTGAAAAGTTTCAGGCCAATTGTACCATCAAAAGCATGTTTATAGTAACGTGTGTCCGCTGCGAGCCTCCATGCAGTCACCCGACAGCCCGGGTGCCAAGCTTGGGACTGTCTGTCCTCCCTGCCGCCATGAGCTGTCCTGGGTGAGGAGGCGCGTCTCAGGCCCCGTTCCCACGCGCTGGCCCCTGCTTCCGACGAAACGAGTGAAAAGGCTCAGGGAGCCGGGGAACCGCTGTTGCTTTGTCCGACCCCGTTCCCAGAACGGCCGGGCTGGTCCCCGCGCCCTTCGGCCTGCAGGTTCCTGCTCCTTCAGCCACGGGGACATTTACCCTGAGCAAACAAGGAGGCTCGCCAGCAGGGTGACGCAAGGCGGCTGCATGTTAGGGGAGCCCTGAGGGCAATAACAACAAGGTGATAGGAAATGGGCTGGGCCGGCCAGTGTGGCTCAGCGGTTGAGCGTCGACCTAGGAGCCAGGAGGTCACAGTTGGATTCCTGGACAGGGCACAGGCCTGGGTTGCGGGCTCCATCCCCAGTGGGGGGCGTGCAGGAGGCAGCCCATCCATGCTTCTCTCTCATCATTGGTGTTTCTGTCTCTCTCTTCCTTCCTCTTTGAAATCAATAAAAACATATTTTAAAATAACAACAACAACAAAACAAAGGGTTTGCTGATGCCGAGAGCAGGCAGCGGGAACGCGAGAAGTGATTGTGGGTCCTGCGTTGGCTTGTCCTCCCCTAGATCAGAGCCTGTCGCGGCCAAAGAGACTCAGGGCAGGGGCGCCTCTGCCCCCACGTGCGGAGCCGCCTCCCAGAGGAGCCCCATGGACGAGAAGCCATCCGCCAGGAGAGGTAACGCCACCTGCCGGGCTGGCTGCTGCTGCCCGCGTGGAAGGGCGGACGGGTGTCCCGCGTCCCCGGCACCTCCTTGCTCTGCTCCCCTCCTCCTCCCATCGCGCCTGTTGTTGCTTCTTCCTCAGGGAGCCCCACTGAGTTATGGGCCAGAAATTAAGCCCAGCGATCAGCGGGTCCTAGGACATAAGGAATGGAATGGGTCTGAAAAAGTCATTTTATAGAAACCCGCAATGCGTGCATGAATTCCTGCGATGGGGCCCTTGCCAGGGAGCTGGCTGTGTCCCCTGAGCTGGGAATCTCCAGGAATAAGGAAATAATTCTTTTCCAGGCGGCCCATCCAATCCCTGAGCCACCTGGCCATGAGCGAGGATTTCTTCAACAACGCAGGGTGTCCCCCCAAAATGCACACACACGCTAACATATTCAAAGTGCATAGACATTTTTGGGGGGACACCCTGTGTTCTCCTCTATTTCCTCCCAGGTTCTCTCTTGTTTCTCTTTAGTCCAAATTCTCCAAATATGCAAAAATATTTACGCTCAGGTGCGTGAAGACGCTGGGTTGGGTAGGGCATCGGCCTGATACCCCACGGTGGCCGGTTCGGTCCCCTTCAGGGCCCATGCAAGAGCCGGCCTCTGAGCACACCCATAAGTGTCACGGCAAACCGGTGTTTCCCTCTCTCTACAAACAAATAAAAAAAATGCCCAAAAAGAAGACCCTGGGCGTGTGACTAGCTTCATTCGAAGGCAGCCGGCTGTCTAGTCGAAACTTCCAAGATTTTTTTGGTAAATGAATATGCAAACCAGATGGGGCTGACAGGCAGCTGGGGGAGGTGCTGTGGGAGGCTCTGCCGCCCTCTCCCCCCTCACTTCGTCTGGGAACAATGGGCGTCAGTGCCACATGTAGCTCGTTCTGTGTTTATCATCTGCTGCCCATCGTGGCTTTGCTGGGTGACGGGATCCCAGATTCAGGGCCTGAAGCCGACTAAAGGGAAGGATCGAGGAGGGTTGCGTTTTAGTGAAAAGAGAGAGGGGGACTGTGGTGTTTTTGTTGTTGTTTTTTAAATATATTTTTATTGATTTCATGGAGGAAGGAAGAGGGAGAGAGAGAAACATCAATGATGAGAGAGAATCATGGATCGCCTGCCTCCTGCATGCCCCACACTGGGGATCGAGCCCGAAACACAGGCAGGGGCCCGACAGGGAATCGAACCCCGACCTCCTAGTTCATAGGCCGATGCTCAACCGCTGAGCCACACCAGCCGGGCCCGCGGCGTGTTTTTCACTGGGAGGAGCGATCGCCGCCAGGAGCCCCCACTTTCCCCCCGTCCTTCCCAGGCCCGGACGGCTGCTCCTTGCGCTACGGGCTGGCCGTGGTCATGCACCTCTCCAACCTCAGCATGATCACCCAGCGCGTCAGCCTCAGCATCGCCATCATCGCCATGGTCAACGGCACCCAGCAGCCCGCCCCGGCCAACGCCTCCGCGGACGGCCCCCTCCAGGACCCCAGCGGGCCCATCGGGGAATTCCACGCAGGGGTGAGTGGGACGGGGAGCAGCCCTTTGTCGGGCGGGCATCCCCAGTGGGAAGGGAAGGCTTCGATCTCAATTCTGTGGATGGAGAAGCATGGATTTCGTTTTATTTTATTTTTAAAATATACTTTTATTGATTTCAGAGAGAGGAAGGGAGGGAGAGAGAGAGAGAACCCGGGCCATTAGTTACGTTAAGTGGACAGTATTCTACAGTCACGCTGTGTGTACCTCCATGTACACCAGGATGTGTCCTGTCCAGCGGCCACCACCAGCCGTTTATCGGGCCGCCTCGGGAGAGGAAGGTGGCCGCGCTCCTGGTCTAGGAAGCCGGTTCTGTGCAGGCGGCCATCGCCCCTGGCCTGCTGTTAGGGGCTGAGTGGATGGGCCAGGAACGCTGGTCTCCCTTACCCTGTGGAATGAGGGTCCGCGTGCCACCCGACTTTGACCAGAAGCATATAGTGCTTCTTCTGCCGGCGGAATCTCTCTCGCCGTCTCCTTCGCTGACCCCTCCGGCCGCCCGTTCGTACAACCCTTTCTTCATGCTTTTCTCCTTCGCACCCTCTGCCTTTCCTTCCTCCGAGAGGAGCAAAGGAGGCTTCTAACCGGTTGGCTCAGGGGAGAGAGCATTGACCTGCGGACGGAAGGGTCCCAGGTTCAATTCCGGGTTGCTGGCTTGATCCCCAGTAGGGAACGTGCAGGAGGCAGCCGGTCAATGATTCTCTCTCATCATTAATGTCTCTCTCTCTCCCTCTCCCTTCTTCTCTGAAATCAATAAAAATATATTAAAAGTAATTAGGCATATAATTAGTTTTTTTGGAAATGGTGGGATATTTAAGCTAGACTTTAAAAAAGAAAAAAGAGAGAGAAACCAAATATGACCTTTCATGGGAGGCCCCACCAACCACAGCGCTCTGGCTGGGTAGCCCCGTTCTCAGCCACGAATTTCCCTTTTCTCCTCCTTTCCAGACCTCCGTCTACGCATGGAGCCCCGAGACCCAGGGCATCCTCTTCAGCTCCATCAGCTACGGGATTTTGCTGACTCTGATCCCCAGCGGATACCTGGCGGGGATATTTGGCGCCAAGCACATGCTGGGGGCGGGGCTGCTGGCCTCCTCCCTGCTCAGCCTCTGCACACCGCTGGCCGCTGACCTGGGCGTGAGCTTGGTGATGGTGATTCGCGTCGCCCAGGGCATGGCCCAGGTACCGGAGGCGGAGGCGCTCTCCCCCCGGGGGGCAGGGGACGGACCCCGGAGTCCTGCTGGCGAGTGAAGGTCTGAACGGTTTTCATTTCAGGGAATGGCGTGGACAGGTCAGTTCACCATCTGGGCGAAGTGGGCGCCCCCGCTGGAGCGCAGCAAGCTCACCAGCATCGCGGGCTCCGGTAAGGGTTCCCACACGGGTCGCAGCCCTGTGACCGGCCTCCCCCTCCCCCGCCTTCCCTTGGCGGCATCGGACGGTTTGGGGGAGAGGGATTACAGTTCTCCCATCGATAACCCACCAATAATGATAGAGAGTCACCAGTCGGCTGCCTCCTGCACCCCCCACACCGGGGATGGAGCCGCCACCCGGGCCTGTGCCCTGGCCGGGAATCGAACCGTGACCCCCTGGTTCATAGGTTGGTGCTCAGCCACCGAGCCACGCCGGCCGGGCTGAATGTATTGTTTCTTTTCTAACAGTGGAAAGGCCTCCTGCTTTGGTCACTTCTTTGAGTCTCATAGTTTCATGGGCTCTTGTACCTACAAAATCAAATTTGTTTTTCTCCTGTTAAAAAACAAACAAACAAAAAAAAAACAAGTCCTAACCGGTTTGGCTCAGTGGATAGAGCGTCAGCCTGCGGACTCAAGGGTCCCAGGTTCGATTCTGTTCAAGGGCATGTGCCTTGGTTGTGGGCTCATCCCCAGTAGGGAGTGTGCAGGAGGCAGCTGATCAATGTTTCTCTCTCATCGATGTTTCTAACTCTCTATCCCTCTTCCTTCCTCTCTGTAAAAAATCAATAAAAATATATTTTAAAAAACTTTTAAAAAACAAATTCTTCTCCCAAATCCAACACTGGGAGACGGTTACGTAGATAAGAAACGCATGAGGCTCGGCTCAGAAAAGTCCACCGTGAGCGACAAGAGCACCTGGGGGCGGGGGGGCGGGGGGGCGGGGGACACGAGAGAGCCGCCTGCGGGAACTGGGGGTGGAGAGGAGAGAGAGGCTGGACGTGGAACGGCCATGGCACCGCCCTCACTCCCCCCCCCCCCACCCCGGCCCGTGCAGTCCGGGGAGCAGGGTCCGTGTCTGTCTTCCCTCTTCTGTCCCCAGCCTCCTGGTGCTCCCTGCCAGCTGGCACCTCTGGTTATAAGGAAAGAAGGTGAGCCCGGTGGGCGCGGCTCAGGGGTTGAGCATCAACTTGGGAACCAGGAGGTCACGGTTTGATTCCCGGTCGGGGCACAGGCCCAGGTTGTGGGCTCGGTCCCCAGTGTGGGGCGTGCAGGACACAGCCGATCCATGACTCTCGCTCACCATTGGTGTTTCTTTCTCTCTCCCTCTCCCTTCCTCTCTAAAGTCAATACAAATATATTGAAAGAACAAAAAACAGGAAAGGAGGTGGGCTGTGGATTTGGCCAGGCTGGTGCCACGGGGGTTATTGTTTTGATGAAGATGGATCCTCGTTCCTTCCCGTGACTTCACTGGGCAGATCTCTCCTCACCCAGCCGCTCCGAGTCGGCCACCTCACTGCTGGGGCGCCGTCCAGGGCGGCCAGGGGCCTCGGCCCCCCCGGGTTCACACGTGTCTCCCTCCGCCTTCTCCTCAGGGGCCGCGCTGGGGTCCTCCCTCATCCTCTGCGTCGGGGGGCTCATCTCGCAGGCCCTGGGCTGGCCCTTCATCTTCTACATCTTCGGTGAGTGAGTCGCGTCTCTCACCCTCGACGCCACCACATCCCGGCGTCCGGCCACCTTCCTCCCGCGGGACAGGCCTGGTCCTCCGTTACCTGGAAGGTGGCGGGAACGGGAGGGGGCGGTGTCTTCGTCTCGTCCAGGAGGGGTCCGTGCTCAGGTGTCTGCAGAGGGTGACCGATGGCCGTCGCTACTGGAGGGAGGGTAACTGGAGAGCTGTAGCTAAAGGGAGATTTGTAGAGTCCGGCCGGCGTGGCTCAGGGGCTGAGCATCAACCTATGAACCAGGAGGTCACGGTTGGATTCCCCATCGGAGCACAGACCCCGGTTGAGGGCTCGATCCCCAGTGGGGGGCGTGCGGGAGGCAGCCGCCCGTGATTCTCTCTCATCATTGATGCTTCTATTTCTCTCTCCTCTCTCTTTCTAAAATCAATAAAAATATATTTATAAAAAAATTAATTAATTTAAAAAAGGAGATTTGTACAAGAATTGATAGAGCCATAGCCAGTTTGGCTCAGTGGATAGAGCACTGGCCCGTGGACTGAAGGGTCCCGGGTTTGATTCCAGTCAAGGGCATGGGCCTTGGTTGCAGGCACATCCCCAGTTGAGGGCGTGCAGGAGGCAGCTGATGGATGCTTCTCTCAAGGATGTTTCTCTCTCCTCCCTTCCTCTCTCTAAAATCAATTTTAAAATATTTTAAAAAATTGACATGAGGTGGGAACGTTGAGGTCCTTGGGATGGAATAACCATGAATTGGCGTGTGTGCGTGTGTGTGCACGTGTGTGCATGTATGCGTGTGTGCACGCGCATGTGTGTGCAGGTGTGTGTGTGTGCATGTGCATGTGTGTGTTTGGGGGGAGGCAATACCACGTCAGACAAACTCCCTCCCGCAGCCCACAAATCCCCTGAGAACTAACTGCGTCCGGCTCCCCAGGTGGCCTGGGCTGCGTCTGCTGTCTGCTGTGGTTCACCGTCATTTACGACGACCCCACGCGTCACCCGTGCATAAGCCTCCGCGAGCAGGAGCACATCGTGTCCTCGCTGGCTCAGCAGGTACCTGCGCCCCTCCCCGCGGGACCCGCAGAAGTGATGGGTGGGGCTCCCAGCACCTGCACCCCCTCCCCCCCGCCCCCGCCCTGCAGAGGTGAGTGGGGCTCCCAGCACCTGCACCCCTCTCCCCCGCCCCCACCCTGCAGAGGTGAGTGGGGCTCCCAGCACCTGCACCCCCTCCCCCCGCCCCTGCCCTGCAGAGGTGGGTGGGTGCCCCCAGGAGGGGCCCTCTGACGTCCGAATACCCACGTGGATGTGCTGTGTCCTCTCAGCCCATGTCCCCTCAACGCTCCGTCCCCCTCAAGGCCATGGCCCGCTGCCTGCCCCTGTGGGCCATCTTCTCGGGGTTCTTCAGCCACTTCTGGCTCTGCACCGTCATCGTCACGTACCTGCCCACCTACGTCAGCTCCGTGCTGCACGTCAGCATTAGGGAGGTGCGCTGCCCGCCAGGAGCGAGGGGGGCGGGAGGGCTGGCTCCCTGCTCCCTGTCCGCCTGGCTTTGCACGCACCCGTCAACCCTGGAGGCGACCTTGAGGGGCACCCTAAGGACCCCCAGGGGACAGGCATGGGGATGGGACACGCAGAGGTGAGAGGACGCCCCGGATCACAGGGCTGCTCAGGGACAGGGTGCTGCAGTCTGTGCCCCTAACCGCCAGGCTACCCGACCACACTTCATTCTTCTGGGGGGGGGGGGTTGTTTGTTTGTTTTATTTTTGTTTTGTTTATTTTGGTTTTCTCTCACACCTCATTCTTAATTCTTCATGTTCTCTCAGGGATTTATACTGTTTGCCCTCACTGGTTTGCCTCAGAGCGTCGGCCTGTGGACCACAGCAGGGTCCCGGGTTCAAACCACGTCAAGGGCACGTACCTCGGTTGCAGGCTCTTCCCCAGCCCAGGCCCTGGTCGGGGCGCGTGCAGGAGGCAGCCCATCGATGTGTCTCTCTCACATCGATGTGTCTCTCTGCCTCTCCCTCTCTCCCTAAAAATCAGTGGAAAGTTATCCCCAGGTGAGGCAGGTGCCCGGCCTCTCCCCTGAAACGGTGACCCTAGTTCACCTAAAACAGCTGAGTGTCCAGAGGGGCTGCCGTCCGTGGGACGCGGTCTCACCCGTTGGCTTCCTGCCCGCAGAGCGGGGTCCTGTCCGCCCTGCCCTTCGTGGCTGCCTCCACCTGCACGGTCCTGGGGGGCCAGCTGGCCGACTTCCTGCTGTCCCGGGACCTCCTGGGGCTCCTCACCGTCCGGAAGCTCTTCTCGGCCCTGGGTAAGGACAGGCCCCGGGCTCGGGGGACCCACCCCGCTCTGCGTCTGGTCCGAGCGGGTCCTGACTGTCCGCCCCGCCCAGGCCTCCTGCTCCCGTCGCTCTGCGCCGTGGCCCTGCCCTTCGTGGCTTCCAGTTACGTGACCACCGTGGTTTTGCTGATCCTCATTCCCGGGACCAGCAACCTGTGCGACTCGGGGTTCATCATCAACACCTTGGACATCGCCCCCAGGTGAGACCTTACCTGCTGGTTCCGCCTCCAGGCTGCACACTGCAGGGGCATCGGGCCTCCATCCTGTCATGAGGTGGGTTTTTTTTATTAACTATGTTTTTATTGATTATTTTTTAGAGAGAGAGGAAGAGAGAGGGAGAGAGAGAAAGAAACATTGACAAGAGAGGAACATCACTGATTGGCCGCCTCCTGCCTGACCCCTATCAGGGATCCAGCCCGAAACCTGGGCGTGCGCCCTGACCGGGAATCGAACCCTGACCCCTTGGTTCATAGTTGGATGCTCAACCACTGAGCCACGCCGGCTGGCCGGCCAGAGGCAGTTTTATTTTTATATTTTTATTGATTTCAGAGAGGAAGGGAGAGGGAGGGAGAGAGAGAAACATTAAAGATGAGAGAGAATCATTGACCGGCTGCCTCCTGCACCCCCCACACTGGGGATCGAGCCGAAACTTGGGCCTGTGCCCTGACCGTTTTGGCCAGGAATCGAACTGTGACCTCCTGGTTCATAGGTCGACGCTCAGCCCTGAGCCACGCCGGCCGGGCTTGGGTGCTCCTCATGTACCCCCACGCCCAGTCCTCACAGCCCCACGAGGCAGGCGGGCCCCTTGGGGCACAGAAGGACAGGTGACGTGCCTGAGGCCACACCAAGGCAGAGCCAGGTCTGAACCCAGGCGTTCTGTCTGGAGCCGGGTGTCCTGTCCCCTCCGCACACCGCCAGGCGGGCACCTGGGCCCCGGGGACAGCGTGGCTCCCTGGTTCTGGTTCTGGTGGCGTCAGGGCCGGCACAGGGGTATGTGGCCCCACATGTCTTGGGGCGAGTGAGACACGGCCCGCTCGGAGCTGAGTGGTGGGAAAGCCATCTTTCCGCCCGAGGAAAGGCCGCCATGAGCGCTGGCGGCGAGCCCGTGCCATCCTCCCCGCAGGTACGCCAGCTTCCTCATGGGCATCTCCCGGGGATTCGGGCTCCTCGCGGGCATCATCTCCTCCACGGCCACCGGGTTCCTCATCAGCCAGGTGGGCGGCGCTGAGTGTGTGCGAGCGGCAGGTGCTGTTTTGGGCCCGGGGGGTGCACAGTAGGGCCTCTGCGCTCCGGGACTGTGTGGTCTGAGGGCAAGGTGGGCACGGATGCTGACACGCTGCTCTGCTCCGAGCAGGACCATCCATGGGCTCCGAGAGCTCAGGTTCCGGGGGGTGGGGGGGTGGGGGGGGCGGGGTAAGAGACAAATTTCTAAAAATGGACGACGTCAGGTTGATGGAAACGAGCGGTTCGGGCAGAGAAAAGCGGCTCGGGGTGAGTGTCTAGAGACGCAGACGCAGGCGGAGGCGGAGGCTCTCGGTGGCGCCAGAGTGAAGGGCAGGCTTCTTTTCCTTTTTCAACCCTCAGCCGAGGACATTGTTCCCGTTGGTTTTCTGAGAGAGTGGGGGGGGGGGCGGGGAGACACCCCGATGTGGGAGACACTCGATTGGTTGCCTCCCACACGCCCCTGACCAGGGCCCGGAACCTGCAACTGAGATATGTGCCCTTGACTGGAACCGAACCCGGGACCTTTCAGTCCTCAGGCCGAGGCTCCATCCACTGAGCCACACCAGCTAGGGCATGAAGGGCAGATTTCAAGGTAGGAGAGGAAGACGGGCGAGGGCAGGTGATGAAGAGGCCGCTCAGAAAGGCCGGTTTAAAGAGGTTCGTCCTGGCGGACACGCAGGGGGCGTGGCAGGAGGCTGGCTCCACAGGACGTGGGCGGAACCCGGCCTGGATGGGAGGACGAGAGTCAACGTACACAAACATTTTCTTTTTTAAAAAAATATATTTTTATCGATGTCAGAGAGGAAGGGAGAGGGAGGGAGAGACAGAAACATCAGTGATGAGAGAGAATCATGGACCGGCTGTCTCCTGCACTAGGGATCAAGCCCGCAACCCGGGCCTGTGCCCTGACCGGGAATCCAACCGTGACCTCCTGGCTCGTAGGTCGATGCTCAACCACTGAGCCACGCTGGCCGGACATGAGGATGAAATCTTAATGATGTCCTTTTAAGCATAATTTTCTATGAGGAATAGGGTGTGTTCATGACTATTGAGATCCCAAATCCAGAAAAACATTCGCGTAGGTGAATTAATTCTGGTTTAAAGAAAAACAGAGTCGTTTTCCTCCCAAGGTTCATGAAACCTTCTCCGATAACCCAAGACACATGGCCGTGGCAGGGCATGCCCTGTGTTCTCTGGGGTCAGCGTGTCACCCCCGCACGGAGGGCTTCCGGCCCTGGTGGGGAAGGGACCCTGAGCACAGTGACCCTGGCTTTCTCCCCAGGACTCCGCGTCCGGGTGGAGGCACGTCTTCTTCCTGGCTGCCGCCGTCAACCTGTTCGGCCTGGTGTTCTACCTCACGTTCGGGCGGGCGGAGCTCCAGGACTGGGCCAAAGAGAGGACCCTCACGCGCCTCTGAGGGCCCCAGCGCAGACGTCCATGTGGGACGCGGGCCGCCCGTTTTCTTACTCGTCTTCACTCTTCACGTTCTTCTCTTCGCGGCCGGCTCCACAGGTCACACCTCCGAGTGTGAGTCCGATTTTCCTGGGGAGCCTCTGAAACATGTGGATGTGTGGGCGCCGCTCCGAGAGCCCGAACGCATGGGTCTGGGGAGCGCCCCGACATCAGTGAGTCTTAGACACTCCCCGGGGCTCTCACCCAGCCAGGCCGGCAACAGCTGGACACGCTTGTAACACCAATTCCCCTGCCTTTGTTTTCTGGTTTTGTTTTTTTGTTGTTTTTTTTAATGTATTTTTATTGGTTTCAGAGAGGAAAGCAGAGGGAGAGGGAGATGGAAACATCAATGATGAGAGAATCATGGATTGGCTGCCTCCTGCACGCCCCACACAGGGATCGAGCCCAAAACCTGGGCATGTGCCCTGACGGGGAATCGAACCCTGACCTCCTGGTTCATAGGTCGATGCTCAACCACGGAGCCGCGGGCCGGGCAATTCTCGTTGCCTTTGACTTTCCCTCTGTGGACAGTGCCGGTGAATAAGACTCCCTGTGGGAATAAAGACTGGTTAGTTCTTCCAGGGGTGAGATCTGCCGGGACCTGTGCCCAGGTCACAGAGCCGCACCCAGGGCAGCGCGTGAAACCGTAGCCCCAGCAGGAGCAGGCCTGTCGGGCTATAGATTGTGAAACCTGGGTGTTTCTTCATGGGGTTCCCGTCTATTAAAACTCGGACGCTAAAATGAAAGAGCCCCTGTTCCAGTTATTTGGGATCCGCCCATCAGGCGACACAGGTGTTGGTCCTCCTGGCTGCATCCCAGGAGTCGCGGCCAGGACACGGCCAGGAGAAGACGGCCCGGCCGAGGTGAGCGGGCGTCGGCGGAGAGAGGCGGCGGGACCGGAACGCGGGCGCCTGCGAGCAGGAAGGAGGTGAAACGGGTCTTTCGGGAATGGAGTCAGCGAGGGTCTGAGGAAGGCCTAGCGGACACCACTGTGGAAGCCGCTGGCTTTTGATTTTCGAGCCCATGCGGGGGCCGCGGGCCCTCGGAGTGGCCCCCGAGTGCAGAGGCCTCGCAGAGAAACAGCCGACAGCCGGGGGACACCTCACCCCACGCCGGCCTTCCTCCGGTTACAGCGCGGGGGTCACTTGGCCTCGCACTTCAGATGAGGGTCCGGAGCCTAATTAACGAAACGCTTTCAAAACACAACGGGGGCCCGCGCTGGTGTGGCTCAGTGGATAGAGCGTCGGCCTGCGGACTGAAGGGTCCCGGGTTCGATTCCCAGTCAGGGCACAGGCCCGGGTTGCGGGCTTAATCCCTAGTGGGAGGCGTGCAGGAGGCAGCTGATCAGTGATTCTCGCTCATCATGGATGTTTCTATCGCTCTCTCCTTCTCCCCTCCTCTCTGAAATAAATAAAAATATATTTAAAAACAACAGCAACAAAAAAACCCACAATGGGCCACAAAACACCCAGAGCTGCGGCGCCCCCAGGTGTGCGGAGGATTGCGGGAGGGTCTGAGCTCACCGCCACCATCCTGCAGGCGGCCCCACTTCTCCCCTAAAATCGCTGATGAGCTGATCACGGGCTCTGATTAAAGCAGCAGCGACGGGGCAGGGCCCGCCCTCCGTGCGCCGCCTTCCCGGAGGTGCCCGGACTCTGCACCTGGACCCCCATGGCCAGGCCTCCGGGGTCCCCGGAGTCCCCGGTGCCAGACGGGACCCTGGCCCCCTGCTAAGGCGGGTCCTCCTGCTGACGTTACCACGGAAACTCCCTGCTCTGGGCCTGGCCTCCCGCCTCCTCTCGCTGACGTGCTTTCCAGGATCAGTCTGGGCGCCGCCTGCCTGCCGCTGGCTCAGCAGTTCGGGGTCACCGTCCAAGGCCCCTCCCCGCCCACTCGGATTTCACATTTCCCGCTGCCCTGGGTTCTGCTGGCTCCCCGTGAACCCCCTCCCCAGACGTGTACCTCCCTCACTGGTCGTCCTCTCATCTCAGCCTTCACTCCCCCACCCGGGACTCCCGCAGGCCACGGGGCCCAGGCCCTGACTCCCGGGCGCTCTGTCTCCCCCTGGAGACTCCGGCGCTCACACTCCCGCCCCCAGGAAGCCTGGGGAGCCTCCCGGGCAGCCAGCTGGCCGCCTCCGAGGTCCTGCTCACACCTTATTTCTAAATACATTTTTATTGATTTCAGAGAAGAAGGGGGAGAGAGAGAGAAGCATCTGTGATGAGAGAGAATCACGGGCGGCTGCCTCCTGCACGCCCCCTCCTGGGGATGGAGCCTGCACCCTGCATGTGTTCTGACCGGGGATCGAACTGTGACCTCCTGGTTCTAGGTCAGTGCTCAGTCAACCAGGAGCCACGCCGGCCGCGCCATGGGTGGTTTTAAGGCCCACATGCCTCCCCTGAAGATTCAAGGCAAAGGTGAACGTGAAGTTAAAAATTAAGTTTTTCACTTTGACATCGTGAGGTCAAAGGATTGGGTGCAGGCTTTGCAGGGCGTGGAGTTGGGAGGAAGCCTCACGGGAGGGAGGAGGCCTTCTGTCCGGAGCCAGGCCCGTCTTCCGCTCCTGCCGCCCATGGAGTGAGCCGAGCAACCGGCGGGAGGGCCTCCCCGTCACGGTCCCAGAAGGTGCTTCCAATCCATCTGGGGACGGTTTGCTGGGAAATCTATTTTCACAGGTTTTCACAAGGGAAAGAGGGAAGAACATGCATCAGGGACGCGTGTGCAGTGGGCGGCTGTGCGGCTAGACTCGGAGAGAGTGTGTGGTGGGGGTGTGGTGCTTGTGGCTGAGCGGTGTGCTGGGGAGGGTATGGATCAGTGTGTCCGTGGGGGGTGTGGGGGGTGTGTGTGTGACTGGGATGTGTGTGGTGGGTACAGCTAGTTGCATGGATGTGCTGTGTGTGGTACTGAGATGTATTTGTATGTGTGGAGTGTAAGTGTGTGGAGTTTGTGTGTGTATGTGTGTGTGTGGAGTGTATGTGTGTGTGTGTGTATGTGTGTGTGTATGTGTGTGTGTATGTGTGTGTGGAGTGTGTGTGTGTATGTGTGTGGTGTGTGTGTGGAGTGTGTGTGTGTATGTGTGTGTGTATGTGTGTGTGGAGTGTGTGTGTGTATGTGTGTGGTGTGTGTGTGGAGTGTGTGTGTGTATGTGTGTGGTGTGTGTGTGGAGTGTGTGTGTGTGTGTGGAGTATATGTGTGTGTGTGTATGTGTGTGTGGAGTGTGTGTGTGTATGTGTGTGGTGTGTGTGTGGAGTGTATGTGTGTATGTGTGTGTATGTGTGTGTGTATGCGTGTGTGTGTGTGTGTGGAGTGTGTGTGTGTGTGTGGAGTGTGTGTGTGTGTGTGGAGTGTATGTGTGTGTGTGTATGAGGGGGGGAGTGTATTTGAGTGGGGGGGGAGTGTGTGTGTGTGTATGTGTGAGGGGGGAGTGTATGTGTGTGGGGGGGGAGTAGGGGGGGGAGTGTGTGTGTGTATGTGTGTGCGTGTGTCAACGAATGCAGACCTGGGCCAGCGGCCACTCTGTCCGGGGTCGGGGTGCAGAGCGGGTGCTCGCCTGGTGCGGTGACGCCCACAAGGAGAGCTTGCAGCTCTGCCAACACCTAAGGGAAGAAAGGCATTTCTCTTCCGACGTTCCTCCTTCCTCCGGTGCCTCCACGCTCCTGGCCTCAGCCGCAGCCTCTGTCTAGACGCCCTGGGGCTCCCTGTGGGCAGTGGGGGCCCCCAGTGGGCAGTGGGGGCTCCCTGTGGGCAGTGGGGGCCCCCTGTGGGCAGTGGGGGCTCCCTGTGGGCAGTGGGGGCCCCCTGTGGGCAGTGGGGGCTCCCTGTGGGCAGTGGGGGCCTTGCTCCTGGCTGTCTGACAAGGTCTTCACGTCTCTCACTTTTGAGGGTTACTCTCACCAGATATAAAACCAAGGATTAGCAGGGCTTTCAGTTTGCCGTCGACAGTGTTCAGGTTTCCTGTAATCAACAACAACGATGACAAAACCTCCGAAATACAACGTCAGAGGCAGCACTGGTGACAGCCTGTTTCCTTTGAGGCGTCGTTTAGATCAGAGGGGAGCCAGAGGGGTGGGGTCGGCTCCTCCCGGGTCCTGCTGACGTCAGTGCGTCTTGAACTTGCAGAGGACGGAGAGCAGACCCTTCGGCGAGAGGAGCAGCAGCCGGACCGCCATGAAGCAGATGGACGATGGGTCCCCGTCCAGGAGAGGTAGACGTGCTCCCTGACCCCTCCCGCGGGCCTTCTCCTTCTTAGGCACGCACCCCAGGGTCCAGGCGAGAGGAAGCTTCAGTAAGAGCATGTCACGGGTCTTAGCTCCACGGCGCGGCTCAGTGGTTGAGCGTCGACCCATGAACCAGGAGGTCACGGTTCGATGTCCGGTCAGGGCGCTCCATCCCCCACTGGGGCGTGCAGGAGGCAGCTGATCCATGATTCTCTCTCATCATGGATGTTTCTATCTCTACCTTTCCCTCCTCTCTGAAATCAATAAAAGTATATTTTTTTTAAAAAGTAAAATATACCTGAGCCAAAGTCCTTGGAGGACTTAATTCTCTGGGACATTCTAGATGGGATTATGTCTTAGGGGCTGTGGGGTCATGACATCAGTCACACACCTTCCTATGGGGCTACCAGGCTCAATACAATTTCAAATTAACACCTGGAGGCCCCGATTTCCGAGGGGCCCTGCCTACAGTGAGAAGCGTGTGTGTGTGTGTGTGTGTATGTATGTATGTGTGTACGCGTGTGTATGCGTGTGTGTGCGTGTATGTGTGTGTATGTGTGTGTGCGCGTGTGTGTGTGTGCGTGCGTGGGGGGGGCCTCAGCTGTGTTAACGTGGATGTGTCCTGCTCTCCTTCCCAGTCCCTGGCTTCTGTTCCCTCCGCTGGGGGCTGGCCCTCCTCCTGCATTTCTGCAACGTCTCCATGATGTCCCAGCGCGCCTGTCTCAGCCTCACCATGGTCGCCATGGTGAACGGCTCGGGCCCCCAGGGCTCGCCCAACACCTCCACCCCGGAGCCCCTGGACGACGTCAAGGTACGTAGGAATGTCGTCCACACTCACGCGTTGACAGCCCGGCCTCGCTCACCATCTGTGTAGAGTGGACGCTACTGAGATCCGTGCGACATCATCGCCGGTTCTCACCTATGGAACCGTGTCCGGGGCGGGGGCTGCCCATCCCTGGGCCTGGCACCGGATTTGCGGAGTGAGACGGCGCCTCCTCCTCCCTTTCAGAACCCCGTGTACAACTGGAGCCCCCAAACCCAGGGCATCATCTTAAGCTCCGTCACCTACGGGATGCTCATCACCCAAGTGCCCGTGGGGTATCTGTCCGGAATCTACCCCGTGAAGAACATGGTCGGCTCTGCCTTGCTCCTCAGCTCCCTGCTCAGCCTGCTCACGCCGCTGGCGGCCGGGGTCGGGGAGTCCGCGGTCATCGCCTGCCGCGTGGCCCAGGGGCTGAGCCAGGTACGTGAGGATGCGGAGCCTGAGCAGCCCCCAGCGCACGCGAGTGTCGGCGAGGACCCACCTCTGCTTCTCGTTGCAGGGGACGGTGCTGGTGGCTCAGCACACGGTCTGGACCAAGTGGGCGCCTCCGCTGGAACGAGGGCGACTGACCTCCCTGAGTCTATCAGGTAACAGCTCCCGCCTGGATGCTCGCACCCCATGGTTGTCTCCTGGCGTCCTTACTGAGAGAGAGAGAGAGAGAGAGAGAGAGAGAGAGAGAGAGAGAGAGACATCAATGATGAGAGAGAATCATGGATTGGCTGCCTCCTGTGTGCCCCCTACTGATGACTGAGCCCAGATCCCGGGCCTGCGCTCTCACCGGGAATCGAACCCTGACCTCCTGGGTCAACGCTCAACCCCGGAGCCATGCCCTGGGCTCTCCTTCGCTTCTGGTCAGGGTTGTGCTGTGCAGAGGGACTCCACGGAGAGTGGTCGCCGCTCCCCGGAGCCTCTTGTCTCGACGTCCCGACGCCGGCGCTCATGAGGCCTGTTCTCTGTGCCCCGGTTAGGGCGGATGCTGGGACCCTCCGTGGCCCTGTGTGTGACGGGGCTCATCTGCCAGTCCCTGGGCTGGCCCATGGTCTTCTACATCTTCGGTGAGTCTCCTGTGAAACCCTGTCCTTATTCAGCCTTTAAGACAAAGTTAAGGAGAAGAACGGGAGAAGATGTGGTTTTGGGTGGTGGGCACACGGTGCAAGACACAGATCTGTAACATGGAAACCCACACGTGAAACTTGTATGTTCATGTTGACCCAAGTCACCCCAATCCGTTTCATAAATCAATTAATTGACATAAAAATAAGAACTGAATAAATATAACTTACATGAAATTAATGAGGTTAAAAACGATGCATTTCATGAAGGAAAGAGAGATGTCAACATTCACTGATTTCTTTTTTTTAAATTTATTTTTATTGATTTCAGAGAGGAAGGGAGAGATAGAAACATCAAGGATGAGAGAGAATCCTTGATCGGCTGCCTCCTGCACGCCTCCCAATGGGGATCGAGCCCGCAACCCCAGCATGTGCCCCAACCGAGAATCGAACTGTGACCTCCTGGTTCATAGGTCAATGCTCAACCACTGAGCCACACCAGCCGGGCTCTCTCCTCTCCTCTCTCTCTCTCTCTCTCTCTCTCTCTCTCATCTCTCCCCCCACACACACCCTCCACTCTCTCTAAAAATTGATGAGAAAAATACCCTCGGGTGAGGATTAAAAAATAAAGTGTGAGCCTGTTGCCAAGTCTCAGAGGAGAAAGCGGAGGCCTGGGCTTTCCTGCCGCGCTGAGCAGGGCCGCTGGCAGAGACGCGCCGCAGAGAGCAGCATCCGGCTCTCACGGCGCTGCCTCCACAGGGGCCGGCGGCTGCGCCCTGAGCCTCTGCTGGTTCCTTCTGTTTTACGACGACCCCGAGGGCCACCCGTGCATCAGCCCCGCGGAGAAGGAGTTCCTCGCGTCCTCCCTCATGGAGCAGGTAAACGCCGCCGCCTCGCCTCCCAGATCCCGAGCCAGGGGAGCGCGCCCCTGCTGGCCCCCACGTGCTAACCACGGATGGTGGGCTTCCTCCCAGGCTGGCTCCGCGGGAAAATCCGTGCCCATCCGGGCCGTGCTCAAGTCTCGGCCAGTCTGGGCCATTTCCCTCGGCTGTTTTGCTTTTTCCTGGACAAATCAAGTCATGTTTTTGTACTTGCCGACTTTCATCAGCTCCAAGCTCCACGTTAACGTGAGAGAGGTCAGTATCGCCTCCGTTCTCGTTTCTTTGTGTAGATATATACTGACTTCAGAGAGGAAGGGGGGGGGGGGAGAGAGAAACATCAATGGTGAGAGAGAATCATGGATCGGCTGCCTGCTGCCCTGACCAGAATCAAACCCCGACCTCCTGGTTCATAGGTCGAGGCTCAACCACTGAGCCACACCAGCCGGGCTGACTGTTTCCGATTGTTCTCATCTCTATCACGTTACAGGGCCAGCATGTCCCACTCTCGGCATAGTCTTCCTCTTACTACCTGCCCAGTCATGTCAGGTCCTGTGAGACTAAAAATAAAAATAAAACAGACAGATGGTGACGAAGGCTCCGACCTCCAAACGATTGTCCTCTCTTTGGGGCGTGTGGCCCCAGCACTCACGGGGGCCTTGGGTGCTGATGGCTTCACAGATGATGGCGCCGATTTCAGATACTGAATTTCTTTTCTTTTTTTTTAAATAATTCTTTTTTGTTGAAAATATTGCATATGTCCCCCTTTCCCCCATTGACCCGCTCTAGCCCGCCCCCCGCCCCAGGTCCGTTGTCCGTGTCCATGGACCAAGCATAGATGCACACTAGGTCCTTGGTTGATCATCTCCCACCCACCCTCCCCCGCCTTCCCTCCAAGGTTCTGCACTCTGTTCCATGTTCCGTGTCTCTGGCTCCACTCTGTTCACCAGTTTATTTTGTTGCTTAGATTCCACATAAGAGTGAGCCCTTACGGAATTTGTCTTTCTCTGACGGGCTTGTTTCACTCAGCACAATGTGCTCCAGTAAAAGAGGCTGTTCTTTTCACAGCCACATCGTATTCCCTGGTGCAAATGCGCCAGCTTTTATCCGCTCACCTGCCGATGGGCCCCTGGGCTGCTTCCGGATCTGAGCTATGCAGACACTGACTGTCGGTGGGTGGCGAGTCCCCTGTGCGCAGGCTCTCACGATAGCATGTCCTCCCCAGAACGGGCTGCTGTCCGCCCTCCCCCATCTGTGCTGCTGGCTCTTGGGCATCCTCGCAGGGCACGTGTCCGACGGCTTCCTGTCCAGGAAGATGCTCAGCTTGCTCGCCGTCCGGAAGCTCTTCACCACGCTGGGTAAGTGACGGCCCCAGCCCGGTCCAGCTCCCGCGGGGCCCCCCCACGTCCAGGACGCACCTGATCGTGCCCCCCAACCGCCCAGGACTCCTCCTGCCCGCCGTCTTCGTGGTGGGCCTGCTCTACCTGGGTCCCGGCTTCCACAGCACCGTCGCGTGCCTCACGCTGGCCAGCGCCACACTGGGCTTCTGCGTCGCCGGGATGGTGATCAACCCCCTGGACATCGCCCCCAGGTAGCGGTCACTTTCTCCTTCTTGGCTGCGTCCCGGCTCCCGAGGGTGTTTAAGATTGCGGTGGTTCTGGAGTTCGCGGCCAGCTTGCCAAAAGACCGGCTCTGTGTGAGGCTTGGCTGCTCCGTGGCTGCTGTTGTGCGCACATCTGTGCATCCTGAACCCTCCCAGCAAGTGAGGAGTATTTACCTGCTCACTAAGGAGGCCGAGGTTCAGGCACTTCCTTGCTGGCCTAAGAGCTCACCGCCGGTTTGGGATCGGACCCAGGGTTTTTTATATATATGTATATTTTTTATTGATTTCAGAGAGGAAGGAAGAGGGAGAGAGAGAAACATCAGTGATGAGGGAGAATCACTGATTGGCTGCCCCCTGCACGCCCCCCACTGGGGATCCAGCCCACAACCTGGGCCTGGGCCCTGACCGGGAATCGAACCGTGACCTCCTGGCTCATAGGTCGATGCTCAGCCCCTGAGCCAGGCCAGCGCTCCTGGAGAACACAGACCTGGGCTCCCCAGAGCTGTGTGGAGCAGAGGCCGGTGGGGAGGCAAGCTTGGGTGGCGTGGCGCCCTCTGCCGCAGCCTGGAGAATCTCGCCATCAGCTCCGTGGGGTGAGCGCAGTCCTGAGGACGCGTGTCCACTGCATTGACTCAGTTCCAAGACCCTCCCCAGAACTGCCTGCAGCGTCCGGTTCTGTGGAATTGTCTGAGGACATAAAAGGGGTCTTTTACACAGAAGCACAAGCCAACGGAGCCACATGCTTTGAAAAACAAGCCGCGTTGAGCATCTGTACACAAATAGGCAAAGGAAATGATGAGCAGCTGCCACTCTGGGTCTTTTCATCCACTGGAGATGCAATGTTCTAAAGCTCTGTGCATCCTAGGGACGCAGGATTTGAGAACGCGGTTGAATTCCGTGTAGGATTGCGCAGGGAGAGGATGACTGGCATCTCCGCTGGGAAAGGCCTGAGGAGGCCAGTAAAGACCACACGTGGTCACCACAGCCACGGGGTCAGGGAGGCCACGGAGAGCAGAGCACGCACCTGGGCGAGGCGTGCTGGCAGCGCCCACCGCGCTCTCGGTTACCCTTTGCCGGTTCTGGGACGTGGCAAAGGCTGGTGTCCGGGCTGGGCCCTGGCCGAAGGCTCTGCCCTGGAGAGAAACTCGCCCAGCACCCGGTGGTTGCTCAGGGCTGCAGCGACAAAGTTAAACATTAAGGGCACTTAAACACAAGGTCAGCTTTTCTTCCTAAGATGTTTGTTGGATTCTGGAGTTCGCGGGGGCAAGGGGCAAAACCCCGAGCCAAACCCTGTGAGGGGCACAGCAAAGAGGAAAACCTGCCGCGGGACCAGGGAGCAGAAGCCTGTCGCCCTCACGTCGCAGCGGTCAGCCCGCGTCTGACGCTCCAGCCAGGACCGGCGACCCCGCTGCCTGGGGGCGGCCCCGGGGCCAGTCGCTCTGGGGCTGTGGGGCTGACCAGGTGGACAGTCCTTCCATGCTGATGAACCCTAAACCACTCGCATGACCAACACCCATCACCTCTGAGTCCCCCCGCTGTGTGTGCCGACCTCCTAACTCACGTGGCTTCCAGGCCAACACGGTCTCATTGTCTCAGCATCGTAACATCATTTACTGCTGAGGCCCACGTCCCCCCTGCAGTGTAACCGGAAAGTTACTCATAACCACCGCCTCTGTCTGATCTTTTTAAAAATATGCTTTTTTTTAAGGTGAAGGGGGAGAGAGAGAGGAGAGAGAGAGAGACATCAATGATGAGAGAGAACCATTGAATGGCTGCCTCCTGCACGCACCACACTGGGGATCAAGCCCACAGCCCGGGCCGGGAATCGAACCTGTAACCTCCTGGTTCATAAGTCTGGTTCACAGGTCGACACTCAGCCACTGAGCCCTGGTGGCCGGGCCTCTGTCTGACGCCTCTGCGGCGTTTGAGGAGGAGGCTGGGAAATCGGGAAACCAACAGCTGTCGTTCTTCAGCCACATCTTGAACCAAATGAGGTTCAAGCTTTAAAAATACAGCCGTGCGTCGTCATCCTCTTTTGTGCAGATATTACGGGTTTCTGAAAGGAGTCACGGTTCTCATTGGAATGACAGGGGGGCTCATTTCGTCCACTCTGGCTGGGATAATCCTCAATCAGGTAAGAAACGGGTCGTGCCGCCCGGGAGATGGGTACAGCCTGGCCGGTGGCTCCGCGTTAACCACACTCACAAGCCGCTCACAGAAACAGGTCCTGTGGGGAGTCAGGATGTCTCAGAGCCAGACCCGCAGGACCAGACGCTCAGAGACACCGGACACGCACCTGAGGTTGAAAGACATAAAAGAATCGGAACTACAGACATGAAACATGAGATATGACCCAAAAATATACAAAGATCAGCTCTGGCCATTACAAACGTCACACTGAAGTTAGGACGAGTGCGGTGTCCGCCTCCCAGAGCCGAGGGGCAGACCCGGGAGTCTGTCTGGGTGGAGTGCTGGCCTCCCGCTCCTCCCTCCGCCGTGTCCAGCGTGGAGCCCGCCCTCGTGTTAATGTTTTAAATGCCGCAGACACGGCGACGCGCCCGACCACGCGTCTCTATTTGCACTTTCATCCCGCAGGACCCGGAGGCCGCCTGGTCTGCCATCTTCTTCCTGGTGGCGGCCGTCAACGTGAGCAGCCTCCTCTTCTACCTGGCCTTCGCCGCGGCCGACGTGCAGGCCTGGGCCCAGGAGAAGCAGCTCACCCGGCTCTGAGGGCACAGGGTGGGTGGTGGGCGGGGTGTGAGCGGGCAGCTACCCGGTCCTGCGGGCACTGGGTGCGGGGCTCTGGGCTGTGACCACGTGGCTCTGGCTGTTCCGGGCGTTTCTTTGGTGGCAGCTGCGCCCACCGTCTGCTGGGCGTTTGGACACGATCTCGCGGGGGCTCTCAGCCCCCCTCCCGTGGTCCTGGCTTCCTCTCTCTCCCGGGTGAGCAGTTGTCCTCCGGCCCCCGATGCTCTCACTGGGACAACGGGAGGTGATTGGTTCCTGTGTCCACAACATGCCCGGAGCCACACACGTGGGGTTTCCTCCGAGCGGTTCTCCAGGTTCTGCAGACGCCAGCGGGGTGTCCTCTGATGTCACTCAGACGCTGACTACCCAGAGGTCGTCCAGACCCCACGGTTCAGGGCTGGGTCCCCCCGACGGCCCTGACATCAGACACAGACTGGAGTGGCGGTGCCCGAGGTCCCCACGCTTCTGTTGCTACCACGACCCACTCCTCGGTTTGACAATTTGCTAGAGTGACTCACAGAACATAGGAGACAGACGACTCACCAGCATCGTTTATTATAAAGGCTGTAACTCGGAAATGGCCCAATGGGAAGGTACACAGGGTGGGGGTGGGGAGACACGCAGGGGCTCCGTGCCCTCCCCGGGGGCACCCCCTCCCCACACCTCTGTGGAGTCACCCACCCGGAAGTTCTCAGAGCCCGTCACGTGGGGTTCTTATAGAAATCTCACTGCGCAGGCGTGAGGGTTCAGGCATGGGCCACCGATGAACACCCCCGGCTCCAGCCCTCTCCCCTCCTAGAGGCTGGCCCCCGGCAGCGGCCCCCACCCCAAGGCTCCCGGGGCCCCGGCCGCAGTCCCCTCACCTTGAACCACAAAGACACTCATCGCCCCAGAAAAGTCTAAGGGTCTTAGCAGCTCGTGTGACACCAACGAGGGACTCAGACAAAACAGGGTAACAAACGAGGCTCCCATTTTCCCGCCACTCAGGACGCCATGAGGGCGGTAGGGTTCCTGTGCCGGGAACGGGGGGGGGCGGGGGGGGGTGGCAAAGACCAGCTACGCGTGATCATGTCCCAGCAACAGTGGGAAGAGTGAGCTACACATACAGATCCAAACGCAGCCCCGGCCGCCTTGGCTCAGTGGGTAGAGCGTCAGCCTGTGGACTGAAGGGTCCTGGGTTCGATTCCCAGTCAGGGCATAAGCCTGGGCTGCGGGCCGGATCCCCAGTGGGGCGTGCAGGAGGCAGCCAATCAGTGATTCTCTCTCATCATTGATGTTTCTATCTCCCTCTCCCTTCCTCTCTGAAACCAACAAAAATATATTTTCTTGAAAAGAAATGCAGACACACCCACGCTTGCAGGAGCTCACACTTCAATCACGGCTTGCCTCCTCCTCCCCGAACCCCAATAAACCTCCAGGCGGAGCCTTCAGGGTCTGAGAAGAGACCGGAAGCAAAGTCGGTTCAACGGAAGCACTGCAGGGCCACGCCCGGCCACGGCTCACAGGCGGGTGAGGGTCTGCGCGCGGGCCCAGTCCTGCACCTCCGCTCGGCTGAAGACGAGGAAGAAGGCCAGGCCCGAGACGTCCACGGCCGCGGACAGCAGGAAGACGTTTCTCCATCCCCGCTCGGCGTCCTGGAGACGAGCCACGGGTCACCACGGCCCCAAGCGCGTCCCTCCCGCTCAGCAGGCGGTGGCTGCAGCCTCCCCTGCCACCCCCCAGCTCAGCCCCGGACTGTGGGGGAGCCTGGCCGAGCCTGGGACACGCAGGGACGCCAGCCTTTCCCTCTGCAGAGACGTGTCCCCCCGACACACACCCCGATGCACACCCCCAAGACCCTCGAGAGCATTGTCTCTCTCCCCTGCTTGCTTCCAGCCCTCGGCTTAAATATCATTTTTTCCGTGAGTCCTTCCTCGACCGCCCTATTTAAAATGGAAATCCAGTCCTCGTGTTCGTTTCCTATCGGTTCCTTTTCCAGAATAAAGGCTTCCCAGGGGCAGGCACTTCCACCTCGCCCCGTAGTGCCTTGCGTGGCGCCTGCCCAGGGTCCATGCATGTTTGCGGAATGAATGAATGAATGAATGAATGAACGAACGAATGACAGGGAGACCCTGTCGGCGTGAGGATGTCCATGTTAAACAACCATTTCCTGACGAGTGTCAGTGACTGAAAGGGAACTGAAGCTTCAAGGGACAAAGGACGTGATGGCAGACAGGACACACCTTCCTCCTTAGTCTCCATTTTCCTGACTTCCTTGTGGGAAATCACAGCGAACTGAAAAAATGATACTCACATGGCCGGGCAGGCGTGGCTCAGTGGCTGAGCGTCGACCTGTGAACCAGGTCGCGGTTCGATTCCCGGTCAGGGCTCGATCCCCAGTGGGGGGCGTGCAGGAGGCAGCCAATCCATGATCCTCTCTCATCACTGATGCTTCTATCTCTCTCCCCCTCTCCCTTCCTCTCTGAAGTCAATAAAATATATATTAAAAAAGAAAAAGAATGACACGCATGCGGATGCCATGCACATCGCCTTTGCCCACGGATTCCGAGGACGCGCTCAGGCGTCCGCGGAAGCTGCCCGTCCTGGGAGCTTGGACGCGTCTCCCGGGATGGAGGCTGCTGGACACCGCTGCTCCTCCCGCTGTCCTTCGCTCGGCCTCTCGCTCGCTCTGTCTGTGTGTGCTGGGTTCCTACGTGGGGTGACCGGCTCTTTCCCGGGCGCGGGGGACTTTCAAGGTGTGAGGATTGAATGTCCTGCGTTCCCGGAAGCCCTGCCCTCCCGAGCGGCCCGCGGCGGCCGGCCACTCTCTGCTGCTCGGGAATGTCCGCAGCGTGGCCGCCAGATCTGATGACGATCGTGGAAGCTCATCTCCTCAGACCTCGTGAGGCATCACGGCAGGGAGTCGAGCATTCTCCTCCCTCCACCCGAACGCAAGGGCTGCGGGGGCGCCGAGCTGCCAGCCGAGCCACGCAAACGCCCTGAGTCTGACTCAGGGGGTCCTGGAGGTTCCGCTCGGGAATATTTTCACCAGGACCTTTGACCTCACCTGACTGAGGAAAAATCCAGAAACCGTGGGAGCGATGACTCCTGAGAGCTGAACAAAGACCAAGGATAAGCCCTTGATAAAGCCAGTGTACCTGAGAGAGAACGAGAGAGAGAGAGAGAGAGAGAGAGAGAGAGAGAATCAGCAAAGGGTCATCTCAGCTGCTCTGCTGCCGTCTGCGCTCAGCTCTGGGGTGGCCTGGGCTTGTGTTGACCCTTCGTCAAACCTGATTGAAACAGCCCGGCCAGCGTGGCTCAGGGGTTGAGCGTCGACCTATGAACCAGGAGGTCAGGGTTCAATTCCCAGTCAGGGCACACGCCCAGATTTCAGGCTCCATACCCAGTGGGGCTGTGTAGGCAGCAGCCGATCCATGATTCTCTCTCATCATGGATGTCTCCACCTCTCTCTCCCTTCCTCTTTGTAGTCCATAAAAACATGTTTTTAAAAAACAGAACCCTGAGCGAACGTACTGACCGCGATGGCTGCCACCCGGTGCAGGGCCTGCAACCCCCACGGGGTAGCTGTGCTCACGGGTCAGTGTTGTTCACACAGAACAGACAGATGGTGTGTGACCTCGTTTATATCGCCCCTTGGCTTCTGCCATGAAGGCCACCCGGGCAGCCTTGCTTTGGGGGACACAAGACCCCTCACTGGACGACACGTGTCTCCCGCGTGTCCTGCTGGCCCACGTCTGAAGGAGAGTGTCCCGAGGACTATGAGTCTCCGTGGTCTCTGATACCCAGCTGTCCCGGAGGCGATGCCCCTTGTGCGCCTGCCCTTTGGCCTTATCCTGCCCCACGTGAGCAAGCCCCGTGACCCAAGGCCACATGACCACAGCATCCCCCTCGGGGAACGATGGCTCCTTCCGGACAGCATCTGGACGCAGGGCTGGGGCCGACATTTCCCAGGCCCCGTCCCACATGTCACTCACACGCTGACCCACGGTCACGGAGGACCAGGCCCCCGGACCGAGACTGAGCTGCCGTGGGGGAGGAGGAGGCCCCGGGTCCTTACCTGGGAGCAATGTCTATGAAGTTGACAAGGGCCCCAGATTGGCAGAGGCTGCTGGTGGCCAAACTCAGGACCAAGAAGGCCATGGTGACGCCCAGGCTGAAGCTGACCCAGGGCAGGAGCACGGAGAACAGGCTGGGGAACAGCACCCCTGGCAGGAGGCAGACGGAGAGCTGGGAAGCTGCCCGAGCGCCCCCACCCCCCACCCGGCCACCTGCGTCCTCACCTACGGAGGTGAAGAGCCGCCTGACGACCAGGAGCGAGAGGATGTGTCTGGAGAGGAGGAAGTCCGCCAGCAGGCCCCCCAGGATGATGCTGATAAAGGCCACGCCGAGCAGCAGGGCGGACAGGAAGCCACTCTGCGGCCAGAGGGGAGTCAGTGCAGGTGCACGCCCACCCCCGCAGGGCCGGCTCGTCCCCTGGGTGCCGTCCACACCCGGCTGCTCTTTCGATGCCCATCACCGTCATCACACACCCCGCGCCACTGCAATGAGCCCACGTCACTTCTGAGGGGAAATGTGCGTGTAGTTTGAACACAGGATGCGTGCTCTCTCCGTATAGAAAGTCGCCGGGAAACAGGGGCTTAAAGAACCAGCCCGGGCTGGGGGGTCACCGGTTGGAGCATCATCCTGGGCACCAAAAGGTTGTAGGTTTGCCTCCCGATCAGAGCACATGCCGCCCCCGTAGGGGACGTGCAGGGGGCAGCTGATCCATGATTCCCTCTCATCATTGATGCCTCTCTCTCTCTCTCTCTCTCTCTGAAATCAATAAAAATATATTATTTTCTTAAAAGGAAAAGGAGACCAATGGGACAGATTTAACAGGCACGTGGGCCAAGCTGTTTATTTTACCGACGAGTAAACCAAAGGCCACCACGGTGACGTGTCGTCGAGAGAAAACACCCTGAGATCCATGGGGACCCGGGTCTGGGCCTCAAGTCTCTCTCCAGGCTTTCTCCCGCCGCCTCCCCCTCACCCGGCCTCGCCCCACACTCATTCTGATCCCGGGCCTGTGGTTCTGGTTCCATCACCTGCTTCTGCCCTCACTCCCCCCTCCCCGCCTCTCTCTCCAGCCCCCTCCCCTCCCCCTCCCCTCCTCTCCCTCTCCTCCCCTTCTTCCTTCTCTCCCTCCTCCTCCTTCTCCTCCCTCTCCCTCCTCCCTCCCCCCTTCTCCTCCTCAGGGAAGGCCCACAGCCACCCTCCCTTGGATTTCCTGATCCCAGCACCCACTGCCCATGTGAACGTGTGTCCAGACTTGACCTCTGCTAAGGTCGCTGTTTGCTGGCCACTTAGCATGTGGTCACCAGAGGAGCCCAGCTCCATGAACACACGGCTTTTTGAGCACAAACGGTGGGACCGTAGCAAGAATTCAGTGACCCTGTGCGCTGTCACCTGTGACATCTGATGAGCTCGTCACCTTTTACGACACCCGCCTGGCTTACCACACCCGCCTGGCTTACGACACCCGCCTGCTGGGACCCGAGAGGCTCCATCAGCCAGTCAGAGCACCGGTGCATTGTGGGAAGACGGCGCACTGGCGCCTCGGGGCACCTGTCTCCCGAACCCATCGGGCTTGAACAAAAGGGTTTAGGTTTTTGGTGTAAATCCTATTAATAACGCCCTGTTTTAGGGCCTGTTGCCTGCGAGTCTGTCACAGCCTCCAGAAAGGCGCACTTTGTTTTGCTTCATCCTTTCTGCCGTCAGCAGAGTGCCCTGTTTGCAGATGTCGATTGGGTTGAACACAGAATTTTCTCATAAATCCCTTTAAAAAGGTGACATCCTGCCAGGCCGGCGTGGCTCAGCGGTTCGATCCCCGCTCAGGACACAGGCCCGGGCTGCCCCTCCATCCCCAGGGGGGGGCGTGCAGGAGGCAGCCGGTCCATGACTCTCTCTCATTGTTGATGTTTCTATCTCTCTCTCCCTTCCTCTCTGAAATCAATAAAAATATGTATTTTTTGAAAACATGGCATCCTTTGAATGTCACGCTGACCTAGAACCATACCGTTCTGCCCCCCCAAAGCGGGAGGCCCCCTTGAGATGAATCAGAATTCAAGAGGTTGCATCTCCTACCGGAAGGTCCCGAGCCCCGAGCCTGGTGACCCCGGGGGAGGCCGAGGTCACGTGACGAGGTCTTGCAACAGCAGAGGCGCATGCGCACTCGCACTCACCGCGCGGAGGTCCACGTGGAGGACGGAGTGGAGGTAGGTGGGCAGGTACGCCATCAAGACGTAGAAGAACCAGTGCTCGCTGAACTGGGACAGCAAGGCGCTCCAGAGCGGCAGGGACTTGGCCATGGCCTTGACGGGGAGAGACCCGTCGGGTTCGCAGTCCTGGAAGAAAGTCGGTGCCGTGGGCCCCCCGTGGAGACACGGTCCCCCCCCGCCCCGCGACCAGCCGCCGCCCAGGCCCCCCCGGGCAGGCACCTCCTGAGCCAGCGCGCGCGCGATGAGGTCCCGCTCCCCGGCGCTGATGAACGGGTGCGCCGCGGGGTCGTCGTAGGCGAGGGCGAACCAGAGGCAGGAACAGGCGCAGCCAATCGCACCTGCAAGGCGACGGTTAGGCCGGACCCGCTCTTTCCGCGGGACTCTGCCCGGAGGGGTGGGCCGAGGCTGGCCAGCGCTCCTCCCAGGTCTGCGCCCCGTGGGGCCCCATCTTCGGTGGCGGCCGCGGCCCGTGCCGTCTTCCTTGCTGCTGCCGATGGCGTGGGGCAGTTCGGAGCCCAGTGTCTGTCCCGTGAGCTTGAGAAGGCCCTCCCGGTTGGACTGCCGGTCAGCATGCCCCCTGCTAGTCAGGCTTCTGCGAAGGTTCTTTCCTGAGGGCCCGGCCAGTGGGGCTCAGTGGGTTGGCCCTTGTGCACTGAGAGGTCGCTGGTTCGATTCCAGTCAAGGGCACATGCCGGGTTGTAGGCTTGATCCCAGGAGGGGACACGCAGGAGGCAGCTGATGTTTCTCTCTCATCGTTTTATTTTCTACTTTTTTATTTGTGTGTGTTTCTCATCATTTTTTAAAAAATGTTTTTATTGATTTTAGAGGGAGAAAGAGATAGAAACATCAGTGAGAGAGAAACATCGACGGGCTGCCTCCTACACTCCTCTTATGGGGGATCCAGCCCGCAGCCCTGGGCGTGTGCCTTGATTGGAATGGAACTAGCGACCTCTTGGTGCATGGCGGATGCTCAACCACTGAGCCACACCAGCTGGACTCTCATCATTGATGTTTCTCTCCCTCTCTGAAATCAATAAAAACATATTTTAAAAAATAAAAATGTAATTGCACCAAGACAGCGTTTTCAATATCTTACAAAAGAAATTCCTCTGGCACCCTTTGCTGTTCCCCTGGAAACAGGAGGGAATGTCACCGGGTGTTCCAGCTAAGCCTCACGTGTCCTCGTGCAAAGTCACCACATAATTAGCCCTGAACACGGTCCTCTCTGTTATAAACATCCACTTCTGTGAGGGTTTGGTTAAGCACAGGGGACTAGTATCACAGACACCGCGCCCAGCCCCCACCGTCAGAAAATAAACTTCTACAGAGGCAGAGCTGCCTCAAACAGATTGTCTAACTGCAGCGGGAAGGCCTGGGAGGGTTGGGGGGCAGGAGGGAGGGGGGTAAGAGATCAACCGAAGGACTTGGATGCATGCATATGAGCATAACCAGTGGACATAAGACACTGGTGGGTGGGGGGCGGTAGGGGAGGCCAGGGGATTGTCAAGGGCGGGGGGGAAAAAAGGACACATATGTAATACCCTTTGTAATACTTTAAGCAATAAAAAAAAAAAAAAGAAAAGAAAAACGTCTGAGATGGGAGAAACGCACGAACTCACCGAAGATGTAGAAGACATACGGCCACCCGAGGGTCTCGCAGAGGAAGCCACCGACGAGGAGGACGGTCAAGGAGCCCAGCATGAGCCCTAAACACAAGCGGCGGCGATGTCCGGGGTGAGAGGTCGGGCTCGGACTCTGCGTGCCTCCTACAGACTGACCTGGTCCCAACGCCAAGAGGCACAGGGTGGACGCCATGGGGGCAACTCCTGCCTCTTTGCTCAGGAGCCACGTGACCCTGGCGAAGTTACTCGCCTGTTTGTGCCTCATTGGGCTTTGCGTGCAAAATGGAAATAACGTGTTTTAAGATAAAGTAACAAGCGCAAAGCACTTGCAAGGGTTTTTCTGCCCAGTAAGTGCGCAGTTATAATCAAGAAAGATAGTATAGCCCTGGCCGGTGCGGTTGAGGGTCGACCTGTGAACCAGGAGGTCACGGTTCGATTCCCGGTCAGGGCACAGGCCCCGGTTGTGGACTCCATCCCCAGTAGAGGGCATGCAGGAGGCAGCTGATCAATGATTCTTTCATCATTGATGTTTCTAACTCTCTTTCCCTCTCCCTCTCTGAAATCAAGAAAAATATTTTTTTGAAAAAGAAAGAGAAAGAGTAGGGCAGTGCTTTCAAGCAAGGAGGCAGAGGAGATGGGAGAAGGTGTGGCTGGCTTCTGGCACCAGGCCGTTGCCTGGTGCTCTGGACAGTGCCTGTCCGGTGCCCCTGAGGCATCACCTACCTGAGATGGAAATGGTGATGAGCTGGTTCCTCTCCAAGGGGGGAGCCCATTTCACCCAAATTAAATACTGGCTGGTTTGTATCATCACCTGTGGGGGCAGGGGGACGTTCCACTCTTGGTCATCTGAAACATTTTATTTTTTTAATATATTTTTATTGATTTCAGAGAGGAAGGGAGAGGGAAAGAAACATCACTGATGAGAGAGAATCATTGACCAGCTGCCTCCTGCACACCCCCTACTGGGAATTGAGCCCACAGCCCAGGAGTGTGCCCTTGGCTGGAATTGAACCCGACACCCTTCGGTTTGCAGGCCGACGCTCTATCCACCCAGCCAAACCAGCCAGGGCTTCTGAGACATTCTAGAATCATATTCCACTCAGACTGAGATGGCCTCGCAGTACCTGGGCCACGCCTTGGACGGTCCGGAGGACGATGAGCAGGGCCACACCTGCCTCCGCCGCCAGCGGGATGAAGAGGCTCAGGGCGGAGACGGTCAACAGGGCGGCGCCGATCAGGTGCCGGGGTCGGACTAGCCCGGCCACATAGCCACTGGGGATCGAGGCCACGAAGGAGCCGTAGCTGAGGGAGCTGAGGAGGACCCCCTGGATCTCCGGGCTCCAGGCATACACGGGCGCCTGGGTGACAAGGAGAACCTTGCTGTTTATTCTTTGGCGAGAGAGCTAAATATTTCTTTAAATATATTTTTATTGATTTCAGAGAGGAAGGGAGAGAGAGAGAGATAAAAACATCCATGATGAGAGAGAATCATGGATGGGCTGCCTCCTGCACGCCCCACACTGGGGATCCAGCCCGCAACCAGGCATGTGCCCTGACCGGGAATGGAACCATGATTTCTGGTTCATAGGTCAATGCTCAACCACTGAGCCATGCCGGCCGAACTCAATAAATAACCCTTTAGATCAGTGTTCCTCAACCTTCCTAATGTCATGACCCTTTAATACAATTCCTCGTGTTGTGGTGACCCCCAACCATAAAATTATTTTCATTGCTACTTTATAACTAATTTTGCTACTGTTATGAATCATAATGTAAATACCTGATATGCAGGATGTATTTTCATTGTTACAAATTGAACATAATTAAAGCATAGTGATTAATCACAAAACAGTATGTAATTATATATGTGTTTTCCGATGGTCTTAGGCGACCCACAGGTTGAGAACCGCTGCTTTAGATCAAGCCATTGAAGCCACAGAAAGGGTCGCGTCTCCTTAAACATACCAGCACCTTAAGTCCCATCAGAGTTCCGTTCCTGTCGCCCAGGGCGACAGAGGAAGAGGCGTTGGGCGGGGCCGTGCCGTTCACCATCGCTGGGAGGGCAATGCTCAAGTTCATTTGTTGGGTGGAAATCGCAAAGTTACAGAGATGCAAGAGGAGGGCCAGCCCGTGTCGGACCGAGCACATGCCTGCGACGAGAGGGCACAGAAGGCCTTGTCACCGGGGTCCGTTTCTCTCTGCGCCCCCTCTCCTACGTCTGGAAGGGGGAGGTGATGGCAGTCGGTCTGTGAGCAGCAGCACAGGGAGAGCAGACGTGGCTGTGTCCGGCAGACACCTGTCCCCCGGGAGGGGCGGGGTCACACCCCCTCAGAACCCAGACCAAAGGGGAAGGGAGCTGAGGCAGGTCTGGGTCAAGCAGAGACCTTCGGCCATGCCTCCTGGACTTAGAGACGCTGAGGTTGATTCCAGATCTTCTATTTGGCATCTGCTCTGACTTCCTGCCTTGGCGACAAATCACGCCTGGAGACCTGCTTTATGACCTTCAAGTTTATTGCACGACATGAAATAATTCTCAGTAAACATTCTTTATAGCTTATAGAATTGGTGGCAATTGGTGGGAGCGAGGAGATGCCACAGACCCCAGAAAGGAGCCGACGTCACCGGGTCCCGGTTTTATCCACAACCAGCGCACGCCCTTACCTCTGCTGGAGGCTGGCACTGGGGCCGCGATTCCGTCACCGCTGCTGGACGGCTCCCCCGCGGTGGCCGTGGTTTCTGCTCTAGTGGACATGGCGTCCCCCCTCTCCCGGGGCCTGAGGTTCACCTGCGGGAATGAAAGGACACACGGGCAAATAGAAAGATGCATCCTATAGTGCACAGGACACTGCCCTGGTTCTCCTAAGAATTCAGAGGAAATGTTTGGTGGGAAAATGCCAGGTTGGGGTTCAGGAGACCTGGGGTGTGTGGGAAGGTCAAGGCCTGGGGCCCCAGTTTCTGTGTCTGGAATGAGGGCTCTGGCCTGGAGTGCCTGAAGGCTTGTAATTTTCTTCCCATTCAGGGTCTCCTGGTCTCTCAATTGATATCAGTAAGCACTGGATGTTAAAACTTAACAATCTTATTTTTTTAAATGTTTTTATTGATTTTAGGGATAGAGAGGGAGACAGAAACATCAATCACTGCCTTCTCAGGCCCCGTGGTGGGGATCAGCCCACAACCCAGGCATGTGTCCGGACCCGGAATCAAACCAGAGACCTCTCTGTGCACCGGACAACGTCCAACCCACTGAACCACATCGTCCAGGGCTTGACCATCTTCGGCGAAATTTCACCCAGAAGAGTCCAATGGGTTAAATGACCTGAAACACTGTTTTCAGTGTCTAGACTTCCTGAGTCAAATAGAATACACGGCGCTCTTAAGCCCTTTGCCCTGGAGATATCCCCACGGATGTCACGGAGCGTGAGAGGCGTCAGCTGGTGGGCGCTGTGAAAGCCTGGGGTGCTGTTGGCTCTAACATGAGGTTATCTGGAGGCTGACGATAGCCGGTGGGGGGTTGCCTCTGAAAATGACCAGAGGGTTGTTCCGGCAGATTTTTCCCTGGAGTCCTGGGGCTCTCCCTTCTTTCAGGAAAAGGCCACCTCCTCTCTCACTTTCTGGAATTATCTCAGGAGAGATGAGCTCTGTTCCCCACCCGCACAATCTCTATCCCTGACCAGCAAGGTAAGCTGCTCCTGGGGCAAGACCCAGTCCCCGAACGCAAAGGCAGAGCAGTTAAGGGCAAAAGACCCAAGGCTGACCTGAGGGAGGTAGAGTGCGGGATCCTCATTCCTTTCAAATGAGTGTCTCTCAGCTTCGCACTTTTTTGACTCCCCAAGAAGTAAATGATTATCCCAAACCTTTAGCCCTTCGGTTGCGAAATGGGCAGATTTGACTGGCTCTGAGGCTTAATGTTTGACTTTGCTGCTTTCGGCTAATTAACAAGTCGACCAAGCTCATTAAATCTCCCTCCTGCTTCACGCCCAGGAGATCAAGGTCCCTTCTTATCGGACAGACACCCCGCACTCCCTGCTGACAGCTGTCCGGGGCGTCCCGGGTCAGTCTGTCCGTGGGAAAGGCCTTCCTGCCGCCAGGACTGCCGTCTAGTGTTGAAGAGCGGCTCCGGGACCGTGTGCTCCACCGCCCAGTGTCTCGCACACCAGAGCGGACGGCCTGAGGCTCGTTGTCCCAGCCAGGCTAGTTCCAGAGTCCTGTTGGGTTGGTTGGGGTCAATTCCACTCTTCAGTCAGTTTTTAAAAATGTTTTTATTGATTTCAGAGAGAAAGGAAAAGACAAACATCAATGACAAGAATCATTATCATCGGCCTCCTGCACACACACCCCCACCAGGGATCGAGTCCGCAACCCGGGCACGTGCCCTTGACCTGGAATCAAACCCGGAACCCTTCAGTCTGCGGCCGACGCTCTACCCAGAGCCAGACCGGCCAGGGCTTGTCAGTCACTGTCTGGCCTCAGCTCCTTCTGACCTTGTGAGTGGCTCTGAAAAGAGCCTTTGGTTTCTGAGCTTTTCCTCTCCCGGGATGCCGGTCACTTCCGCTGGCCTTTCTGGTGGTGGCTCTCGGTCTTCTGGGGCAGCAGCACGGCCTGGATGTTGGGCAGCACGCCGCCCTGCGCGATGGTCACCTTGCCCAGCAGCTTGCTGAGCTCCTCGTCGTTGCGGACGGCCAGCTGCAGGTGGCGCGGGGCGATGCGCGTCTTCTTGTTGTGGCGCGCCGCGTTGGCCGCCAGCTCCAGGATCTCGGCCGCCAGGTACTCCAGCACCGCCGCCAGGTACACGGATGCGCCGGCGCCGATGCGCTCCGCGTAGTTGCCGTTATGCAGCAGGCGATGCACGCGGCCCACGGGGAACTGCAGCTGAGCCCGGAAAGAGCGCGATACAGCCTTGGCGCGAAACTTGCCGTCCTGCTTTCCAGACCCAGTCATGACGCTGGATATGTCCGGCGCTGTGGAAAAGACACCCTCAGGGCAAATGCAGGGCCAATTTATAGTCTGCCCTGGGTTGTGACTTGCCATCTGATTGGCTGACTGGCGGACGCTTATCCAATCAGAAAGCAGTACTGAAATCACCTCATTTGCATACACGTCACTGCCATTATCCAATCAGATGGGGCTGCCCAGCGGTCAGTTGAAGGCCACCCTATAAATACCAGGCTTTGGGCCACCAGCCGCTGTTCACTGACCTGTGTCAGTTGGAGTGTGGGGTTGAGCACGCACCATGCCGGAGCTGGCTTCGAAGGGCGCCACTATTTCCAAGAAGGGCTTTAAGAAGGCCGTGACTAAGACCCAGAAGAAAGAGGGCAAGAAGCGCAAGAGGTGCCGCAAGGAGAGCTACTCGATTTACATCTACAAGGTGCTCAAGCAGGTGCACCCCGACACCGGCATCTCGTCCAAGGCCATGAGCATCATGAACTCGTTTGTTAATGACATTTTTGAACGCATCGCGGGCGAGGCATCGCGCCTGGCGCATTACAATAAACGTTCAACCATCACATCCCGGGAGATCCAGACGGGCGTGCGCCTGCTGCTGCCCGGCGAGCTGGCCAAGCACGCAGTGTCCGAGGGCACCAAGGCCGTCACCAAGTACACCAGCTCCAAATAAAAGGATTCGGCCACCAGGTGACCGTTTAACTCAAAGGCTCTTTTAAGAGCCACCTATATTTCCTGAAAAAGAGCTGTCTTGTACCTAGCTAAACATATTGGTAGTCTGGCCATTGACTGCCTATAGGGGACAGTGATATTTGCCCCAAATGTGAACCACAAATACAGCAATTTCTTACCAGCTAAACTAGCCATTGAATGGTGCACAACTAAAAACCTTACAGCCCTTTAGAAAGTGTAAGTGGCTCTGAAAAGAGCCTTTGGGTTCAGGAGTCAGGCCACGTGCTCGCGCGCCTACTTGGAGCTGGTGTACTTGGTGACGGCCTTGGTGCCCTCGGACACGGCGTGCTTGGCCAGCTCGCCGGGCAGCAGCAGGCGCACGGCCGTCTGGATCTCGCGGGACGTGATGGTCGAGCGCTTGTTGTAATGCGCCAGGCGCGACGCCTCAGCCGAGAGGCGCTCGAAGATGTCATTGACAAACGAGTTCATGATACTCATGGCCTTGGACGAGATGCCGGTGTCGGGGTGCACCTGCTTGAGCACCTTGTAGATATAAATCGAGTAGCTCTCCTTGCGGCACCTCTTGCGCTTCTTGCCCTCTTTCTTCTGGGTCTTGGTCACGGCCTTCTTAAAGCCCTTCTTGGAAATAGTGGCGCCCTTCGAAGCCAGCTCCGGCATGGTGCGTGCTCAACCCCACACTCCAACTGACACAGGTCAGTGAACAGCGGCTGGTGGCCCAAAGCCTGGTATTTATAGGGTGGCCTTCAACTGACCGCTGGGCAGCTCCATCTGATTGGATAATGGCAGTGACGTGTATGCAAATGAGGTGATTTCAGTACTGCTTTCTGATTGGATAAGCGTCCGCCAGTCAGCCAATCAGATGGCAAGTCACAACCTACGGCAGACTATAAATAGGCCCTCTGTGGCGTGTTTTGGTTAGATTTCCCGTTATTGCTACCACCATCTCAAGTTATGTCCGGGCGCGGCAAGCAGGGCGGCAAGGCCCGCGCCAAGGCCAGATCTCGCTCCTTTAGAGCCCAGCTGCAGTTCCCCGTGGGCCGAATTCACCGGCTGCTCCGCAAGGGCCACTACGCCGAGCGCATTGGGGCGGGCGCCCCCGTGTACCTGGCGGCGGTGCTGGAGTACCTGACGGCCGAGATCTTAGAATTAGCAGGAAACGCGTCCCGCGACAACAAGAAGACGCGCATCATCCCGCGCCACCTGCAGCTGGCCATCCGCAACGACGAGGAGCTCAACAGGCTACTGGGCGGTGTGACCATCGCGCAGGGCGGCGTGCTGCCCAACATCCAGGCCGTGCTGCTGCCCAAGAAGACCGAGAGCCACCACAAGGCCAAGGGCAAGTGAGGACCCTGAACATCTAGAGAGAAAGAAACCAAAGGCTCTTTTCAGAGCCACTCAGATCCTCAGTAAAGGCTGTCACAGCGCAGAAAGCGGGGCTTGTGTGGTTCTCTGGCGAGCTCCTTAGGAAACACGGCACCTGGAGACGACCTTTGGTTCTAATAGCGGGTCCTTTAACATTAAGGCTGGAAAGCAGAGGTTCCTGGGCCCTGGCAGCCGCCAGCTTAGCTACTGGAGCCCTTGGGAGAAGGAAGAAACGTCCTCTAGCCCTCTGACACCCCCTTCCTGAGCTGATGTGAGCAGAAGCCTTACATTAAGGCTCAGGTAAATAGAGCTAAGTGACGGGTTAGAATAAACAATGTCGTAGCTTCCAGGTTAGCTTGTGGCAGTCGACAGGACGAAAGTCAATCTGACAAGGCTGCGTCCCTCCAAACCTGCTAGTACCGTTCCTATGAGGTCTTTAGACAGCAGTAACCAGGAGTCAGCAAGTCAGCCTCACCATGTGGTAACGGGGTCAGTGTATTTGATAACTGACTTCACACACGTGCTTAGTAAATGGAATTTTCTTAAAATGTAAAGCAAAATGTATCTCAAAAATGAGCTTGATGCCACATGTGATGGAGAGAATCTAGTCATCCTCAGAGGCTGGACTGTGGCATATTCTTCCATCATAACTTTTTGAAATTATTAGGGAATTTTGGTCCTTTTCAGAAGTTTTAACTACAAAGAAGAGACATTTTTAGTTTGTTTCCACTGCAAATACCAAGTCAAATTGGAAAGTAAGTGAACATTTAGGCTGTCAAATACAAAATTACTGTACAGAATTCAAGTTTAGCTGATCTCCAAGAAAAAGAATCTAATTGATTAGCTAAAAAAACATATTGCTGGACACTCTACACAGACATGTATAGAAGCAGGTGTGAAGATTTAAAGTCCTATAAAGTTAGAGAATAAACTACATAATATGTTAATTAGGGGTAATTAAGTATGAAACTATCTCTTGAATTAATGTACATAAGTATTAAGGCATACAATTGGAGGAGGCACAAAGGAAGGAAAAATTTAGAAGATAAAACTTGCACAGATATTGGAACGAATTAGATGTTTAGAACATTGCCAGTAACTTTAAACTGTGACATTTTAAAAATCAGAATAATGATATAAATGACTGAGCGAGTAGGGATATGTGAAAATTTTCCTAAACAAGAATATCAAAAATGTCATCTAGATGCTCCCCATCAAGCAAGGTAGCTTAACTCCCAGACTTGCCGAAGCACAGAGTGTGGACAGGGGAGAGAGGGCGTGACTTCACAATGAGAAACCTGGAACACACCTGTTAACAGGTTCAGGCTTGAAAGTGAAACCAGCTCTGGCTGGCGTGGCTCAGTGGGTGGAGCGCCCTTGTCCCCTGCACCGAGGTGACTGGTTCGGTTCTGGTAAGAACACACATGCCCCGGTTGCCCAGAGGGGGCGCACAGGGGGCAGCCAATGGATGTTTCTCTCTCCCTCTCCCTCCTTCCCTAAAAAAATAAAAACATTTTTTAAGTTAAACAACAAAAGTGATTGCACAGCGACTGAGTTTCTTCGGGAATAGCAGAGGAACTGCAATTCTGAACAAGCAAAACATGCGACCCCCAGGCCAGTATGGAGGACCAAGGAGAGGAGCTGTCACAGCAAAGGAGGAGGTGGGGAGCGAGAGAAGCTTCTCCCTGGCCCCTAAACCCGGACTGCCAGCCCAGGAGGGTGTTTCCACACAGTCTCCCCGAGTGTCTGACGAGCTCCTTCTTTATTCCGACTTTGCACAAAGTGTGGAGAAGTTAAGTCGCACAGCTCCTGGCGTGGCGGGACCAACGGGAGAACCCGGCTTACTCAGGCGGATGCTGCCGGCCGGGGCTGTGGTGCGGCTCCTGGTCTTGTGAACAGTCGACCTGAATAAAGTCCCTCTTTTTTTTTAAGTATATTTTTACTGATTTCAGAGAGGAAGGGAGAGGGAGAGAGAGATAGAAACATCCATGATAAGAGAGAATCATAGATGGGATGCCTCCTGCACGGCCCACACTGGGGATCGAGCCCGCAACCCGGGCCTGTGCCCTGACTGGGAATCCAACCGTGACCTCCTGGCGCATGGGTTGACGCTCAACCACTGAGCCAAGCTGGCCGGGCCTGAAGTCCCTCCTCCTGCCACACTCAGGGCACCTGAGAACAGGAAGGACGGCCGGGGTGCTCCCACCAGGGCCTTGCCCTTCCCCCGCTCCAGGGAGAGGAGCAGTGGGGCTGTCAAACCATCACAGACACTGCAAGGGTCACAACACAAACGCATGTCCGTTTGCCGCTGCAGGTTTATTCCCAGGTCAGAGTCGAGTTGCAGACAGCACAGCGGGCACAGCGGGCACAGCGGGCACAGCGGGCACAGCGGGCAGACGCGGCAGAAGGTCACGGGAGGGCACAGAGCACAGGGTGGGTGCGCTGCCCCTGCCCCATCACTGCGGGGGGATGACAGGGTTCACAGAGGCTTATGGGGGGGGGGGGGATCCTGGAAGGGGGAGGGAGGTTTGAAAATCACCGAGTTATTAGAAACAGGGGCCACATCTTTCACGACAAATCCCACACCGTCTGCTACAGAGTTCACTCGCGGTGCCCCCGACAGCGAAGCACAGACACCAGGCCACACGCCAAGCGCAGAGCAGAGCCGCCTGCGGGTCAGGGGCTGCTCCTCAGCCCGAGACACAGACCCAGCTCCACCTTCTGGATCTTCCAGTCCCGGTTCGCGTCGCAGTGACGCAGAAGGCTCTCCCCGAGCCTCTCCAGGTCGGCCCCGCGGACACTGGGCTGAGGACAGAAAGGACCCGTCCACAGGCAAGACAGTGGCCGCCCTTGGAGGCCCCCTCCCTGCGGCTCACCAGCTCGGGGACCCCTGCTCCTGAGAGGCCCCCCCGGGGAGCAACGCCCCTCCTCATCGCACCAGGGTGGCCGAGGGCCGCTCCTCCCTCAGCAGGTCCCTAAAGGCCGGAGGACTCTGTCCCCAGGGCAGTGCTCACAGAAAGCCTGCCTTTGCCCGCCCCTGTGGTTCAGTGGTTGAGCGTCGACCTAGGAACCAGGAGGACATGGTGTGATTCCCGGTCGGGGCACAGGCCCGGGCTGCAGGCTCGATCCCCAGTGTGGGGTGTGCAGGAGGCAGCCGATCCATGGTTCTCTCATCATGGATGTTTCTCCCTCTCCCTCTCCCTTCCTCTCTGAAGTCAGTAAAAATATATTTAAAAATAAATAAATGCAGCTGTCACAAAGGCGTGGCACTGTGCTCCTTTGGTGAAATCGACGACTCCTAAAGGAGGCAGCGACCTACGGGGGCTCCGCTTAACTGAAGCCACCACCGGCCTTGAGAGGAGACTGTGGGTCCCACAGGGGCTCAGAGGCTGCTGAATAGGCCACGTCCTAGACGTCCCTTCAGCCTCATCTCCCAGCCCCGGCTCCCCAACACAAACAGCGGAGGGCCAGACGGCAGCCCCAGTGCATGATGGGCCCATCCACCTCGGGGCCTTCCAGGGCTCCTGTTTTACTCTGAAAGAGAAGAGATTCCATCACGAAGTATCATTTCTTTCCAGCGAAAAGCTGAAGAACAAATCAGGCAACTAGACCACCTCAGCGTGCTCTGGGGACTGCACACAGGCTCAGAAATGGCATGTTCCGGTCTGGCCCGTGTGGCTCAGTGGTTGCGCGTCAACCTATGAACCAGGAGGTCACAGTTCAATTCCCGGTCAGGGCACAGGCCCCGGTTGTGGGCTCCATCCCCAGTGCGGGGCGTGCAGGAGGCAGCCGATCTGTGAATCAGTCTCATCATTGATGTTTCTATCTCTCTCTCCCTCTCCCTTCCTCTATGAAATCAATAAAAATATATTTAAAAAAATAAAAGAAAGAAAGAAAGAAATGGCATGCTCCAGCTTATGTTCTCTGAGGGTGTGAATGCTCCACGGAAATTAAAAGAATTCTTTGTAAATTACCCCGCCTCCCGCCTCCCCTGTGACAACATCGGAAGCAGCAGCTCTGAGCTCTTGGCTCCTGCCAACACCATTAACGTGACAAACGCTTCCCAACTGGCTTCGCAAACAGGATTCCGGGAACAGGCGTTACTTGGGCGCCGTGTGAATCCTTTGAGAGCCAGGCGGACATGTTAGGTCCGCTCTGTGATTGGCCAATGACTTGGTCATTATGCAAATATATCTTTTAAATCAAGAGGAACTCGATGGAGTGAGCATGTTGGAATTATTATGTGGTCTGTACGTGAGACTTTTCGATTTATGAGAACGTCTATAAAATGCGACATACATTGAAATATTTCCGTTTCTTCGCTAAAGTTCCAGTTATGACAACGCATCTAATCTTTTCAAAGTTCCTTTATCCTGAATCTTTAACCTCACATTTAACACACATCTGTTCCCTGGTGGTATTGACCAAGCACTCACCCAGCGGTTATGTCAGGCACGTTTCTCAGAGCCTCGTCCACACGGGTTCAGTGATTCTTATAACGGCCCAAGGGGCAGGCATTGCGAGCCTCGTCCCCCTGGTTATACGGATCAGGGAACTGTGAAAGGGTCGTTCGACCGCCAAAGGGGTCGTGACCCACAGGTTGAGAACCGCCGCCCTTGATTGTCAGACTTGTCAGCCTCCAAATACGTTTAAGACAAGACAATGCCTTCCTTTCTCCCTCCTCCCTCTCAAATCGCCTGAGAACCACATGTGCCAGAAACCCGTCCAGAGAAATGTCCCTACTCACGTCCATTTTAAACTGGAGAAGAAAGTTCTCCTGAAGAGCCAGAATCCTAAATGGAAAAAAAAAAAAAAAAAGGTAATTGACATGAGGATCGATCAACGCTCAGTTGAAGCAAATTCATAAGCCGGATGCGAGGAAGGGGCAGGCAATTTCCAGATTCTTCTGCAGGTGGATGGGTGCTTGGAAAATAAGAATTTAGAGGCTATACACACAAAGACAGACATTGCTTGGGAAAGACTTTCATAGAGATTAGGAGGCATCAGAGAGACACTTTTAAAAATTTATCTTGGTGACCCAGCCAGCATGGCTCAGTGGATAGAGCGTTGGCCTGCAGACGGAAGCGTCCCAGGTTTGATTCCCGGTCAGAGGCCCTGGTTGTGGGCTCCATCCCCAGTGTAGGGTGTGCAGGAGGCAGCCGGTCAAGAGTTCTCTCTCAGCATTGATGTTTCTGTCTCTTTCTCCCTCTCCTTTCCTCTCTGAAATAAATTAAAAAATATTTTTAAAAAATTTATTTTGGTGGAAAATGGCACAATACCAGGTTATGAAAATTCTCTCCTCCATGAAAGCAACAAGAAAACTAGCAAAAAAAACAACTACAAACTTTTTCAAAACTCTGGAAATTAACCAAAGGCTTAGACGTTGTATGAGAAGGTCGTGCATTGTGGTCTGGGGAGAAGAGCTTGCGGGATCTTCGCGAAGAGAAGGGCTTCGGGGAGACCTGACCTCTGCCTCCCACCAAGAAGGGTGTGCGGTCCCCACCCCCTCGGACGCTGACCCTGGACAGACGACACGGCCGCCAGCTGTGCACCTGGCCAGGTCACTGAGATCCAACCGGCCGTCTTTGTTTTTGTCGAAGAGCTTCATCTGGAGCAGAGGGGACACGGTGGTGAGGGCATGAGTCAGGGACACTCACTCTGGCAGCCACTGGCGGGCTCTCCTCTCTGCCCCCTGAGGCTCACATGCTTGGCACCCCTCGTCCCCAGAACATAAAATCAGCAGCAACAGTCCGACAGCCGCACGCTTGCTGCAGCTCGTGCGTGGGTGACCTCAGACACTCTCATCACAGGAGGTTTGATTCTAACAGAGAGCCCCATTCAACTGAGCTTTTTAAAAATATATTTTTTATTTATTTAAGAGAAGAAGGGAGAGGGAGAGAGAGAGAAACAGCCATGATGAGAGAGATGTGAGCACCGAGCCCCAGTTTGCAGGGTCAGAGCACGCATTTCCGATGGCTTGTTTGTGGTTAATGATTAACAAAGACAAAGCAGGTGTCAGGGCGCCCCATGTTCTTCTCCGTAGTTTTGGGGGGAGGGAGGGGGACAGCGTCTTTTTGAAAGTCAATCAGGTTCCTCCTCCTTTGAGAGCGGGGTTCCACAGCCAGGCACTCAGCAACCCTGAGCACATGGAGGGGAGCCCCTGCCTTAGGTACACATGACGCTGTGATCGCATATATACACGGTCTCTCTCTCTCTCTCTCTCTCTCTCTCTCTCTCTCTTCCTCTCTCTCTCTCTCTCTCTCTCTCTCTCTCTCTCTCTCTCTTCCTCTCTCTCTCTCTCTCTCTCTCTCTTCCTCTCTCTCTCTCTCTCTCTCTCTCTCTCTCTTCCTCTCTCTCTCTCTCTCTTCCTCTCTCCCTCTCTCTCTCTCTCTCTCTCTCTCTCTCTCTTCCTCTCTCTCTCTCTCTCTCTCTCTCTCTCTCTCTCTCTCTCTCTCTCTCTCCTCTCTCTCTCTCTCTCTCTCTCTCTTTCTCTCTCTCTCTCTCTCTCTCTCTCTCTCTCTCTCTCTCTCTCTCCCTCTCTTCCTCTCTCTCTCTCTCACATACACACACACATTGGGAAAGTGGGGCCAAGCCCCGCCCCCCCTGAACCCCCGCACCCCAGGTGAGACCCAGGTAAGCCACCCCCCACCCCAGGCGGCCTGTGTCCGGCCACCTTTCCTTTCTCCCTCGCGGGTGAGCCCGGCGACACCCCTGCTCACCTTCGGGGTCCAGGCGCTGCCAGACCTTCCGGAAGCCAGCGGCGCCCCAGTTGCCCCTCCGCCCGGCGGCCCGCGCGCTGTCCATGGTGCTGACCGCGAGCGGCACCGCCTTCGGAGCGGCGGGAACCTGGGCACCTGGGTCAGGACCGACTCCGGGCGTCCGCCTCCTCCCCCGCCGGCTTCTTCCCTCGCGGACCTTCTCTGAGGCTCTGGGCACCGCGTCTGCGGCTGGCGCCCTGGTGTCGCTCAGCGGTCCCCAAGCCCCGCCGCCCGCCCGAGCGACCGGGAAGACAGCTGCCCTGGGCCCGGCCCCCCTTCCCTGTCCCCCCCTTCCCGGTCCCCCCCTTCCCTGTCCCCCCCTTCCGGTCCCCCCCCTTCCCGGTCCTCTCCCTCTGGGGCCGGGGCTGGGGGGTAGGCAGCGTCCATGGTCCCTGCCTTCACCCTTAGAACTTCTCAAACTCACAGGAAACATCCCCCTTCCATTGGACTCACCTCCAAACTTGTGTCTCAAGGGTTTTGTTTGTTTTGTTTTTAATATATTCTTATGGATTTCAGAGAGGAAAGGAGAGGGAGAGAAACATCAGCGATGGAGAGAATCATGGACCGGCTGCCTCCTGCACGGCCCACACTGGGGATGGAGCCCACAACCCAGGCCTGTGCCCTGACCGGGAATCGAACCCTGACCTCCTGGTTCATAGGTCGACCTTCAACCACTGAGCCACACTGGCCGGGCTCAAGGTGTTTCCTAGAGGGAGCTCCCAGTTAAAGGGTTGAGGAGGTGGCCGGTTAGGGCCCTTGGACCTGATTTAGAAATGAAGTATGTGGGGGGGGGTGAAGCGGAGAGGGGTACCCACATCTGTCATGGAACTGGGGGGGTCAGGTTCGGTGCCTTGCATTCTCTCATACAGAGATTTCCTTCTGGGAAAACCATCTGAACCCTGAACCGAGACAGAGCCACCGGAAGGCGTTTAAAGAGACAGGATCAGCAGGAGCTGGGAGCCCCCAGGAGGTGGAAGGCCCTCCCAGCCGGGAAGGGGGTGCTGGGCCTGGGGTGGGGGAGGGCGACTAACCCGAGAGGCTCCTGTCCAACCAAAAACTCGGAGTAAAGCAAACAACGCAGCCGAAGTCGACCCCAGATAAACGGTTCCCGTGGCCCCGTCCACAGAGACCCTGCCGGGCACGGCCGGGAGAGGACTCCGCGCTGATGTTTCTAAACGCTTCCCTGGGCGACAGTGGAACCACTGCCTCCCGGCTTCCTCCCGGCTCCCGCTGCTGCCATCCTGGTCTCTTCATCACTAGGGTGTGGCTTCTCTGAAGGAGAAGGAAGAGACTTTGGGGGGATTCGTACGATTTTCCATCAATTCCTATCACTTTCAAAAGGAGGTTCGAATGTGTACGTGACTGGTCGGTTTCACAGCGGCCGGCGGAAGCTCAGGGTGGCGCCGAGTGGTTCCTGTCGCGGCTGATTTCATTTCCCCCCGCAGTGACTTCCTGCTCCCCGCATTAGCTCGGCTAACGAGGCCCCTGGTCCCAGACACGGCCGTGGCCGGCACGCGCAGCACTAATTAACCCTGACGCACGCACCGAACTCCGAGTTAGAGCAAACCCACACAGGCAGCCAAAATGGGGAGACAAAGAAACGACGCCCAAACGAGAGAACAAGAGAATTCTCCGGTGAAGCAGAGATAAGAAGCTTATTCAGAGTAATGATGGTAAAGACATTCAACAGCACGAGAAAAGATGTGGTAACTGTGACAACAGAAAGAATGACACAGCACAGATAAAGGACACACGGGGAGGAGCACGCAGCAGATTAGGGGACGCTGAGGGGCGGATCGTGAGTTAGAAGTCAGGATGTTGGAAAAACTCAGAGAACCAAAAAGAAAAACAATTAGAATATCTGCATCTTTTTACAAAGTCAGAATGGTCTTTCTGGCTGGGACTGCACACAAGGCTTCCTTTGGCAGCACCCCCCAGTACCTACCGAGCATTCAAACATGGGGACCCCCTCACGGACCGTATAGTGCCCCTTAGAATTAGGGTGTTGCCTCACTTGAACACCACCCAGTTCCCAAGGACGGAGGAAGTAGACGAAAAGAAATTGGACAGTGTTTGTCATAAAAAAAAAAATACTGGAACTAGAGCAAATGCTTTAATATATATATATTATATGTAATATATATGCCCTTTTGTTTCTTTTGTAATCACATGAATACGAAAGATCACTTAAATCATGTAGCTCAGAAAATGAGAGAAGAAAGACTCCCCCGTAGTCTGACCACCAGACAACGGAGGGCAGTAACTCTGGTTACGTCCTCCAGGGGCGTTACAGGCACCAACATGGGATCACACGCTGACTCCCTTTCCCTTAACAGGTAAACACCTCTCAGGTCACGCCCTGGTTCGCACTCGCGTCCCGCGTGACCTGGCTCCTTCCCGGGGTGCGAGCAGGTGACAGGAGCAGCAGCTTCGTGGACGCTGACGTCGCCGGGTGTGAGTCCCTGGGAACCGGGTGCTCCTGGATCTTGGACCCAAAAGCGACGTTCGTCACCACAAGCCAAACGTCAAAACGCCACGGCAGCGGGTTGGATTCCACTTGTAAAATCATTTATTGGTATAAATACACATACGCATAGAATACCTCCAGCCTTTCTGGGAAGTGACTGTGACATGTCGTAAAAAGAGTAGTATATTTTATTTGTTTACAGGTCTCTTAAATTCTCTCTTAAAATTACACCTTCAAAGCTAATATGCAGACAGAAATTAAAGACATTTAAAAAACAAACACATATCCGTCCGTAAACCCTCATTCCAGTCCGCTGTGCACTCAACCCGGACACGTGGGGGCAGCAGCGGGGCCTCTCGCCCAGTCCCCCCGCGCTCGCCAGTGGGAAGGCCCAGGCCGCCGCCCCCATGGGGACGCACCATCCCCCTTGGGAAGGAAGGGCTGCCCCGGGAGAATGGAGACACCACCCCGAGACCCAGCAAATATAATCTATACAAAGGGCTTATTTGTGAGCTCGGCCGTAATTACAAGGTGCAGCTGCAAACCGCTCCCAGCGAGAGCGAACAGCTCCGTGGGCCGGTGCCCATCTGACGCAGGCACGGGCGGCAGGACCCACGGCCGCCCGGACGGTTCCCTGTGCGCGTGAGTGCCCAGTAACCCGGGCACCTCCCCACGCTCCTCCCACAGGGCAGCAGCCGCAGCTGCCAAGGAGAAATTCAAGTGTGGCCGCTGGCACCGCTGGCACCGGCTGAAGGTATAGGCAGGAACGCCAGGGCCGAGAGAAGCCCAAGCAAATGTGCTCTGATTACCAAGAAATGGCTGTGTTTCTGGTTTCAATAGAAGGAAAAAGCAAGGGAAGCAGCACCGAGAGACGAGGCCGAGGAGAGACGAGGCCGAGGAGGCGGGGCAGCCCTGGTGCCTCTCTGGTGGCCGCCAGGCACCTGCCCGGGACGTCTGGGGCCGTGACCTTCACACGAAGATGAACTCCTTCTCGGCCTCCTCCCCGGAGTCGCTGGACTTGCTGCCCTGCCGGCCGTCCTTGCTGGGGGACCACGGCTTCTGGTCCTGGAACTCCTGGGGCTGCTGGCCCCAGCTTTTCCTCCAAACTGAAACGGAAGCAGAGGGAGAGAGGTCGTCACGCTGATTAAGCAACAACGCCGGCCGCCCAGCAACGGGGTGAGGCCGGCCTGTCGGGGGGCACAGGGTTCCTCAGACCCGCAGCAATCACATCTAGAGACTCAGACAGAAACGAAAGACAAACCAGCAAAAGACAGGTCGCAGCACGAAAACATACACAACCCAGCCTGTGAGGGGGGTCCCAGGGCTGTGGTGGAAAATCGGGGGGGAGAGGCCCACAGGGCGAGGACGGCGGGAGGGGAAGGGGGTGCCTGGAAGGAGGGCGCTCTGAAGCCGCAGTGCCCGGGGCCAGGTGACCATGTCACACCTGCCACAGGTGTCCCCACACAGCAGAGGGACCGGGCGACAGCCTCGGCTACGAGAACTGCCGTGATTCCTCGCAGACGGGAAGGGTCCCTGGGGCCTGGCAGAGCGATGATGGAGACGGAGCCTGGAGCCGCCGTCACCTCTCCCCCGTTTCATCGCTGCTCCTCACGGCCACCTGAAGGCAGGCTTTGTGAGACCGGGGACCAGGACCTCAGGGCCACTCTCTCCCAGGCCACTCCTTCCCCACTCGGTCAGCGCTGCCTGGGCTGGCCCTGGGAAAGGCTCAGGGGACCCTCGGGTGTGGCTGGGACAGGCGTTAACTATGACTCACAAGCCGATGTGCAGAGACCACTTGGGCGGATGCCACACCCACACGCTGTGAGCAGCTGCCTCACGCCTCACAGGTCCACGGCCAGCCAGGGCCACGGCCGCGGACAAGCCCTCGGACCCGCTGACCACGCCCATGTCACTTCGATGCCACGACGCCCATCTCAGCAGGAACTGGCTACTTAAATGTTTAGCCCACAAACAAGCAAGCGCTTCAGAAAGTGGAAGCTCCGGAAAATGAATGCTCAAAACGCAAACCCAAAAAAGGGCTCCTATTTGCCCTGGCGGACATCTGCAATGGTGTCAAGAATTTTTTTTTAAATAAAATAATTTTTAAAAAGAAAAGGGGGGAGGGATTAAGAAGTACAAATTGGCCCAGCTGGGCAGGGTCGGTGGTTGAGTGTTGACCCAGGAGGTCAGGGCACAGGCCTGGGTTATGGGCTTGATCCCGTGGGGCGTGCAGGAGGCAGCTGATCGGTGATTCTCTCATCATTGCTGTTTCTATCTCTCTCCCTCTTCCTTCCTCTCTGAAATAAAAAAAAAAAAAAAGAAAAAATTAAGTTTTAAAAATGCCCTAACTTAACACATTGCGGGCCAGTAGTTTTATTGCCAGCTTTACCCAGTGGCCAGGTAAGTTTCTATTGAACGAGTACAAAAAACATTTTACATAAATTTAAAGGCGCGCTTTAAAATTAAATACCCACTGCGTTTTTAAAGTTATTTATTACATGTTCTTATAAGCTAATACCTTTTTAAAGTATGAGACTTGGTAAAACACTGTGTAATATGAAGCGGGAATTCCGTCCGCAATGTGTTAAAATACATACATAAATGCACTCTCAGAGTCAGGGGGCCCGTGCAACCATCACAGGCCGGCCAAAGCCAAGCCAGCCATTTTCTTCAAGAAAACAGGGCACACTCTGACCAAACATCACGGTGCCCAGCAAAAGGAAGAGGGGACACGATAGGAAATTCAAAAGACGCAGCCACAGATGTTCCAGTAAAGAAAGCCGGCGTTTCGCCCGCCCAACGACGTCCAGCCGGCCACACAGTGGAAACAGTAACGCGATGCAACAGGCAGCGTGCTTTCAGAACCACAGCCTCTGTCTGTTTCGTGGTCACGAGGCGGAGGAAAGGAGAAATCTGTTTCAGCGTAAACAGAGCTGCTTTTCGAAGACTTAAAGGGAAGGATGCACAACAGCCGACAGAATTGCTCTGCCGACCGCGACTGGTTAAACCAGACACCATTCCGAAAGCAGACTGCAGGCAGCGCTCCAGGGCACACACAGCCGAGTGCTAGGAACTGGCACCAACAAAACAACATAAAACATTATACGTAAGCCACTCTAACGGAAGCCCCTGTAAAAATCACTTCTTGTTGTTCCTGCCAGTGTTTCAAGAAATTGAGGCAGAAAGCAAATACAAGATGGTCCCATTTAATCCCACCAAATTGAGAATTTTAAGCCAGAGAGGTCACGGGAAAAACCTGAGACAGACAGAGCTCCCTGGCTGCCTGAGGGCTGGCTTCTCTCTGCCTTCCTCCTCTTTTCACTCCAGGTCCAGGGATGACCAGCGTGGCGGGGCAGGGGGGGGGGGGTGTCTGGGTCTGTGTGTTGTCTGAGGTGCGTTTAGTGGCCGACTGAAGAAGGAACATGGCATTGAATCAAAGGAGCTTTGCTAATAAAGTGACATTCGGCGACTGATCCCAGTTCAAATGCAAATTTCCAAAATCTGGAAACATCTGGGACCTCGGGTGTCCTTATCAAAAAAGGGACAATAGAGAGACCGAGCTTCCGATTTCATATACTCTCAAAAAAGCTCTGCCTCGCCCTGGCTGGTATTGCTCAGTGGATAGAACATCAGCCTGTGGACTGTAGGGTCTCAGGTTCGATTCTGGTCAAGGGCACACGCCCGGGTTGCGGCTCGATCCCCAGCAGGAGGCAGCCGATCAATGATTCTTAGGTTTTGTAAGTCAACCCTTTTGCCCCAGATGGAAGGACCAATCTGGTGCCATTTAGAAAAAAATAAAAAATCAGCTGCACGAATCATCGGGGTCCCCTGACAGAAGGGACCCAATTCCAGTCCGTGTTGGTTAGTGCCAGTTCATAGCGTCGGGGCCAAAAGGGGTGACAACCGAGGGCTCTAACCAGTTGTTGGCTGTGGCTTCCGGTGCCCAGCTGCCTTCGCCGCCTCCTCTGCCAGGACAGGGCCGCGTTTCGCAGGTCTGTGCCCTCCACCAGAAGGCTTGCCACTGTCCTGATCTGCGGGCCTTTTGTCACCATCGCCTCTTTGCACCACTGAGGAAAAGGGAGGCATTTCACCCTTGATCGTCGCACACACATCAGCGTGGCGACCCCAAACCGGCAAAGCGTACGAACATTCAAAATGGAACAGCAGGCTCACCGCCCCCTTAGGACTCAAGGAACCTACGAGTCGGTTCTGGTCAGATGTGCCGTTACCTACAGAATCCAACAGCCAACATGATGGAAGTGGTGAGCCCCGTGCACAGTGAGGCAAGCTCCAAGTCTGTCCCCAAATGTTACCATCTGACCCCAGGATGAATGAACGAAAGTCACATTCACGATGGAAGGACCCGAAGAACCGCGGCCGTTTACCTGCTTCAGAAATGACGGGGACGCGCTAGTCCGGAGGGAGGCAGAGAGCAAGGAGACGGGGACCAGCATGAATAACGCACCAGAAACCAGGAAGGAGCAACACTTTTCAGAGGAAAGGAAGACACAGCGAGGCTCCCTGTCCTGGGCCGGCTCGAGCGACGGACGAGGGCAAGACCCGCCCAGCACCCGGACGAGGCACGCTGTCCTCCGACCTCACGCCTGTCTGCAGTCCGACGCCGACCCCAAGGGCTACCGTGGTGACGATTCCGGACCCACTCACTCTGGATCCACAGGGGAGTGACGGTCCCCGTGGCGCTGTGTCCCCGCCATCTCCCTGGGAGGGGAGGCGGGACCCGTCCTCACGCTCACTCAGGGCGAGGGAGGAGAACCCAACGTCCGCCCACGAGACCCGCGAAGGGGTGACGAGCAGCTATTGCATCTCAACCTCTCGGGGGAAGAATGACTCGGTCCAAGCAGCTAAGGGCACTGGTCAGCCAGAGAGGCTCGGGGTGCACACTCACTCACGGAGCCGCCCACTAACTCGAGGCCTCGTTTCAATCACACGGGCAGCCTGGCCGGCGTGGCCCAGTGGCTGAGCATTGACCTATGAACCAGGAGGTCACAGTACGATTCCTGGTCAAAACGGTCAGGGCACGTGTCCAGGCTGCAGGCATCATCCCCAGAGGGGGGTGTGCAGGAGGCACCGATCCATGATTCTCTCTCATCATTGATGTTTCTACCCCTCTCTCCCTCTCCCTTCCTCTCTGAAATCAATAAAAATATATTTAAGCCCTGGCCAGTTTTGCGCAATGGATAGAGCGTCAGCCTGCGGACCCCAGGGTCCCGGGTTCGATTCTGGTCAAGGACATGGACCTCGGTTGCAGGCTCCTTCCAGATGGAGCATGTGCTTGAGGCAACCAATGGCTGTGTTTCTCTCACACGGTATTGCATGTCTTTCCCTCTCTCTTCCACTCTCTCTGAAAATCAATGGAAAAATATCCTCGAAGGACAGCACCCCAGAGGCACTGGGCGTCCAGCAGAACGGGAGCGAGACAGTGGGGTGCCGAGGCCCGACAGGGCCCCCATCGCAGCCCCTGGTCCGAGTCCGGGAGGCAGCGTGTGCCCCTAGGACTGTCCTGCCCTACCCACCCCCTGCGTTAGGGGGAGCACATGGGGAGGGGCCGGCCGAGAGCGTCCCTCCGCGGCCACTCTGCTGGGAACGAGCCCGACCTCGTGACAGAGGGAGCCCCGAGGCCACGCAGACCTGGCGGGCGCCCTGAGCCACAGCAACGTCACTGACGACAGGGGAGCTTGTGCTGGAAACAGGGGGCCTGACCCACAGGACGCACCAAACAACGTCTACAGCCCCGCAGGTGAGGGGGCCAGAGCAGGAGCCCAGATCTGAGGCCTCTGGGCCGCACTCAGTGGGGGGCAGGGAGAGGGGGGTCTCTCTCTATGTGCACGACCTCCATCCTGACCCCGCGGCCTCCATCCTGACCCCACAACCTCCATCCCGACCCCACAGCCTCCATCCCGATCCCGCGACCTCCATCCCGACCCCGCGACCTCCATCCCGACCCCGCGACCTCCATCCCGACCCCGCGACCTCCACCCCACCCTGCGACCTCCATCCCGACCCCGGGACCTCCACCCCACCCCGCGACCTCCATCCCGACCCCGCGACCTCCATCCCGACCCCGCGACCTCCATCCCGACCCCGCGACCTCCATCCCGACCCCGCGACCTCCATCCCACCCCGCGACCTCCATCCCGACCCCGCGACCTCCATCCCGACCCCGTAACCTCCGGCCCGACCCCGCGACCTCCATCCCACCCCACAACCTCCATCCCGACCCCGCGACCTCCATCCTGACCCCGCAACCTCCACCCCACCCCGCGACCTCCATCCCACCCCGCGACCTCCATCCCGACCCCGCGACCTCCATCCCGACCCCGTAACCTCCATCCCACCCCGCGACCTCCATCCCACCCCACAACCTCCATCCCGACCCCGCGACCTCCATCCTGACCCCGCAACCTCCACCCCACCCCGCGACCTCCATCCTGACCCCACAACCTCCATCCCGACCCCGTGACCTCCATCCCAACCCCGTGCCATCAGTAACGCGGACTCAAGGGTCTGCACCCAGAAAGGGCACGGGTCCCAGCGTGTAACCCAAGGGATGCTGACGTCACTGGAAGCGACCAGCCCGTCCCGGGGACACCCCTCCTCCTGAGTCAGTCCCCTGGGGAGACCTGCGTGGGGACGGGCGTCCCTACCTTCCTGGGAGAAGGTCCTGGGGCTGGGCTGGGGGCTGCCCTGGCCTTCCCGCTCCTTGTCCACAGGCACCTTCCTCAGGACGGGAGGGAGCAGGGCGACCCTGGGGGAGCCGAGGCCGGGCGGGGAGTCCGGGACGTCCTCTGTGGAGACAAGCACGGGTCACGCGGCTCCGCAGCCGGTTCCTCCCACGGAGCAGCGGTTCTTTCCACAGACACTCAAGCTCCTCAAACAGCATCACGGACTTTTCTGGCCACGAGTCCCCTCTGCCCGACTCCAAGCCGCCCGGCAGCCGGCTCCCTGGTGGGGCTGCGCGGGGACACTTACAGAACAGGCAGCGCGGCTCAGTGGTTGGGCACCGACCTATGACCGGGTCATGGTTCAATTCCCGGTCAGGGCACATGTCAGGTCAGAGGCTCGATCCCGTGTGGGGTGTGCAGGAGGCAGCCGATCCATGAGTCTCTCTCGTCATTGATGCTTCTATCTTTCTCTCCCTTCCTCTCTGAAGTCAATAACACATTTAAAAAAACAGGCCCAGGTTCACCACACCCCGCCCGAACCCCAATACATCACAGCACAGGGGCCCCCCCTCATCCTCCGCCTCGCGGGCTCTGACCTGGAGGCCGACACAGACGCCTCCTTGGTCCCTCCTGCGCCTGCAGCCCCGACGCCAGGAGTCCCGGAGGCGCTGGCCCGGGTGCTGACCAGGGGCCCTGCCTGCCCGTCCCTTTCCCGGCCTCAGCCGTTCCCACGCCCCGGCAGGACCCCGAGCCACGGTCGCCGACCCCGGAGACCACCTGGTGTCCGTCCCGGCCCGAGCCCTCACCTGCCCGGGAGGGCGTCCTGGGCTTCTGCGGGAGGGCGGGCCGCGCGGCCGGGCTGGGCCTGGGCGACTGCAGGGCAGGCCTGGCGTTGGAGGCGCTCCGGCCCCGGAAGCCCGCGTCCACTCGGGGGTCCGCTTTGGCGTTCTTCTCTGGGGTCCCCGGGAGCGCGGGGTGCAGTCTAGGCACTGAAGTGAAAATGGGGACAAAAGGCAACTTTAAAACTCAGAGGGCCCGGCTGGTGTGAGCGCTGACCGAGGAACCAGGAGGTCACGGTTCCTTTTCCGGTCGGGGCACAGGCCCGGGTTGCGGGCTCCACCCCCAGTAGGGGGCGGGCAGGAGGCAGCCGACCCATGATTCTCATCATTGATGTCTCTCCCTCTCCCTTCTTCTCTCTGAAAGGAATAAAAATATTTCTAAAAATAACATCAGCATGTCCCGAACTGCCCCCCCACACACAAGTCTATAGTTTGTTCTTCTCAATGGAATGTCTCCTCTTTGGGGAGGGGAAAAGGCACCCTGTTTGGGACAGGCCACGGGTGGGGCCGGGCCCCAGGTGCGCTGGCAGGAGGAGGAGGGAAGGCTGAGGACAGGAAACAGAGAGGCTGCTTTGCCCCGCCCCCACTGTTTCCCTCCTGTCAATCATCTGTGACTCTGGAACCGGCAGGTGTTGGGGGGTGTGGGGGCTGCGCCTCCTGACTCACCTGCCCCGCCTCCATCCGGCTGCTCCTCGCTCGCTGCCGGGCTGGGTGGGTCCGGGGAGGCGGCGTCGTTCCCGAGCTTCTAAAACACCCAGCACCCCCCAAAGTGCGTGTTCATTTAAGGCGTGAGAGGCACAGAGCAGACAGCGCGACAAGATGGCGCTTCGCTGTCAGTCCTCACCCGAGGGCGCTTTCCACGGATGTTTAGAGAGAGTAGGAGAGAGAGACTCGGTGTGAGAGAGACACATCGACTGGTTGCCTCCTGCAAGAGCCCTGACCAGGGCCTGGGAGGAGCCTGCAACCCAAGTACTGCCCTTGCCCGAAATCGAACCCGGGACGCTGCGATCCGCAGGCCGACGCTCTGTCCACTGAGCCGAACCGGCCAGGGCGAGCGCGGCTCTTCAGCTCCTCCCTGGCTGAGCTGCTGTGTGAATCTGCCGCCCTCACTCCCGCCTGGGCCCTGACCCTGCACACGGGCAGGACCCGCTCCAAGGGGGGTCGGAACCTCTCCCCCGGGAACGCCCCAAAGAGGAGCAGCACCAAGGACATAGGTGTGGTGCGCCAGCGGCAGACACAGGTAAGCCGGCGGGAATGCATTAAGGACGAACCCTGGGCCCGGCTGGCGTGGCTCAGTGGGTAGAGCGTCAGCTTGCGGACTGAAGGGCCCCGGGTTCGGTTCCAGTCAAGGGCATGTGCCTCAGTTGCAGGCTTCATCCCTGTGTCTCTCTCAAGTCATTGTTTCTCTCTCTCTTCTCTCCCCCTTCCTTCCTCTCTCTCTAAAAATCAATGGGAACCTATCCTCGGGTGAGATTAACAACAACAAACACAAAACCCCTCAGACTTTATGTGGACGGCGTCTGGCGGCAAGGATGGGGAAGGGGAAAGGCCGCTGCCCCAGCAGCACCTGCGCCAGCCAGTTGGCACCGCGGGCACGCAGCCACCGGGGGCCCAGGAGAGGCCAGGCCGCTGAGCACTCAGCACCGGTCGCCCTCCACCTTCCTCGGCGACAGACGCCGCGCCCTCACCTCACAGCTTTCTCGCTAAGTCCACACCCTAAAGTGACCGGTGCGAAGAGCATGGCTCCAGAGGAACGCGAAGACGACACACACGTGAATCGATAGCATTTTGTCAACAGAACGCTCCCCGCTGACGCGGATGTTGCTGACTAAGGCGCAGTCTGGAGTTGTAGGGGACAATACTGGAAGGCCAGCTGGGAAAGCCTTTCTTACTTTCTTGTTCTAACCGAGCAGCGACGCGCAACCTTCTTCATCGCATGGCACACATCCACTAATTACTAAACTTCTGCAGCAAACCAAAAAATGTTATTTTTTGCCGGTCTGACCAGAAAAAGAAATAGGTATAATTCTTATTCATTCACACCAGGCGGTTACTATTGTGTTAGTTGTTGTCATGCTTCTATGGAACCATCTCAGGGAAGAGAGGGAGGTGCCCCTGACTAGTCAGGTATTGCATGTTGTAGAAATTCTTGCGGCCCACGGAGTGAAAACCGCTGTCATAGAGGGAATACCCCTGACTTGTTCAAATTTTTAATACTACGGATTTTTATTATCATTGTTTTACATATATTTTTTTCAACATGTTTTTATTGATTTCAGAGAGAAAGGGAGAGGGAGAGATAGGAACATCGATGATGAGAGAATCACTGATTGACTGCCTCCTGCACGCCCCACTCTGGGGCTTGGGCCTGAAACCCAGGCATGTGTCCTGACCAGGAATCGAACCTGGGACCCTTGGGTCTGCAGACCTACACACTACCCACTGAGCCACCGGCTAGAGCTTGTTATAGTAAATGGACACTAGGTGGCACTAGGAGATCACGGGCATGAACTAGCAGAACTGCCACTAACCCAGGAGAATTCTGACCCCTGGAGCCTGTTTCCATGCCAAACCCAAAGCACCGGGAGAAAGGCCTGGAGCGCCGCCTCCCACCACAGGCAGCTGCTCTCCAGTGGGAGCCGCCACCCAGCAGCGCCTGGTGCACACAGCCTGCTCCCCGTCCAAGGAGGCCGGCCTATGAGGCCATGAAACGCACATCCGAAGGACAAGTGAGGCAGGAGGGGCCGTAACCAGGACACTGTCAGGTAACCAAGGTGCCCGTCAACACCTGTGAAACCACGTGGGAGGCAGGGCTGGATGAACACATGACCGAGCGGCGACGCCCGGCCGGCGTGGCTCAGGGGCTGAGCGTCGACCTAGGAGCCAGGAGGTCCCAGATTCAATTCCCGGTCGGGGCACAGGCCTGGGTTGTGGGCTCAATCCCCACTGGGGGCTGTGCAGGCGGCAGCCGATCGATGATTCTCTCTCATCACTGATGTTTCTCTCTCTCCCCCTCTCCCTTCCTCTCTGAAATCATTAAAAATATTTTTTTAAAAAAAGAAAACACACCTGGGTGTATAGAGTCCCCTAAGCAGCCCCCCCCTGCACAGAAAGTCCATCGTTTCCTTCCTGGAAACAAGGTTCCTTGGGGTGAGCGGACGTAGTCTCCTCCTCCCAGAAAGGAGGGGTGCAACCTCCCTCACTTTGGAGAACCCCGTTCCACAAACTCCGAAGCGCCCAGGGAAACCCACAGGAGCCACGGCCGGGTTAACATGGCCCGTGGCCTGTGGCCTGTGGCCTGTGGCTCCGGGGCCACAACGAGGGTCCAGCCCTTCGGGAGCCGCAGGAGGAAACAGGCAGTCGGGGGAGGGGACACCCCTGCCTGTACGTCAGCCAGAGGCTGGAGAGTGAACGACACATCGAGGCTGATTGGGGGGGGGGGGGAGCTCAGCAATGTTTACACCATGACGGACGTTTTCTTCACCGCGTCCGACCACACAGTGGTCGACATTCCACTGATTCTAACAGGACACCTGGCTTTCTTTCCTTTGATTTTTAAAGCTGGAATCTCCCCAGGAATGCTCTGGTCTGGAAAAGGGAATGAATCAGGACCTAAGTGAAACCGAGAGCTGCATTTCCACAATTAGAAGCTGGTCTCCGCCCGCCGCCTTGGCCGCGAGGATGGAGCGTCAGCCGCGACAGGGACCACCAACAGCCGCCCAGGGGCTGCGGCTCTCACCCGCGGGGACAAAACCCAAAGACGGCAAGTCCGTGGGCCTCACCTTGTGCGCACCAGCCACTCGCCGCCCCTGCTTGGCCTTCATCTCAGCCAGCAGGCCGCTGCCCATCACCTGGACGCCATACCGCCGGCTGCCCTGGGGGCTGCCCCTGCCGTCGCCGGGCTCCAGCCGCCCCCCGTCCTCCCCGTCCTCGGGGGGCTCGGGCGTCAGCATCTCCTCTGTCCGCTCAGCGCTGTCGTTGTGCTCGGCCGCCCTTGAATCCCGCCGGGGCGTGTCCACGGGTGGACCTCTGCCCGCCCCTTTGGGCGAGGACGGCTCGTCCGCCATCAAGACCGTGGGCGGCCGCTCGGGCTTGGCCCGGGGCTTGATCAGGTTGAGGAAGCCGCTCCTGCGAGATTCTCTCTTCTTCTTCTCGTCGCCCCCGTCGCCGGGGTCCTGGGCCTCAGGGCCTCTGGCCGATGATCTCCTGGGACAGAGAAGAAGGAACCCTGCTGGCTACACTGTAATCCCGGTTCCAGCAGGAACCGTCAGAACACAGACGGGAGCCCGGCGGGCTGGGCTCAGGGGCTGAGCGTCCACCTATGAGCCAGGGGGTCAGGGTTCGAATCCCCATCAGGGCACAGGCCCAGGTTGTAGGCTCCACCCCCAGTGTGGGGGGCGCAGGAGGCAGCTGATCAGTGATTCTCTCTCATCATTGGTGTTTCCCTCTCTCTCTCCTTCTCCCTTCCTCTCTGACATCAATACGAATACATTTAAAAAACAAGAAAAAAAAAGAGCGCCGTTCATCCAGGAAGCTCCCCGTGAGCAGGTCTGGGGTGAGGCCGGGAGTCTGCGGCTCTAACACGTTCCCAGCTGACAGCCATGTTGCTGGCCTGCAGGTCACGTCTGCAAACCCTCAGTATCGTGAAGCCCGCTGGGAAAACCTCCACACGCGTGTGAGGCGGCTGCCGTGACTCCCATGCGGGTGGAACCACGGTCTCGGTCACGGCTCTGGACTCACCGCCTGGTCACCTTCTTGGTGAAGAACTCGTCCACGCCCTCGTCCACTCTCCCCATGAGGCCGTTCCGCTCGCCGTCCTGGGGGCCCACGGTCGCAACGCTGACCTGCCAACCAGACGGCACCAGTGACCGACGGTCATGAGGTCGCAGACACTGTGGTTACGGTCAAGGCCCTGGGACCACAGGCCGTCCACTGGGACAGAAGTCACGGTTCCAGTGTGACCGGGGCAGGAAGGAAGGGGAGGAACAGGTGCACCCAGGCCTGGCGGCGAGTCGCTGCCGCTGCAAAGCCCGTGGAAGAGCCCAGTGTCTACAGGCTGCCCGGCCGGCGGGGCTCAGGGGCTGAGCGTCGACCTATGAACCGGGAGGTCAGGGTTCGATTCCTGTCAGGGCACGGGCCCGGGTTGTGGAACCCACCCCCAGTGTGGGGCGTGCAGGAGGCAGTCGATCAATGACTCTCTCTCATCACTGATGTTTCTCTCTCCCTCACCCTTCCTCTCTGAAATTAAAAAAAAAAGTGTGTGTGTGTGTGTGTGTGTGTGTGTGTGTGTATATATTAAAAATAAAAATCAAAGACCAACAGTGAGCATCTGTGCTCTGGGGACGAGAGCATCAGTGTCTCCTGAGGGCGCAGGGCCCCCCACAGCCCCCGTCTCCGCAGGACAGGCGGCTTCCAGGGCCCCTCATCACGCAGCCAGTGCTGAGCGCTGGGCACTGACCACAGGACCTACCACGGGCCTCCGAGGCCCGGCCAGCAAGCACCCGGCACGGGGCAGGGCCCGGGGGGGCGGCCCAGGCTGTGCACTCGCACACACGTAGGGGACAGCATCGTCCCCGGGTCCTGCAGCTGCCCAGGGAGGCGGGGTGGGCTTCCTGCAGGGAGCAGGTCTCAGGGGAGATCTGAGAGGCGAGTAGATACCAGCTCTGGGGTGTGCATGTGTGTGCGTGTGCACACATGTGTGTGCAAATGCATCCGCATGTGGGCATGTATGTGCACGTGTCCATGTAAGTCCATGTGTGCACTTATGTGCGTGTGCACATGTGCGTGTGTGTGCATGTGTGTGCATGCTGGGGGAGAGAAAAAGGCTGCAGCTCTGAGGAAGGCCCACGGGGCAGCCAGGGCTGGGGGCGGGAGCTGGCGTTCAGGACCAGGTCCATGTGTGTGCCTGTGGGTGGTGACGCTATAAAGCTGCACGGGGCCGGCCTGCTCTCCTCCCCACGTGGCTGCGTTTTTCAGGGACGGCCAAGCAGGCCCACAGCCAGCGCAGCCTTTTCCTAACCGTGAGCGTCAGGGCGAGATTCTACACAAATGTCCATGCCCAGGCTCTGCTCCCCTTAACCAAGGCCCCCAGCAGTTTCCGCCCCCAGCAGGGCTCCCCCCCCAGCAGGGCTCCCCCCCCAGCAGGGCCCCCCCCCCTCCAGCAGGGCTTCCCCCCCCCGCCAGCAGTTTCCCCCCCCGCAGCAGGGCCCCCCCCCCAGCAGGGCCCCCCCTCCAGCAGGGCCCCCGCCCCAGCAGGGCCCCCCCCCAGCAGGGCTCCCCCTCCAGCAGGGCCCCCCCCAGCAGGGCCCCCCCTCCAGCAGGGCCCCCGCCCCAGCAGGGCCCCCCCTCCAGCAGGGACCCCCCCAGCAGGGCTCCCCGCAACACCCCCCACGCACCGCCGCCTGCGTGGGCCGCTGCCTCTTGTTGCGCCGGGGCCGCAGCTTGGTGAAGTGCTCCAGCTTCCGGCCCTCCTCTGAGGGCAGCTCAGGGATGAGGCCCGAGCTCCGCTTCTCCGAGGGGCGGGGCGGGTCCTCCACGTGAATGGGCACCTCCTCCAGGGCCTTGTCCAGGTCAAACTCCATTTCTGCAGGAAGCAAAGCCAGACCCCACTCACCGCACATCAGGCCACAGTTCCCGACGTGACGCGAGGCTCATGGACAGCGAGCAGCCGGTCGCCGACACCGACTCTCTCGATGCCTGCCCGTCGGGCGGCCCTGCAGCAGGTGCGGGTCGGCGGAGGGTGGGGGGCGGGGCGGACACTCACCGAAGGCCCTGGACACCGGCCGCAGCATCCGGCTGTGGATCGTCTTCCTCTTGGACTTGGGGGTCATCTAGCAACGAAACAGGAAGCCCTGAGCCAGGCGTCCCCCAAACCTGCCCTTCAAACGTCCGGAACCCCTGGGGCATCTGGGACCCGTGGTCTCGGCTCAGCATCGGCTCAGTCCTTGGAGGACGCTGGAGCCGCCGGACGGCTGACGGGGGCGGCAGGGCCCACGGTTTCCAAACGCGTCGTCTTCTCCAAGGCTGCAGCCCCCGCCTCCCCGCGCCCCCAAGGCACATCCTGGTGACACGGCATTGAGCTCCGAGCTGCCCGAGGGCGTCCCACTGGACAGAAAGACTGTGAGGTCAGTGCTGTGTGGCGTTCCACAGCCACAACGTCGGCGTCAGCACTGGCCGCGTGAACCCGGGCCGCGTCCCCCCTCCCCCTGGGGGCACAGACGAGCTGGGATTCAGTGTCCGCATCTGCCCTCGCTTCCCAGAAAGTCAGCTTTGATCCTGCTGGTCCTCCTTCCAGACCTGAGACCAAAGCCCAAGCCACAGCCAGCGCCCCGAGGGCACTTCTCCAGGCGGTGTCGGCTGGGTCATGAGCAGCCGAGCCGAGGCAGGCGTCATCTCCCTCCACGGGGTGAATTTCCTCAGCCTGAGCCTCACCCGTCTCTCAGTCCCTCTCGCCCTCCCCGACGTCTGTCTGTCTGTCTGTCCGTGCCTCGTGTGAAATCACACCGTGCCTGTGTCCGGCCCCGAGGGGTCAGCACCCGATACTTCACAGACCAATTCGTGGCTGAGCCCGCCAACCACGGCTTCAGGCCTAGACCGAATCAGTTTGTTTCTAAAAACGCATTCTGAGCCATAAGAAGTAATTTCCAATTTCTTAAAAAAATATTTTATTGATTTCAGAGAGGGAGGGAAAGAGAGACAGAAACATCAACGATGAGAGAGAATCATTGATCAGCTCCTGGTTAACACACCCGCGTCCTGACAGAGGCCCGTGTGCCGAGGGGATGAGGGCGGCTCATCGTCACCATCACCAGCCCCACGGCCCCGAGAGGCACGGTCCGGGTGAGCCAGGTGTGGCAGACGCACCGCAAACAGCTGCGTGACACCGGGCGTCACGGGTTTGACACGGCCGTTCCCCCGTGGCACCGACACAGGTCTGCGTCACGGGGGGGACAGCACACCTTTCACTTGTGCTTCTGGGCACATATTCATCTTTTTTTGAAAAAAAATTTTGTTTATTAAGAAACCGAGTATTTTGTTCTTTTTTGTTAATCCTCACCCAAGGATGTTTTTCCATTGATTTTTAGAGAGTGGAAGGGAGGGGGAAAGACAGACACATCGATGTGAAAGAGACACATTGATTGGTTGCCTCCTGCACGCACCCGACCAGGGCCAGGGAACCTGCAACCGACGTACGTGCCCTTGACCGGAATCCACCTGGGACCCTTCGGTCCATGGGCCGGTGCTCTATCCACCGAGCCACCCCGGCCAGGACTGAAACTTAAGTTCTATCAGCCTCACGGACAGCCTCTGCACAGCAACACGTTTCTGAAAGATCGTCTCTGGGGGGAGTTTTATGGGTCTGGTTTGTGAAGGTGAGATTTTTTTATAAAAACCAACAGCCAAGCCGAGGGGTTCGACGAAGAAGTCGCCGCAGCACATCTTACCAAACACGTGTCCTGCTCCTCCAGGCGCTCCAGCTCCGTGAGCTCCTCCACCGCGAGGACCGGGCGCCGGGCCGGCCTCTTGTCCACGGGCTCCGTGTCCACGGCCTCAGGGGCGGGAAGGGTCCGGCCCCGCCGGCTGAAGTGGTCGGACTGGAGGGTCAACACAGGACAAATCAACCACAGACACGGGCAGCGGGGGCTGGGCCTGAAGAGGCGCCCGAGGGCTGTGTGGACATGGATCTCAGAGAGGACGGGGGAGGGAGAGAGAAAGAAACATCAATGATGAGAGCCCTGGCCAGTGTGGCTCAGTGGACAGACCGTCGGCCCGGCTGAAGGGTCCCGGGTTCGATTTCGGTCAAGGGCACGCACCTCTGTTGCAGGTTCAATCCCCGGCCCTGGTCAGGGCTCGTGCAGGAGGCAACCAATCGATCTGTGTCTCTCATATCGATGTTTCTCTCTGTCTCTCCCCCTCCCTCCCACCTTCTCTAAAAATCAACAGAAAAATATCCTCGGGTGAGGATTAAAAAAATAAAAATAAATTTAAAATTTTTTAAAATCTTAACTTTGGATCTCAGCCTCCACATCACCTCCTCCCAGACGCTGACCTGCCCCGTGGACGCCGTCACCTGGGCTTCTCCCCGCACCCTCTGGGAGAGGACCCAGGGAGCCCCTGATGGGCCGAAGGGACTCGGAGGGGAGGGGGCTGGGATCTGCAGCCGCGAAGCCGCAAAGACAGAGACCGGAGGCTGCCCGCGAGGCCGGCGCTCACCAGTCTGTGATGGCAGAGCGACAGGGCGTCCAGGAGCTCGTCCACGATCCGGTCGGACAGGAAGGAGGCCACGGTCAGCTTCACCTCGCTGTGGGCGGAGCCAGAGAGCACGGCAGTGTTTAATGTAGGAAAAGGGGAATCGCCCACCCGACGCCGCGTTCATCAGCCACCGGACGCGCCCGCTCTGTGCGACGGAAGGAAAGGATGTGTGCACAGGGCCCCAGCTGCCAACAAGAAGCCGTGAACACACAGGCCATCGACGTCCTTCGCCATTTCAACCTGCCCTGCCATCGCAGCCCTCAGACTCAGAGGCAGAAACGAGAGCATCTGCATAAAGGCCAACCGACGTGACGGGAGCCACAGGGACCACGTGACGGGAGCCACAGGGACCGCATGACGGGAGCCACGTGGACCATGACGGGAGCCACAGGGACCACGTGACGGGAGCCACGTGGACTGCGTGGCCAGGAACAAGCCACCCATTGACAGAAATGGAAACAGCCTGGCCACAGCATATGAGGGAACTCCGGTCTGATTGTTGAGCAGCAGTTATGACTCTAGACGCCTACCCCTCACCCCTGAGAAACCTTTTCACGCACCACACGGGCCTACGACACAGCTGCCGCCCTGACTCGCCATCTTATTTCGAGAACAGTCACACTTTCACGGCTGTGCTGCCTTTTATGAACAAACGTCACAAGATGTTCACTGTTCGTGTCTCCTGCCTGACCTTAGAGAAGTGCCCACCCGGCCGGCGTGGCTCAGTGGTGAGCGTCCACCTGTGAACTAGGAGGTCAGGTTCGATTCCCGGTCAGGGCACAGCCCCAGGCTGTGGGTTCCATCTCCAGGAGGGGGCATGCAGGAGGCATCCAGTCGATGTTTCTCTCTCTCTCTCCCTTCCTCTCTCTAAAAATCAATAAAAACTTTTCAAAGGTGCCCCAACAACAGGATGTGGCTGGCAGCTGTCACTAATAAATGACCAAGCCACTGAGGTTTCGGCCAGAGAGCTGGCATTTGAGTGACACTGTCGCTCTTCGCTGCCCCCAGAATTCAAATCCCACGCGTGTCTTCCGCCTGAACACCCTGCATAAGCACACACACGTGTAGCGCAGCGCAGTTAAAGGAGCAGGTGCTGGAGAGACCTGTCCCCACATCCAGCGGCGTCTCCTGCGCTCACGGCTGCTCGGAAGTCAGCAGTGCCGAGGGGTCAGGGCAGGGGAGGGGTGAAACAGGCGTTTCACTGTGAGACTGAGCCTGGACGAGTGGGAGAGCAGGGAGGCTCCCTAGGCTGAAGGCCACCCCTGCACGCGTCTCTGCCCAGGAAGGTGTCCACGCCGGCAGGACAATGAAGGCGCTGATTCTTTGATGCCGACGTTAGCGATTTCCCTGGGCCAGTGGTCAGCAAACTCATTCGTCAACAGAGCCAAATATCAACAGTACAACGGTTGCAATTTCTTTTGAGAGCCAAATTTTTTAAACTTAAACTATATAGGTAGGTACATTGTTATTAACTTAATTAGGGTACTCCTAAGGCTTAGGAAGAGCCACACTCAAGGGGCCAAAGAGCCACCGTTTGCCGACCACGGCCCTGGGCTGACAAAGGGAGGTTTCCTAATTCCTCAAACGAGGCCTCTCAGCAGCGATTTCCTCTACCTGACACTTCATTACCCCACAGAGGAGTCACTGTAAGACTCACTCGGTCCCTCAGTAAAACACCTTCCGCGTCCCACCCCGAGCCACAGGGCCTGGGGACCCAGCGCTAACAGTCCCTCCCCTGATCCTCCCGAAGTGCGTCTGGGGCTCTTACTCCCTCCTAAAGCTGCAGAGCCCGTTGTCTCCTCCTCCCTCCCTCCTTCTGTCTCAGGCGAGGAGGGTGGTTTCTCTATTTCAAATGACAGCTCCAAAAAGGAGCCTAACTGTGCGTTTTAATGCCTCAGGTCGCTCTATCATGTGGCCACTGGGACTGCACTCGCTTCCCGAAAGAACTTCCATTTCGCACAACATTCAAGGAAATGGTTCGACTTAACCTACACGTGCACAGGGACATGCGTGTGTGCACAATATGTGCGTATGCATGTGCACACACATGTGCATGCATGTTTGTTTGCACATGTGCATGTTTGCGTGTGTGTGCTTGCATCCTGTACTCAGTACCGTGCACGCTGAAGAGCCCAGCGAGGACCCAGTGCCATCTGATGCCCCTGACGCCGGGACCTCCACCCACTCCATCTTTCGGAGCCGCCGTCCCCAGGGAAGTGCGTGTTAGGGAGTTTGCTCGGACTCTGTGAAGCCCCAGGTAGGACCTGCCAGCAGCTCAATCGCTGTCGAATGGAGGGCAGGGCATTTCCTCTCCTTAGTGCTCATGGGGCTTCGACAGAAAACCTGAAACTCGTTTACGGAAACAGGCACACGCCCGGAAGGGCTGCAGGTCATAAACGCGCTGGTCTGTGGGCCTGAACCCTCGCAACGTCCTTTCCAATCTCTCGCGTCCCCTCAGCGGAGCAGGCGCGGAAACCGTTTCTTCTCCTCGTTTCGCACACAGAGGACGCTGCGTCCCAGACCCGAGCCCGAGCCGCTGCTGCAGGGCCCGGCCCTCGGTCCCGACGTCCACCCTGGAGGGCGGCCTTGGGTTTCTCGACGGCGACGACCTGACTTGGGGCTTATTTTGTTTTTCCCTCATTTTTCTGGCCGGCTCTCACTTAGCGACATCGCTATGTTAGCTCAACGCCCAGCTTTTCAGGAAAAAGCTGGTGTCTGCGGCCCCTCAATGTTCTCATCAAGATTCAGAAACGGTGAAGATGGAAAAGTCACGTGTTTCTGAAGTCGGTTCCTGATCCTGATTCCCCAAGTGAGAAACGGGGCTCAGCTTCGCTGTGAGGCTCCCGATCGCTGCAGTCTCAGCGCAAAAATCCAGGACAGGGCCTTGCCGACCGCACCTTCTCAATGTCGCATCTTTTTAAAAATATTGACATACGTTTTTAATATATACTTGCATTGATTTCCGAGAAGGGAGAGGGAGATAGAAACATCCATGATGAGCGAGAATCATGGACCGGCTGCCTCCTGCACGCCCCCCACTGGGGATGGAGCCCGCAGCCCGGCCTGTGCCCCGACCGGGAATGGAACTGTGACCCGCCCCCTGCCCGGGTCCACAGGCCGCGGCGCCCACCTGATCTTGTTGAGGATGTCCACGCCCGACTGCTCCAGCAGGACGTTCTTCACGAAGGTGCGGGGCACGGAGAGCTTCTCGGAGCCGGCGCGGATCAGGTCCTGCCGGATGTGGGCCTTCCTCATCACGTGGGGGCACAGGCTCTCGGCCGCGTCCACCATGGACCCCAGCAGGGCCTGCAACGCAGCGCAGTGAGGGCGAGGCGACACAGGGCGCCTGTCGCCTCCCGCACTCAGCCTCCCGCGCTCTCCGTCACGTGTAACCACAGACGACAGGTTTTCCGAAAGCCAGCCCCCACTCTCTGCCTCGCACCAGACACGGATCATTCCCTCATCAGTGGGACCCGTCCTAGGTCATGGTCATGTGGAAATGTCCCATCAAAAACAAAATGGATAATACCTTAACCAATAAAGAAATTAAAGATAAAAAAAAATATATTGAGTTTTGGGCAGTGAACTAGGAAAGTTTGGTGTACTTTAGTTAAAGTACAAAACAGCACTTCTCATTTGAATAAATCATTAGTCCACATTAAAAAACACACAAAAAACCAAAATGGAGCCCTGGCCGGTGTGGCTCAATGGATAGAGCGTCAGCCTGCGGAATGCAGGGTCCCGGGTTCGACTCTAGTCGAGGCTATGTACCTCGGTTGCAGACTTCTCCCTGGCCGGGCCCTGGTCAGGGCGCCTGCAGGAGGCAACCAATCGATGTGTTTCTCTCACATCAATGTTTCTCTCTCTCTTCCGCTCTCCCTAAAATCAATGGGAAAATATCCTCGGGTGAGGATTAAAAAAAACAAAAAGGAATTGATAGGTTTTCTCAATCTCATCCTATAAGGAGTCATTCCAAAACGTATCAAGGAAGCTGAAAAGGCACAGTCGTCCATGTTTGCCACCCGTGTGTGTGGGTAGATAGGTGAACACACGCACACACACACACACACACACACACACACGGCCTATGCATGTGGGTAGATAGGTGAACACACGCATACACACACACACACACACGGCCTATGCGTGTGGGTGGATAGGTGAACACACACATACACACACACACACACACACACACACATGGCCTATGCGTGTGGGTGGATAGGTGAACACACACACACACACACACACACGGCCTATGCGTGTGGGTGGATAGGTGAGCACACACATACACACACACACACAAGGCCTATACACAGGAAGCCGTGCCCACGTTGTTCTCTGAAGGGACAGGAGGCACGAACCTTTAGTTGCTCGTCGACAACCCTTGTGACCTCCCCGGCCATGGACTCCAGCGTCTCCTGCACGGGGCTGGACAGCGGGCCGCCGGCTCCCGCCCAGGATGCACTGCCCACGTGGTACAAGTTCGGCAGCAGCTGGAAGGAAGGGAGAGGCTGTCCACAGCGACGGGACACGGCCTGAGCACCAGCATCCGGGGGCGAGTACGAGGGGGCGGTAAGGGCTGGCCGTGCCGATCGATGGCCCTTCGCACAGATGCCAACGGAGGCCCAGCTGGAGCCGCAGGGACCGCCTCCCTCGCGCCGGGTCCTCACGGGCCTGAGGGGACCTGCCTGAGCCCCAGGGCCCCTCCCGCTCGGGGCAGTCACTGTGGGGGGGACTCAGCAGAGGCGGGACCAGGTCCTCCCTGAGGGCTGACGGGGGCCATGCTCCCAGCGGCTGGCTCAGTGGGTGAGCACCACCTATGAACCAGGAGGTCAGGGTTCGATTCCTGGTCAGGGAAATGCCCAGGCTGGGGACTCCATCCCCCGTCGGGGGTGTGCAGGAGGCAGCTGATCTACGATGCTCTCGCATCACTGATGTTTCTCTCTCTCTCCCTTCCTCTCTGAAATCAATAAAAATATCTATTTTTTAAAAAGGAAGCTGGAACTATTTTCCAGCCCTGACGTTTAACACACCATTTTAGTGCCTAAGACGCCTGTGCAGCCCGAGCTGAAACTCACCGTCTTGGAGTTCTTGGCGTCCCGCATGAGCCGCTCGGCCGACCTCACGTCCTCCTGGACGGCCTCCCCCCCACAGCTGCGCAGGGAGTTGAGGTGATCTTGGACCTTCACGCACATCCTGTCGATCATCTGCCCGCACGGGGGAAGGACACCGCGGGCCGGCGGGAGGACACACAGCACAGTGAGGAGGCGCCTCGGCCCGGTCTTCCCCCCCCCCCCCCGGGAGCGCCTGGCAGGGAGCCCTCGGGCGGCCCTGGGCCCACCTGCTGGGTGGTGCTGGTGACGATGCCCTGCTGCAGGCGGTAGGCCTGCTCCTGCTGGTACTTCCTGGTCTCGTGGTTCCGGAGCAGGTAGTTTTCTATCTGGAAACAAAGCCCGTGCCTCTCAGGGTCACAGCGCGACCCCGTCAGGCGACACGGAGCCAGAGCACGAGCTCCACGCCCCCCCGCGCCCCGACCCCAGGACTGGGAGCGGTGCCTGCCTCACCGTGAAGCACTGCTCTTTTTAAAAATATATTGTTATTGATTTCAGAGAGGAAGGGAGAGGGAGAGAGAGAGAAACATCCACGATGAGAGAGTCATGGGTCGGCTGCCTCCTGCACGCCCCCCACTGGGGGTCGAGCCCGCAACCCGGGCCTGCGCCCCGACCGGAAAAGGAACCGTGACCTCCTGGGTCACAGGTCGACGCTCAGCCCGAGCCACGCCGGCCGGACTGAGGGAGGAACGGAACTCGTAGGAACCAGTCACTGTCACGGCTCAGGAGCTGACGCCGCTCCCTCCCCATCAGGCACTGTGCCCGCCGGGGTCCTGAGGACACAGGCCCATGTGAACAGCGCTTTGTAAGGACAAGAGCTGCTCGTATGCCGGACGTATGAACGCGATTCCGAGCGAATGTGCGTTCACAGTAACCCGGCTGCCGGCTCCTGTACCTTCTGCAGAGCCTCCTCCGTTTTCTCGGGGTTCGTCTTGAGGGCTTGGGCGGCGTCGTACATGGGGATTGGCATGAATCGCAGCGTGTAGTTCCTACGAAAAGGAGAAAGCCGTATTTATTTAAAAATAACTTCCTGCCTGGCCGGCAGGGCTCAGTGGTTGAGCATCGATCTAGGAACCAGGTTACAGTTCAATTCCCATCAGGGCACAGGCCTGGGTTGTGGGCTCGACCCCCGGTGTGGGGCGTGCAGGAGGCAGCCGACCCATGATTCTCTCACCACTGATGTTTCTCTCCCTCTCTCTCCCTTTGTCTCTGAAATCAACAAATACATATTTTATTTTCAGAAAAGAAAAGCAGTTGGAGTGGCTTCCTTCCCCCCCTCCCGTCGCCCTGAGAGCCACAGGTCTCGGCCCTCCAGTCACATCGGCCGAGCCCACAGGCCTGCGGTCCACCCACAGCATCTTCCCTCCAGGTATCAGCTTCCTCGCCCTCCGGGTGCAGAGCTGCCTTCACGGGACAGAAGGCAGCACCGTGGAGACAGACTGTGAGGCCGCGGGAGGAGGAAGCAGCGTTGGGCACGAGCCCACATACAGACTCACACCAGGCCACGCGTGAGACCAGCTCGGCCCTGCCTGCGAGTCCCAGCCACAGCTATGCCCACCACACCAGCGGCTCAGGGACACCCCGGGCTCAGGGACACCCCAGGGCTCAGGGACACTGTGGGGCTCAGGGACACCCCAGGGCTCAGGGATACCGTGGGGCTCAGGGACACCCCGGGCTCAGGGACACCGTGGGGCTCAGGGACACCCCGGGGCTCAGGGACACTGTGGGGCTCAGGGACACCCCGGGCTCAGGGACACTGTGGGGCTCAGGGACACCCCGGGCTCAGGGACACCGTGGGGCTCAGGAACACCCTGGGCTCAGGGACACCCCGGGCTCAGGGACACCGTGGGGCTCAGGGACACCCCGGGCTCAGGGACACCCCGGGCTCAGGGACACCCCGGGCTCAGGGACACCCCGGGGCTCAGGGACACCCCGGGCTCAGGGACACACCGGGGCTCAGGGACACCCCGCGGCTCAGGGACACCCCGGGGCTCAGGGACACCCGGGGCTCAGGGACACCGTGGGGCTCAGGGATACCCCGGGCTCAGGGACACCCCGGGGCTCAGGGACACCGTGGGGCTCAGGGACACCCGGGGCTCAGGGACACCGTGGGGCTCAGGGACACCCCGGGGCTCAGGGACACCCCAGGCTCAGGGACACCCCGGGGCTCAGGGACACCCCGGGGCTCAGGGACCCGGGTGTGACTGTTTCCCAGGAGGAATCCCCGAGCGCTCACTTCTCCATGGCCACGGCTATGTCCTGAAAGCCTTGAGCAGAGATGTTGTTCTTGTCCCAGATCACCGTCCTGTTTGGAAAGGAACCACACAGATAATGAGACACTCGGAGGGGAGGGACCAGGCCTCCCATGACGAGGAAGCTCTGTGGGCCCGTCTGGGTGCTTTCGGACGACGCGTCATGTGACCGAGGGGAATGGTCCTCGCTCGGAGCCATGGACCCGGCCCCTGGCTGGCTTCTCCTCAGTGGCAGGTTCGGGGAGGGGAGGCCAGGAGGCTGGGCTCACACCTGAGCGGAAGCCCCGTCACTCCTGCCGCCTCTCGGGCCCTGCCCACCAGCATTCACTGTCTGCCCCACTCGGTCATGTCAGCACCGACGTGAAAGGAGCCCCCACAGCTCTCGGCAGGCGCCCCCTCCAGCAGAAACCTCTCCCACAAAGGCTGGGGGGAATCACTGTCCACATCTGGGAGCAAGGCCAGCCGGCACAGCTCAGCGGTTGAGCGGCGACCTATGAACCAGGAGGTCCCGGTTCGATTCCCGGTCAGGGCACAGGCCCGGGTTGTGGGCTCCATCCCCGGGGGGGGGCGTGCAGGAGGCGGCTGGTACATGACACTCTCTCATCATGGATGTCTCTCTCTCTCTCCTTTCCTCTCTGAAATCAATACAAATATATTTTTAAAAATAAATAAATCTGGGAACACCCTCTCGGTATTTTGACAAAAGATAAAAACTGTCCCCCCCTCCTCCCCGCCCCCCACCCCCAGCCGCCGGGCGGCACCTGAGCTTGGTGTTGATCTGCAGCGCTTTGGCCAGCATCTTGGCGCCCATGTCGCCCATGGCGTTCCCGCTGATGTCCACTTTGGTCAGGGACGTGTTGCTGCCCAGGGCGTTGATGATGATGGTGACCTCGGTCTTGAGTTTGGAGTCGGCCAGGGACAGGGACTGCAGAGGCTGCGGGGGGACAGCGCACGGCTCGTCTCGGACGGAGAACCACTGGGAGGACCCGCTGTGCGGAGGCCTCCTCTGTAAACTCGGCCACGAGACGCTGGGAACACGGACGGGCACCTCCCCTTGAAGGAAAGCCGGGGCGACACCGAGAGGCCGGTGCCAGCTCTGAAAGGATGACATAACGAAGAGGCTACACAACATCTGAGCACCGTGGCCGGCAAACTGCGGCTTGCGAGCCACGTGCGGCTCTTTGGCCCCTTGAGTGTGGCTCTTCCCAAGCCTTAGGAGCACCCTAGTTAATAACAAGGTACCTACGTATACAGTTTAAGTTTAAAAAATTTGGCTCTCAAAAGAAATTTCCATCGTTGCACTGCTGATATTTGGCTCTGCTGACTAATGAGCTTGCCGACCACTGACTCAGACATTAAAGATGGGCTCAGGCCGGCAAGGGGCTCCGTGGCTGAGCATCGACCTGTGACCCAGGAGGTCAGTTCAGTTCCCGGTCGGGGCACAGGCCCGGGTGGCGGGCTCCATCCCCAGTGTGGGGCGTGCAGGAGGCGGCCGATCAATGCTTCTTTCTCATCACTGATGTCTCTCTCTTCCTTTCCCTTCCGCTCTGAAATCAATCATTTTTTTTTAAAGAGATGAGCTTAGGAGTCCATCTCTGTTCATTACAATCTTCCTTTAATTTATCATGAGTGGAATCAAGGGAAGAGCAAGTAAACTTTAAATGTCTCCTATCGCCGTGCCAAAGCCTAACGATTTATTCCATTTTTTTTCAAATGACAGAAAACGTGTGCCCAGAAATGACCTGGAAGCCTCTGACCATTAACCCGGAGGAAATAATGAGAACGGCAGCAGACATGAGGCGGGCGTTTTAGAGGAACCCTCACCGACTCTTCGTCCTGAATCATCTGCACTAAGCTGTCCAGCACGGGGGTCAGGTTTCTAAAGAGAACAAGAGGCGGCAGAGATCAGCCCGCGGGTCCAGGAGGCTGCGTCCGTCCCCGGCACAGCAACAGCCCAGAACTCTTACTTGGGTTTCATGTTGTTGAAGTTCTTGCCCAAGGCCAGGTGCCGTACGGACCTGTTCCTGCTGAGCCACACGATCAAGGTGGAGAGGTCGGACTCCAAGCCTGGGAGGAAGGGGCGAGGGTCAGGACGCGGCAGACGACGCTCAGTGGAACGCAATCCCGCTAGGGCAGCTCCCCGAGGGCCTGGGTCCTCGTCTCCACAAGGGAACGCTGTGCTCTCCCCCTGCCCTCTTACTTCCCAGGGATAAACCCCTACACTCATTCTCCAGCCCGGCCAGCGGGGCTCAGTGGCTGAGCAATGGACTGTGAACCAGGAGGTCCCGGTTCGATTCCCGGTTGGGCCACATGCCTGGGTTGCGGGCTCGGTCCCCAGTGTGGGGTGTGCAGGAGGCAGCCGATCAGTGATTCTCCTCATTGATGTTTCTCTCTCTCTCCCTCTCCCTTCCTCTCTGAAACCAATAAAAACATGGACACAGACAATGGGTGGGGGCAGTGAGGGCTTGGGGCATGGCTGGGCTGGAGGGGCCAATGCAGGGAGAAAGGGGGGTCTGTAATACTTTCAACAATAAAAATTAAAAAAAAACAAAAAACAAATCATCCTCCACAGTCCCTTGCACAGCCCGTGGGGAATGAGGTCAGCGGGGTTGGGAGTGGAGAACGGCAGGACTCCCACTCTCCCGTCCTGGTGAGACTCGGCGCTCTCCACCAGTGAGTGCGGTGTCTGTGCAAACTGCTCAGGCCGCGAGCATCCGCGGGAACACGCCAGGAACACGCTCCGGACACACATGCCAGGGCTCAACCTGATCTCCCTCCACCAAGAGCCCAGAGGCTGAGCTCTTCCTCTTGGGCCCGAGATTGTAACTGGCTTTTGTCTGTTCTGTGTGCGCCTTGATGTTGTTAATCCTTCCCCAAGGACATTTTTCCATTGATTTTTAGAGAGAATGGGTGGGAGGAGAGAGACGGAGAGGGGGCATTGATGTGAGAAAGACTGTCGATTGGTTGCCTCCTGTAAGCACCTGACCAGGGCCAGGGATCGTCTGCCACCCAAGTACCCAGGTACGTGCCCTTGACTGGAATCGAACCCGGGACCCTCAGTCCGAGAGCAGGCGCTCTACCCACGGAGCCACACCGGCCAGGGCTGAGCTTTTTCCTTTCCCGCCCAGACCTTGCACTGTGGGCTCCAGGATCAGCTCAGTGAGACCGGGGCACAGGTTTGTCCCATAAGTAAACTCCACTGTCAGATGTAAGAGGCCCAGCAGACCAGGCGGGCCACATCTCCACAGACGGATGCCGCCCAGGTTGGGACTCACCTGCTTCCGAGAACCCTCCACCCCCTCCCCGCGGCCGCTCACCGTTGTCAGAGATGTCCAAGCTGGTGATGTTGTGGATCTCGGCGATGCAGCCCTCCAACACCTGTGCGCCTCCTGACCTCAGCTGGACAGACAGACGGACACAAGGCACAGTCACCCGGGAGGCGTAGCCAAAACCTCAGACACGGGCGACACTCGTCACTGCTGCCGTCTCCCACTTCATGTCAAGCACAACCTTCAGAAAAGCAGCAAAGCAGCCCTGGCCAGTTGGCTCAGTGGACAGAGCGTCGGCTGCGGACTGCAGGGTCCTGGGTCTGATTCCAGCCCTGCGCCCGGGTGGCGGACTCGATCCCAGTGGGGGTGTGCAGGAGGCAGCGGACCAATGGTTCTCTCTCATCACTGGTGTTTCTATCTCACTCTCCCTCTCCCTTCCTCCCTGAAATTAATTAAAGTTACATTTAAAAATTAAAAATAAAGTATTTCCTAGTGTCCTTTTAAATTTTTGCAAAAACGCTGATTTACACTAGACTGGAAGCTAAAAAACAACAACAGGTTCTTCACAACCCACAGCTCTGAGGAGCACGGCTCCAGGTCCCAGCTCGGTAACACTCGCGTTAATGTGTGCACAGACGATGTCACAGTTAAAGCAAGAAATAATTTAGGCAAACACATCAAAGAAACGTAACTTGATTTTCAGAGCATGAAAAAGAACTGTGTGTCCGAGAATCTAACAAAGGTGGCCGAGTCTTTACAATTCTATTACTTGCTGTTGGTGACTTCTCTGTTGAGAAGTGAATTTTTTACAAGAAAACCTCTACTTTCTATAAAGTGCAGTGAAAACGTTTCATTTACAAATATGGAAACTCCAGGTGACATGTGAGCGCTCGACGCCATTTATTTTATAAAAACTCTTAACTAGATACCACCCGTGGCCTTTCCCCATAAAAGTCACATTTTCCAACTGTCACACGGACTCCTATCGGCGCAGGCTAGGAGCGGCCCGCCAGGTACTTACACAGAGGCCCAGCTGCCGGCAGCCGGGAGAGAAAACAAAACTGTTATCAGCTGTGAGTCGCTGAGAATCAAGAAGCTCACGTCTCTATCGATACACAATTTAAACCCGAAGAGTCAGAAAAAGACACTTCCAACTAAAGTGTGTCCCCGAGACAAAACTCAGACACGTGACTAGGAAAGCCACGGCTCTCCAGGTGCCAGGACCGTGGGCTACACGCCCCGGTTATCTGGGGCTGAAGGTCCCCCCGGCTGCAGCTCTCCCAGGGCTGCGAACGGACGGAAGTCCTTGAAATGCACGTGCCCTTCTCCTTCCGCGCTCTAGGTTCAAGCGCGTGGTGCCCCGTGGTCGCCTGCAGGGAAGGCTGTGTTCACTGTGTCTCCTAGAAGACGGAAGCCGCTGGGCAGAAAGTGGGATTATTTTTAATCGTGAAAAGCCCACGTGGATGCTCTGTGATGGGGCCCGTGGTGTTTGGATCAAACCCACAGAACGGAACCCGGACCTTCCCTGACGCGTGTCTCTGCTTTGGTGATGCTGGAGCCACAGCCTGAGCTCTTCCCAGGAAGAAGGCGAACGGGGCAGCCCCGGCCCCCTTACCTCGCAGCTGCTGAGGTCGAGGGAGACGGCCTTCAGGCTGCGGTTGCTGGTCAGGCTGAGCAGCAGCGCCCTGCGGAGGAACAGGCCAGGCCACACGTCACTGGGCAGGTTGGGGGCCCCCGAATGGAGCCCAGATGCACCCTGAATGGAGCCCGGAGGATGCCGGGGCCCGGGCCAGCCCAAGCACCACCTCCCTGTTGACAATGACACTGCTGCCCCGGCCGGTGGCTCGGTTGGTTGGAGGGTCGCCCTACACTCCCAAAGGTGGTGGGTCCGATTCCCTGGGCACACACCCAGGTTGCAGGTTCAATCCCTGGTCGGGGCACGTAAGGGAGGCAACAGATCGATGTTCAATCTCTCTCTCTCTCTCTCTCTCTCTCTCTCTCTCTTCCTCACTCCCTCTCTTCCTCCCTTCCACTCAATGTGCCCAGCCGGTGTGGCTCCGTGGTTGAGCGTTGACCTATGAACGAGGAGGTCCCGGGTTCGATTACCCGTTGGGGCACATAGCCGGGTTGCAGGCTCCACCCCCAGTAGGGGGTGTGCAGGAGGCAGCCCATCCATGATTCTCTCTCATCATTGATGTTTCTCTCTCTCTCCCTCTCCCTTCCTCTCTGAAATCAAGATGTATTTTTTTAAAATGAATCATTTCCTTCTGTGCCCCAAAGTGAAAAGACACCCGTCAGCCTCGTGGGCCTTGGGGATCTGCGTCTGCCCCTCCCCACACGCTGACACCCACCAGCGGGACTGGAACAGCTGCGGAGAAAACACGCAAACCACTCACTTTAAGGGCTCGGGCGCCAGCTTGGTGCCCGAGAGGTTGATGTGCGTCAGCGCCAGGGAACTGCTGAAAAACTGCCTGAAGGAGGGCGGCACCTCCTTCCCTTTCCTGAAAGACAGACACGGGTCACCTGGGGTCACCCCTGCAAGTCAGCACCCGACACCCAAAAGGCCAAACACGTGTTCACAGACTCTGAAATAACCCACAAATCAGCGATCTTTTCAGTAGAAATTTAAAGATAAAATAAAGAAGAAGAAAAAAATGACCCAGCCAGTGTGGCTCAGTGGTTGAATTGATCTATGAACCACAAGGTCAGGGTTCGATTCCCTGTCAGGGCACAGGCCCAGGTTGCAGGCTGAATCCCCATTGTGGGGCGTGCAGGAGGCGGCCGATCCAAGATCCTCTCTCACCACTGATATTTCTCTCTCCCTCCCTCTCCCTTTCTTTCTGAAATCAATAAAGAAACTATTTTTTAAAAAGAAACAAAATGTCCGTAAGCTAATTCAGTTAAAGGAAGGTCGTCCGAGAAGCTGAGCCGGGGGAAGCCCTCCCTGGGCCACAGTGCCTGTCCCAGGTGAGACGCCCCTCCTCGCTCAGTTCACGGCGGCCGGCCTCACGGACAAGAGCATCCCATTCGGGGGAGAGACCGGACACCTGACCCTCTGGGCCTGGTGCTCTGAGAACAGTGACCTCAGGCTCCTTCCTTCCCGAGAAACATCCGCCCGTTACCACGCCGTGGCCACAGCACAACACGCTTCCCTGAAAGAGAGCGCCCGCAGCACGCGGCCCTACCGGTGAGAGAAGACGGTGCGGGAGAGGTTGAGCACGGCCAGGTGCTGCAGGCAGCCTCGGAGCAGAGCCGCGCAGACCTGCGGGGCGAGGGCAGGGTGTCTCAGGGGCCGGGGCCGAGGGGCGCATCAGTGAGAAAGCCCTCAAACCTCCCCCAGCAAGGAAAGCCATTACCATGTCCAGGGCGCACTCAGTGCTGGATAAATCCAGGTGAGTAAGGGCGTTGGGCTGGGCCAGAAAACTGTACATGGGCTTGAAATCAAAAACAAGCAGCAAACACGTTAGGATCTAGAAACACACACACACACTCTGCAAGTTAATACTCAACATCAATTTGCCCAAATCTCCCAGAATCCTCCTCCAGTTTTCCCAAGAGAATTAGCAGAATTTCATATGTCATTATAGTGTCTTCCTTGGAGAAAAATAAATAAATAAAAATCCAAAGAGTTAAAATTATGCGTCAGCAAAAACAAGGCCGGTAGAAACTCGGCTGCAGCTCCCGTTGCCGCACGTGGCCCAGCTGCCTGGTTGGCTCCGTGTCATCATTCCGGAGCGGACGACCTTCCGTGGGGGACGCAGCCGCCTGGTGGCCGTCGCCGTGAACAGGGAGCAGGGACAGGACCGCGAATGTGACCCTGAACCACAGGAGGTCTCGGGCTCCCCTCTCTGTCCAACGCAACGACCTTCCCATCCCTGGTGACCGCCCAATCCAACGAGAGCCCTCGACAGTCCTGTTCACATTCTCGTTCTGAAGCTCCTGTGCAGCTAAGACACGTCGGGTCTCGGGGGGTCGCAAGGCCTAACGCCTCCCCTCACCCCGGCGCGACTTTAATTAAGGAAGGCTCTGAAACTTCCCATAAACACTTCCCGAGCTCAGGATGAAACGAGGCGAGGGCGCCCCGCTCAAGGAGACGGGGGCCACGGGCTAGAAAGCCCGTCAGACACTCCCCAGGCTCACGGGGCGCAGCGCTGGCCACGGCGGGCACCCACCGAGAGGTCGTCTCCGCGAAGGGCGTTCCCTGAGAGGTCCAGGTGCGTGAGGGTGGTGGCGGTCAGTGGGTTGGCACTGAGCGACTGAGAAAGGCAGTTCACCCCTGAAACAGCGAGAAGATTCGGCTCAATGTCCAGGAAACAAAATGAGACCTAGGCCCAGCCAATGTGGTTCAGTGGTTGAGCACTGACCTATGAACCAGGAGGTCAGGGTTCGAGTCCCAGGCAGGCCACAGGCCCGGGTTGGAGGCTCCTTCCCCAGCGGGGGGTGTGCAGGAGGCAGTCGATCAGTGACCCTCTCTCATCACTGACGTCTCTCTCTCCGCCCCCTTCCTCTCTGAAATCAAAGACAAGGAAACCAAGAGGGGCCCCAGGGGGCAGAGGGCCACGTGAGGGGAGCGCCGTCGGGAGGCAGGCCTGCGAGCCGGGCAGGGGCGGGGGCAGGGACTTAACCTGCCCTCCTTATCACGGCTCAGGGTCTGGGCGGGGTCACCAATGGGGAGCCCAGAACATTCTGCTCACTTGCTGGGGTCAGTAGAGGTCAGAGAATCGTAATCATTCTTCAGATCACAGGACATGGGCTATTACGAAGGGTTTTGTGTTTTTACTAAAACTCCAAGGTTCTCACTGTGTAATTTGGAAATATGGCTATTTCTAAATCGAGTATACTTTTCAAAATACATATATTTGATCGGCTGCCTTCTGCACACCCCACACTGGGGATCAGGCCCAGGGATGGAGCCGGCAACCCGGGCCTGAGCCCTGACCAGGAATCGAACCGTGACCTCGTGGTTCATAGGTCAACACTCAACCGCTGAGCCATGCCGGCCGGGCTAAATGGAATATACTTTTACAGATGATGTTGTTTCTAATTTTGCAGTAAATTCTTGGCTATCCCAGGCTGCCCCTGAAGAGAAACGAAAGGGGGCTTTATCCTTTGCCTCGGCCAGGACAAGGGCAGGGCCAGGCCCGCCGGAGCCCGGAGATGCTCGCTCCGCTCGCTCGGAGAGAAGACTGAGAGTTACAAGCAAGCGACGCCGGGGTGTGTCGGAAAAGTCCCGCAGCCACTGCTCAGCGCGAGTCCGCCCTTGGCGCGCAGAGGAACACTTCACTGAGGTTCGGGGAGGAACGTCGCGGCCATCCGCCCCGCGCTCATGAAGTGCGCACGAAATGTTTATACAAGCTGGGGTCGGGTCATGTAACAGCCCATCCTGTGCCCAGACAGTCCCGGAAGCTCAAGTCCAGGAGGAGGTCAGAGCTTCTTGAGGGTTCACTGCGACAGACCCTCGGATCCTGAAGGACAGCACCCCCCTCCTCCAGGACAGCATGGGCTCCGGGACCCCAGCCACTTGTCAGCCTCCCGCAGCCGGGCCAGCGAGAGGCAGTGAGAGCAGAGAGGCTCTGGCCCTGAGAGGCACAGATCTGACTAGCCTGTCAGATCAGGAACCTGCAAAGGCCGAGGAGAGCTTGCTGTCTGGAGGCAACACCTGTGATGTTTAAACGGGTGGGGAACGTCCGGCCCGCGGGCCATAGAAGTCACGAGAAATCATTTGGCCTGGCTCTGCCCAGGGGTGAGTTAATTAAATAATTTGACCAAACAGAGCAGGTAATTTTTAAGTTGATCATTTTGTATGGCCCACGAATGATGTTATAAATATCCAAATGGGCCTGGCTGGCTTGGCCCAGAGGTTGAGTGTCAACCTATAAACCAGGAGGTCACAGTTCGATTCCCGGTCAGCGCACATGCCCAGGTTGCGGGCTCCACCCCCAGTGTGGGGAGTGTAGGAGGCAGCCGATCAGTGATTCTCTCTCATCACTGATGTTTCTATTTCTCTCTCCCTCTCCCTTCCTCTCTGAAATCAATAAAAATAAAATTAAAATAAAAATATAAATATCCACATGGCCCCTGGCAGACAGAAGGTTCCCACGCCTGTGTGAATGGCCAGCCTCCTGCAGCCGCCCTGCTGCTGGGACTGTTCATATATGTTCCGTAACGGAACAACTGAGTCCAAAACATACAGAGAACACCAGACTCTCATCAAGAAAACCATGCAAAACCATGTCCTCAGTGAGGTCTGACAACCTTAACAAATAAATTCCAAAAAGGAACAGGTCGGATTGGTCTCCACAGCACAACGCCCCCTTGGCAGGCGCCGGCACTTGGCGGGCGGCCAACATCTGCCCGACTCCGGGAGCCTCGCGCCCAGTGTCATGCCGCTGGCAGGACAAGGCTCCCCGCCCCCTCCCGAGGCCCCTCCACGGGAGGCCGGGCCCCTGAGCACAGGAGCAGCAGGAAATCCAAACACACAGGATGGAAGGAGCCAGGCCCGCTCCCAGCCCCACTGAGCGCAGATCGCCGCGCCGCATGGGGTGCCCGGTGGGCCGGGTGCTCCAGTGCGTTAGCGCTGGAGGCTGTGCAGCTGGAGCGAGGGCGGCAGATGGCCCGCGCCCAGGCCTGGCAGCCGGCAGGACAGGCCCCAGGAGCCTGCGAACCGTCCTCCCGCCAACTTCAAAGGGGTGGCGTGAGGAGGTGAAGAAAACAATCTCTCTTGAATTAGGGGCTAGACTATCCATCTTTCCTGGAACTGAAATACAAATGCCGGGCAAATTGCACAAAAAGCTTACAAGGACCGCTTCATCCAAGTTATTCTGAAGCTGCAAGAACAAGGAACGCTTTTAAAAACTGTTTTGTCCGGCCAGCGTGACTCAGTGGTTGAGCGTCTACCTATGAACCAGGAGGTCAGGGTTCGATTCCTGCTCAGGGCACAGGCCCGGGTTGTGGGCTCGATCCCCAGAAGGGGGCGTGCAGGAGGCAGCTGATGGATGATTCTCTCTCATTGATGATGTTTCTATCCCTCTCTCCCTCTCCCTTCCTCTCTGAAATCAATAAAAAACTATCTTTAAAAATATGTAAGCAGGGAGGTTGCTGCTGATACGGCCGTCGTGCTGAGCGCTGGAGAAGTGGTCCGAGTCACTCAGGAAACAAAGGGAAGTAGGAAAAGTGCACACGCACATCAACATCTGGCCTCCTGATTGTGAAAATGCGATGTGTGCCACAAACACTGCCTCTGTAATCAGTCAGTGTGTACACATCTCGGGGGACACCCTGTATTTTACTTTATTTTATTAGTCTTTTAATCCTCACCCGAGGATAGTTTTCATTGATTTTTAGAGAGCGAGGAAGGAAGGGGAGAGAGATAGAGAAAGAGAGAGAGAGAGAGAAACGTGGATTGGTTGCCTCCCATATGTGCCCCAACCAGGGACTGGACCCAAAACCCAGGTATATGTGCCCTGACTGGGAACTGAACCTGCAACCTGTGGTGTACGGGACGCGCTCCAACCGAGCCCCCGGCCAGGCGGTAACACGTATATTTAAATGCAGACATAGGACTGAGTAATGATTCTAACTATTTAAGGTAGAGAACATCACAGACATAAAGTTAATAAGATATACAGTACCTTTAGGTGACAATGAGGTTTTAGATAAATTTAAATGTTTTAATCCCTTTGGGAGTTTGGCAAATTGAACACTTAAAGAGGACACACCTGAGAAAGGAAAGAAGAAAAGGGGATTATGAGAATTTTCATGTTGGTGCAAAAATCTGCTTCTGAGTTCTTCAATAAATCCTTAGCAACGCTCCCCTCGATGGAGATTTCTATAAGTATTTTCCACTCCGTTGGATGCCCTGTGGATTCCCAGCCACCCGTTCAGGGGCGGCCAACAGTGAGCATTCCCACCAAGGGGTGTGAGAGCCAGGAGCCGACGAGAGCAAAAGCAGCCCTTAGAACGTAACACAGCCCGGCCGGCGCAGCTCAGGGGTTGAGCATCGACCTATAAACCAAGAGGCATGGGTTTGATTCCTGTTCAGGGTACATGCCCGGGTCCCGGGCTCGATCCCCAGTGT